>NC_040288.1:6297080-6647913 GCF_004118075.2 Vigna unguiculata | reverse complement strand
TTCTACATGATGAAAATAAACAACAAATAAAAATATTAAAAAATTAATAAATGTGTGTCTTAGAAACAATTTGAGAGACTATTGAAATAAATCGTACAAAGAAAAATAAATGTATAATTAAGAGTATGATAAGATGAAAAATACCTTAGAAATCTAAGAAAACTTTTCAAATATCAACATATATACTCAATGGTTGAGAAATAACGAAAATTGTTTGAGCGAAACAAAAGAGTTCTTCAAATGAAACACAAATAAATAATAATAAGTAAATAAATTTTTTTATATTACCTAATAAATGAAATGTTTATGTTATTAAACACTTAAATTGAAAGTACTAAACATTCTTATGTGAAAATAAAATATATAATAAATAAAAATATTAAAAATAATATAAATATTCAAATGTGAGACATAAAAATTTTTAATTGACATACATCATTTTAACATAATTACATAAAGGTCATGATAAGATGAAAAATATATTGGATATGCGAATGAGTTTCATGATAAACCAAATAATTAAAAGAAATAAAAAATTGAAAGTATATATATATATATATATATGGGTTATTTAATTAATTGTGAATATTTTAATAATTTAAATGGAGATGGAGATACGGCGGGAATGGGTATTATGGCGGGGATATGTACATTCCCATACTCATCCCCCTACCCAATTAAAAATGTCGGGAATTCTCCGTACCCATATCCATACCCAGTCAATGCGGGGATTCCCCGTCAAAACAGGGACGGGTTTATTTGCCATCTCTAAGTGTACGGTAAATTTGTATGGTCTATCGAATATTCAATAAATTTAAATTTTTTCGATTGAATTTTCCATGTTAACTTTTTCTATTAATTAAATTAAGAAAATGATGTAGTTATTATCTTATCATGGCACTCTCTTGAGTTGTCACCACATGCCATCTTCTGATTTTATAATTTTAAAATTTTAAAATTTAAAATTTTATATTTTATTAATTTTAATTCAAAATTGTATAATTATAAAATTATGATTTTGTTATTTGAATAAAATTTGAAAATATAGCATAATTTTATATTTGATAAAATCATAATAATTTTATTTTTGAAAATTTTTTATAAACTTCTATTAGATTTTATTAGATTCCATATCAAGAAAAAAATGTTCCAAAAGTTGGTTTAACATTTTTTTAATGATGGAAATTGAATTCCATTAAGACAAATGCTCTTAAGTGATGATAAACACTTTAAGGGAACATTAATTCAAGAAAAAAAATTATTTTATCTATGAAGAAAATATAATTATCATGTTTAATTTTTTTAAAATAATATTTTCAAAAAATAATGATTTTTAGAATATACCTTTAGGTTAGTATGCAATTTAGTGATTATGAAAAACTGGTGGTAGGACAAAAATAAAATTAAAATTTGTAGTCAAAATAAAAGTTTTAATGCATAACAATATCACGTAATTAATAATTTTTTTAATAAAATTAAAACATTACTTTTTATATTTATAAAATTTATACAAACTTTCTAAAACAATATTTCTATTTACCAAAATGGAATTTTGGTTTTCTGATAGAAAAAAAAAATTTGCATCAAACTCTTGGACAATTATAATTTTATTATTTTAATTCAAAGTTGTATAATTAAAAGATTATGATTTTATTATTTAAATAAAATATATATATAATAATTTTATATATATCAAAATTATAAAAATATATAATTATATAATTATATAATTTTAAAATTTTAAAATAATAAATAACATGTTGTAAAATTTGAACAATGTGACAATGTTGATATCTCAAAATAATAATCACAATCACTCGAGAGCGATATCACCTAGTTAAGAGAAAAAGTTAAGCAAGAACTCGTTTGAAAACAAAATTAAATTTATTGAGTAAATAGACCTTAAAAATTTATCAAGATTGAATTGAAAATTTCTCAAATTTATTGTAACACCCCATTTAATTTAATACACGAAATTAAAGGAAGCGTCACAAGAAAGATAACATAATAGCGCAGTCCGAGAGTTTTAAACTCAACTCCTTACAACCCTAGGCAAACCACAATGCCCAAAAGAAAACTGGATAAAGAGTTCAACCAAAAGTATATAAATCTGAGGACGAACAAATATATGGGTCATAGCCCTAAAGAAACTCATAAAGGAATTATAAACCATTCTATGCGGACTATGCAGCGGAATCACCACCTCCATGTTGTCTCCGGGTGTTCCTCGCATCTGCTCACACCAACAAGTTGATGATCATCGTAAGAGAGAGTACCACACAGCAGGACACACAACAAAGAAATTAGGATAAGCTAGAGCACAAAAAGATTTCATCCATACAATCAAAATATATTCACCATACCCTATACATATATCAACCAAGCATGTTATGACTTCTCAGGCAATACACTAAGACGCGACTCGACTCATCCGGATACATATAACCTGGTCAGATTTAACGGATGCTTGCACTTGTGGTGGATACCTCTGCTCACCCCCGGGCTGCTCACCCCCGAGTTATGTGTTACAAGTGTTACGATGAAACAATTTCCCTCACCACAAGGTTAACCCTTAATGAATTTCAGGCCTCCTGCTACTCTCACCATAGGATTCAGTCAGCTCTAGGTGAGACTAACTGACTCCTTAGAGTGTCAAGATGCAACCTTACCTTGAATCCTTACCTAGTTATACAGATGGGGCACCACCATGGACACCCACTAACAGGGGCCATGGAATTACGTCCCGACCACTGAAGCGCGACCCTGAAAGTCTAACTTAGAGACCCCAAGGAATTATGCACTGACACAGACCAAACATGATCATACAGCCAAAAACATTCACCATGCAGGTATACGTTCATCATACCAACCTTGAAAGCCAACGCCTTTCATGTTTCAGGCCCAACTCGTTCCAACTCATCATAAGTCACCCATGCATAAAGGATTTCCAACTCTTTTCATTATCATGCCTCTTTAATACCAACCATTTCATTTAGATCTCATGCTAAACACATATCAAACCATCATTCACATCTCATGACTTACACCACTCATACATACCCATTTATCTCATACTTTCAACATAATACTTAAAACCAAGCAAGCATTACCCATACAAGGTCAAGAAAGCATTCACACATCGAACTGCCTCGTCCAGCACCTCGCTCAGGCTGAAGGGTCTCGCGCAGGCGAGAGACTCTCGCTCAGGCGAGCCCCCTTCGCCTAGGCGAGGGCTCGAAAAAGGGGAACAGTAGCTCACGCGAGATCTCGCTTAGGCGAGACCCCTCTCACTTGGGCGAGATGCTCGCTCCTCAGGAGCAACGTGGGTCGCTTAGGCGACCGCTCGCGCGAAACATCTTGGGCGAGAAAACCAGAGCTCACCTCTGTTCTCTCTTGCATTTACACTCAACAGATCACAAATGGCACAAAATCATCATACCCAGTTCATATAACATACCAAACATATCCAAACGACAAAACAAGGGCACAAACAATATTACTCAAAAGAAAAGGGCGGACCCTAGCTTCCCGTACCTGGAAAACAAGCTAGCGAAACGCTCCGACACGCACACAGTGAACACGACGGTCCTAAGGATGGCCAAAGAGCTGAAATGAACGGTAAAACAGAAACAGGGACGACTTATTACCAAACCCTAACGGTAAACAGTGGTCATAGGCCTAGAAAAAGGGGAACATGAGCTGAGAAAAACTTGCATGGAGTAAGAGTTGGGTTTGAGTTAGCTCGAAGAAGGTTTAGAGCAAACCCTAGCAGATGAGAGGCGTAAGGGTGACGACTGATTCTTCTGCAAGAGTGAAAGTGTGAATTAGGGCAACTAGGAACGATTTTATCCTTTGGGCCAGCCTTTAGGCCCCACAGTTGCAAGGCAGCCCTTAAAATGCTAGGACAGAAATAATTGGGCCTTACATTTATTAGAAACTTAAAACATAATTAAACTTTATTAATAAATCGTCTTCATCATAAATAAAAAATTTACTTTAAATTACAGATATTTATTTTATTATATACTTTCATTTCTAAATATATTTAAGTTATAATAATTTAATATTTTAAAAAGAATCAATTTAATAAAAAAAGTATTTTTGTTATAAAAGTATATTTTTGCTATTCTTTCAGTTAATACTTTTAATATATTTTACTTTTTTTAAATTTTTTCGTTTAGTGCTTTTTTTCTTAAATTAATTCTAATTCTAATATATTTTATTTAATATTTTTAATTATTTAGACCAAATTAGCATAAGGTGCCAAACTGGTTTTGTACACAATTCTATATCTCAGTCATAAACATTTTGCTATTACATACATCATAAAACCAACAATATTCATACATGATTTGCTAATCCAATTTTCACCATAGCATACATCACAAATAGGATGATAATTTGAGAGTGGGCTGACTCGCGGAAAAAAGAAAATGGGATATGTTATAAGGTTAAATTTGTTTGACCGCTTGTAAAGTTAAATATTTTCATATTTCGATCTCCATACCATTTATTACATTATTTATCACGTTATTATTTTTATTTTTTAATCTTAATATCATTTATTAAACCATTAATCACGTTATTATTTTCATTTTTCAATCTCCATACTATTTATTACATCATTCATCTTCCTTTTATTATTATTATTATTATTATTATTATTATTATATATAATAATAATTTTAGTTCTCAAATTTTTTTATATATTAACAAATTTGTACTTATTGTAAGGTGACATGTTATCATTATAATTTAGCTATAATTTGTGTTAATATAATTTCTTGTATTTGATTAGTTAGACTAATTAAAATTATTTTGATAGAAAATAAATATCAATCATTATGTGAAAATAAAAAAGTTATTATTTTACTATTACAAATGCGAGTCAGTTTACGGGTCTGTGGACCAACTCGTAGAACGGAGTAGGCCAGAAAAATAAATATTTTTGAACTACGGGATCACACTTTAAGAACCAGCTCGCATTGATCCGCTGTCATTCTTAATCACAAAATCAACCATCATTATTTTACTAAATCAATCTCCACTTTAAACATCCGGCTCAAAACATAATCAATACAAAACTAAACTTTCTGTATCAGTCCTAATAGTAACCTAGGTAATAGTCGACATATAAAAATTCTAACGATATCAAATATATGTTTGCGTCTATCAAATTGTTGTTAAACCTCGAATTAAAATACATCTTTCTATAATACCTTATCACAAACTTGGACAACCTTATCACACAAATAAGAGGTTAAGACAAACAAACCGAAAAGCAAAAAACTTGTATTAGATAAAAAAATATCACCAACAAATTCTCCTTCCAAACAGTGATAGAATTTGAGTCTCGTTGAGAAATCTAAATAAATAAAAGAAATGGAGTAAAAAACCATGGATCCATTGTTTTAAATGCTTAAATCATAAAGAAAAGCCTCACTTTCTTAGTAGCAACCTCAACACAACACCTTTAGGTGGATGCACTTTCTTAAGTGACTCTCGTCGTCGTATATATAAGAAATTATCAAGAATAAGTTTTTAAATACAAGGTAAACAAGAATTTAAGGTTAACCAATAAAAGAATGAAATAAGAAAGAGAAGAAAATAGAAAAAAAAAAGGCAAAGGAAATAAAATAAAGGGTAATGAAGCCTCAACAAGTAACTCTTCGACAAAGCATTACTAAAGACAAATACCATAATTTTGTAGAAATAAATTTTTGCCATAATTACAAAAGTAAGAAATTAAGTCTTACATAATAAAAAAATATTTACATTATTTCTATACACAATTATATATATGTGTCATCATGAATGATTTTATTCGTCTTTATGTATAAAACTTTTAAGATTGGTAATTTATTTTTAGTTAAATTTAATTATAGAAAACACTTTTTAACGGTAGTAATTACGAAAGGAGGGGAATATCTTAAAACGAGTTAAGTTTTCTTTCACCATTTGGGCTGCTGCTCATAGTGTGCGACTAATAACCATGGTAACGAAGGCAGTCCTAATGCTCGGTGATTATATTTTAATATTTTGATATTTTTATTAACCGTATTATAGTAAACCAATTAAAATAACCTAATTAAAAATATTTTAATGATTGATAACGACAAAACTTAAAACAGACAAAGAATATAAAATTTTGAAAGTGTTGGGCAACTAAAAGCATACTTTACCAAAATAAATATAATGTAAATAATCTAAAACAGGAAACAAAAATATATACTCAGCCTAAACATAACATAACATAAGTCAGATGAATCAAATTCTTCTGCAGCTCTCTCATATAGAGTGTTTGTTCCAGCTAATGATATAACTTGAATCTCTAAACATCTCAACATATTTCCAAACACGCCATTAGATATAGAACTGAGAAAAAGCCTAAGAAAAAAAAAAAGGATTAATCACCCCAAGGCAGAAGGAATTACTGTGATATGCCTCAAAGGGTGTGTGATGTCTGTGCCCCCTGCATGCTGCACAAACTCAGCAGGTGAAAATGTGCTTCCATGGCAGACACAAACAATGCTAACCTCAGATTTGTTATATCTGTATAAGAACCCATGAACAGTTTTCCCATTGTTCCCTTTTGCTGACACATACGGCATTTGAGGGAGTAAAGAGGTGTGAGAGAGAGGCTTCGGAGGTTTTCCCAGCTCCCCTTTCGCCTCCATCAAGGGGCCTGAGTTTTCGTTCGACAAACACTTGTTCTCAACTGCCATTGTTGGAACCTCGTGGCTTGTGGGAGCTTCTTGCTTGATTTTCATATGCTCAGGTGAAGATGGGTTTGGTTTCCGTTGAGTTTCCTTTGCAATGTACTTTCTTTCCTGCGTGGTGTTGTTGTTGTTGTTTCCTTGTTTGGCTTTCATGGGGTGAGACGAAGCAGAAGCACTTTCTTCAGGTTGGGTTCCTATGCTTGTTTCCTTGGAACTGTTCAAATGGGGTTGCTCTGCCAAAGAATGAACTGAATGGCTGTGGCTATCACTGCTTCCCCCATCTGAGAAAACATGTTTGCAACAATCGTTAAAATATATCCGATTAAACATCAAAATTACATGTTCATTCAAACTTAAATTGCCAAACATTACAATAACATACATCTAAAAATTCCTCTTCTTTTTCATGGCATTCGCCTTGTCTGTTTTTGAAACAAAAAAATGGAAACTTTTCCTATTCAAACAAATTCACAGACCCAACTTGAGTGAAGTGGATAAGGTTGATCTGCATTCTGTTCTAAAGATGTATGAGACCGTGATTCTCGATATTTATATATAATTTTTCAAAACAAAATTAAAATTCACAATAGATGATCGATTTAATGTGCATGTGCAAACAACCCCAGATACCAAAAAATGCAACTCCATAACACTGCAACACAATTTTTCTTTTCTTGATTCGACCTTTGACAGCATCAAATGTTCAAACAACAGTTACTTTACACAGCTATCAAACTGAAATCAGTCAATGAATCATTTTTCTATCGTTACAGGTCCATGCATACTGTTACGGGCAGAAGAATAAACGTAGAAGAGCAAAAAAAAAACTCAAATATTACATTAAAAATGGATAATTAATATAATTATTCACCTTCACGAGAAGAGCTTTGGTAATCCGAAACCGCAGAAGAGCTGCACTTAGAAGAGCCGTTAGACTTTGCCGTTTTCTTATCACAGCCGTTACCGCCGTCAACTCCGCCTGCATTCTTCTGGCTTCCGACCCAGCACGGTAACGGAAAGCCGTTATTCAACGGCAAGTACTGGACCGGGGCGAACTGGTGAACGCGGAAGGGTTCGGCGGTTCTCCACGGGGCAAAGGCGGTAACGGCGTTGTGGCATTCCGTTTTCTCCTTCTTAAAAGCCTGTTCCCACTCGGGTTCCGTCTCTCTGACGCGCTCCCTCTTCTGCTCTCGTTTCTTCTTGGCCTCCATTCTCCGCAGCGCTTGAATCTCACGCTTGTCGTGCGGGTCGACGGGGAGGCGCGTGAAGGAGTCGGGTTTGGAATCCGGTGGGGGCGTGTGCACGGTGTGCCTGCCGAAGGAGCCTCCAATGGAGAGCGCCAAATCGAGCTCTACCTCTTCAACTTCAACCATGGCTTGTGAGAAAGGTAATTCGAAATGGTTGTTTTCGTAATCGGTAACATGAGAAGAAGAGAGTGGTGGGCGAGGGATTCGCGATTTATTGGATTGGAAAAGAAACGGAAAATGAATTAATGTGATTAGGGGGGAAGGGAGGGACACGTGGCGGAAGAGGAGAAGGCAGGGGTGGCGGTTAGCGACACGTAACGGGAGCGTTAACGAAGGGTGCACCGCTAAATCCTTTCTTATCGAGGAACGGAGAATGAGAATCTGTTTAGCGAAGGTTCGGAGGGAGCCACGTGGCGGGCGATGAGGGGGAGCAGAGGAGGGACAGGTGGCGGAGGGAGAGGGAGGCGCGAATCTCTAGCGGCGCGTTGCTTGAATCTCGAGGCGGGGGAGAGAGCGTGGTGCCGCTTGGGAAGGGAGGGACACGTGGCGGGAGGAGGTGAGGTGTTGAAGGGGGCACAGGGTGTGGGGTTTTGGTCGGGCGAAACGTGGAGGGTGGTGAAGTGAAGCGTGAAGAGTGGTTTTTAAGGTGATGGTGACGTTACGAGAACCCAGATTGATTGGGACTCGTTAAGGAAAGCGACACGTCGACGTTTCGGGAGGGAATTTCTCACGTACTCTTATTACTACACTACTCATCACATCATCATCATCATCATCAAACAAACCTACGTGTCACGTCACCATTCTTTTCCTCTTCCTGCTTCCCTTTTAACTTTTAAACCGTTACTTCCTTTTGAATTTTAATTATTTATCACTATTATTACAATATAAAAATGTAAAAACATTATTTATATTTATAATCAATTATGTTATGGATAATCTGCCTAATCCATTATGTCTCTCAATAATTGATTAAAGGTAAAATATTTCTTCTTGTTTTGTTTGCGGTTAAAATTCAAAAAAATGTTGTTTTCTAAATAGTTTTGTCTTATTTTGGGAAATTTTATTTTCCTTTCTATTATCAATTATTAAAAACATTAAAGACCTTGATATATAATATATAAGAAAATTAAATGTTTTTTAATATGGTTTATTTTGTATTGAAAGTGATATAAATGCATCACCCTTATATTTGGTAATGATAAAAATGAAAAGCAAAAAGTGTTGTTTGATATTCATAGTATAAAGTCGATCAAAGGAATTACAGCAAAAATTTTCAAAGCACTCTATTAAAGTCACTTCATACTGTAGATAATTTAGAAAGAATAATAATAAATGTATACTTTTTTCTTCTTATTTCTCTTTTTTTTTATCAAATTATATATCTTTTCATTCTCTCTTTAAATATATGTCAAATATTAATTATTATTTTTTATGTACATGAATATTTTTCATTTTTAAATTCATTTTAAAATTAGACACATCATGTTACGACCCAATCCTATAAATAGAAGCATTTTGTTTGTACTTGTGCATGAAGAAAAGGCTTCAAATGGAAGGGAACATCCTATGGCCTATAACACCATCTTTGTTGTCTAAAATAACAAATATGGATTCAAAGTCATACAAGACTGATTCATCAAAAGTGTCCTTGTGATACATAAACAACAAGTGTTTGGCTAAAGGGTAGTTTGATACTTTTAAATTATTAAATTACGATATATTTTTTATTTTTTTTCGAAACAATCACTATTGCTTTAAATCACTCATTTGGTCTCTTTAAATTCCTAATATAAAAAAAGATTATTTGTATTCTATTTATCTTCCTTTTCTTCATTTTCCATTCCTTCACTCTTCACTCCTAATGTAAACAAAAACTTAAAGCCATTTACTTTGTTCTGCTTTTGGTTGCTTTTATTTTTTTCTCAAAATAAGTCATTTTACTTAATTCGGACAACCATTTTAATTTTGTTATTAATATTTATTTTCACTAAAATTTAAAATTTCAATCACAAAAATGGTTAAATATATTTTTATGTTTTTAATGAAGATAATAAAAATGATAATGATCGCTAATATAATTTATAATCTTTACTATGATGAAATAAATACAAGTTGATTATTTTTCATTAAACTTTTAATATTTTTTTTAAATAATTAGCTAGCTAAGATAAAAAATGATAGAATGATACAAAGAGGACTTATATTTAAATAACTCAAATAAATAAAAATATATTTAACTTAATTATTAAAATTTGAAAAGAAAGATTATTTAAAAAGTGATGATGTGGGACAGGAGAGAGATGATTGAGGTGGAAAAGTAAGGAAAGAGACAAAGGAATGAAGGGAATGGGGTATGCATGTACGTTACGTGGTGCTTGCTCGGGCGATGTGAAGTAATGCATACCAACAAAGGTGGCAGATATGTGACACAGTGCCAGAGCTTTTCTAGCTGTCACTATTTCAACCTTCTCGACTTTCATTTCCTGGAAGTTATCAACAGCACATTCATTGTAAATTATTTTGTGTGTTACTATCATAAGTTTTGATTACTTTTCTTTATTTTAAAATGTTATATATAATTTTGGTAGAGATTATTTTTTTATATATATAAAAAAATTGTTTTTTCATTTTCCATACATTTTAATCTTTTCAAATTAATAAAATTATATAAGTTTTTATTAAATATGTTTTTCTTCTTAACTTTGATTGAAAATTGGTTTCTCTTCAAAATTTTGACCCAAATTAGTATTTCAATTTTAAAATTATTTCAATTTTAAAATTATGTCAATTTAATTTGGTTTAATTAGTCGCAATGTATCTAGTTTCTAAATGGTACCTGCTTTTAACTTTGCATCTATTTAGTATCCAAATTAGTTAATTTGCATTAATGTGGTCCCTTTTCGTTGACTACGTTAAATAACATAACGTCTGATCGTGTTGACCAGTTAAGTAGGAAAAAAAATTATTATGTGGCACGAGAGTGGTGTGTGATGTGGAACAGTGCTGCGTAATAGGAAATTGAAAAGTAAAAGGGGACGAATTGGGAACATAATTGGAAGGTTGTGTTCGAGTGAGGAGTGCTGTCGTGAAGTTAGGGTTCAATGAATTTTGGCGATTTCGTGCGTTGTGGACGAAATTGAAGTTGTAATTGACATCAAAGTGGCAACTATTTGGGATTCCAGGTGTGCAAACCATTTTAATTTGTCGTTGATTGAATTATTTGTTTTTGAGATGGTGGGGTTTAGGGTTAGTGGTTGAATGTTGTGCTTGGATTAATTTAATTGTTTTATGCGGTGCTGTTGTAATTTTTTATGATTTCTTTGACGGTGGTTGTCATTTTTTATGATTCCGTTGACGGTGGTGGTCCATGAAGTGTGTTTGTGGGCACGAAAAATGGTCCCCCATTATGCTTTTGTCTATTTTCATGCTTTTGTTGGTGTTATAGTGGTATGAAAAATGTAATTTGTGTTTCTTTGTTTGGGTAAAATGGTATTTCGTAGGGTAGTATTTATATGTTATTGTCGGTATGGACGACCATTTCGAAGTTGTTTTTCATCATGGTGGGAGGTTTGAGAGCAATGAGTCACTGCAATATGTTGGACAATTAAGTATTTTGGCATGTGACCTAGATAGATGGAGCTATTTCGAGATTTTGGGTATTCTGAAGGAGATAGGTTATGCAAATGTGAAGGAGATGTGGTATGCAGTGGGTGGAGGATCTATTTTGGAGGGTAGATTAGAGTTGTTGTCTGATGACCGAGGGGCATGTCATATGGTGAATATTGCCACTCTTAATGGTCAAGTACACTTGTATGTGGTTCACAAAGTAGATGAAGCTGAGGTAGTGAATCTGTTAGAATATCATCCTGTTGTGGAAGAGGGTGATGTTTAGGGTCATTCTGGGGGTAATCCTGAGGGTGATGTGAGGGGGGTGTCCAGGTTCAAAATGAGGATGATGGAGGTGAGGTTGATGAGGGTGTACAGGTTCAAAGTGAGGATGATGAAGGTGAGGTTGATGGGGCTGTACATACAACAAATGAGGAACATGGAGGTGAGGGAATTTAATATCAAGATGATAACATCTAAATGGTTAAGTCAGAGGTTAGAAAAAAACATAAGAGATAATCCTGATATTAAACTTACTAATATTCAAAACAGAGTTGGAAGAAAATGGAATATTGGAATCTTCAGGGCAACTGCCCATAGAGCAAAAAAAATGGCATACAAGAATGTGGAAGGGTCATTTAGGGAACAATATAAAATTGTTTATGACTATGCCCAAGAACTTTTAAGGTCTAATCCAGGATCTACTGTGAAGGTCAGTGTAGATGATAATGAAGGACAGAAAACTTTCAAAAGACTGTATGTGTGTTTAAAGGCTTCTAAGGACAACTTTGTTAGTTGTAGGCCTATCATTGGGTTAGATGGATGTTTCCTAAAAGGCAAATATGGTGGGGAATTATTATCATCTATGGCAAGAGATGGTAATGATCAAATGGTTCCTTTGGCGTATTGTGTTGTTGAAGTCGAGAATAAAGAAACGTAGAGTTGGTTTTTAGAGCTCTTGGTGGATGACCTTGATGGGGTTGAAGTGTGCAAGGGAATAACCTTCATGTCTGATCAACAAAAAGTAAGCATCTCTAGAACCATTAATATTAATGTCTTCAGCTATATTTTGTGCAAGCTTTCATAATTTATTTTTTAATTTATACAGGGACTACTACCAGCATTACAAGAATTAATACCTAATGTTGAACAAAGGTTTTGTGTAAGGCACATCTGGCAAAAACCTTAAAAGACTGTTATGGAAGGCAGTTGCAGGAACTCACCCTCAAGCATGGAAGGCCACAATGAGAGACATGAAAGAGTTGAATGAAGATGCCTTTAAACATCTTATTGCCATTCCTCCAAGGCAAGTTATTCATGCTTTTCTGATTGAACAATATTAAGTTTTATGTACTCATTTTGTTTTGGTGTGACAAATTTTGGTTTAGGTCCAGGTTCACAGGGCAGGCAATATGTGACACACTGGTGAACAATATGAGCAAGGCATTTATCAGTACAATCATCAATGCAAGAAGTAAGCCAATCATCACCATGATGGAAGACATTAGGATTTATCTTATGAAGAGATAGGCCAAAAATAGAGTGAACATTAAAAAGGTTGAAGGTTCCATATGCCCCAAAATCAAAAATAAATTGGATAACGAATTAGAGAAGACAAAATATTGGATACCTTGGTTAGTTATGTTTACATAAAATATGATGTTATTTAATGTGTATATTTCAGATTTTAACTGTTATATGTTCTTTTGGTAGTTGGGCTGGAGAGAAATTGTTTGATGTTAACCACGTGTCCATGACTTGTGACAAGTTCGTGGTCAACCTAGAAAAATTGGAGTGTACATGTAGAAAATGGACAATCACGGGAATTCCCTGCTGCCACTCGCTCACTGCTATGAGGTTCCTCAATATTAATGTAGAACAACATATACCTCACTGGTTTTTGACATCAACATATGAGGAAACATATATTCCACTGATATATCCAGTCAATGGACCTAATGTTTGGGAGATGAATTCAAATATTGATGTTTTTCCCCCACCAAAGAGGATATTGCCAGGGAGACCTAAAAAAAGAGAAGACTTAAGAGTTGGGAGTTGCGTAAAGATTCTACACAACTAAGACAGGGTGGGACTAGAAAAAGGCGTGGGATATGCAGACAAATAGGTCATAGAAGAAATGGTTGTCCACAAGCCCCAAAGGAGCCACCAACTCAGCCACCAACTGGGAGCAGTCAGCAATCACAACCACCAACACAAGGTCCTGGAACAGAACAACCAATTCACACACCAACTGAGGCACCAACTGAGAGTCCTGGAACACAACCCCCAATCCAGTCTACAACTGAAGCAGCAAATGATACTCCAATTCAGCCCCCAACAGAAGCTCCTCCTGGACCACAACAACCAATTCAGCAACCAAGTACAACAACCATTCCAACAACTCAAATTGAACTGGGTGCAACACAACAAAGTCAGGCACCACCTCCACGTACAAATCTGAGACCAAAATTGGCATTTAAAAGGGGCCCAGTATGGAAGCCATGATCCACAAACTGAATGTTTTTTCTTGAAGAATTTGGACCTTGTTTTTGTTTTTTAAAGTGTAATTTGTAATTGACTACCTGGTTTATATTGGGCTTATTTTTAAAGACAAATTATTTTGATATGCCCAACTTATGTACTCAACACTTGATATTAGCTTCCTCTTTAATGAATGCATTTTCATCCATCTTTACTATTATGGTTCATTGCATCCAATTAATTACAGGAGATTAAATTTTAAGATGTAACCACAAGTTGAACACACTTTTCATCACCAACAATTTCACTTCCAATTCATTTAATAACCATTCATTACAACTTCATTAAACACAAAATACATACCCAAATACAAACCATATTCAATCATTCAAAAAATTAAACCTTCATGGATTTTACAAAACAAGAACATCAAACCATATTCACCAATGAACCCTTAATCTATTTTTTTAACAATACAAACAGAAGAAGGATGACAATTAAACCCAACAACCCAATTATCCTAAATAAGTACATCAGCCACTTCTCGGAATCAATCAACTATCTCTCCAGTTGACGTATTCTTTGGCTTTGTCTAACAATGGTTGCATCTCTTTCATCCTCATTATCTTCAGTGCACCATTTGAAGTAATTGCAGCCTTTGAAATCTTCACCAACAGTCCGCTATTAACAAAAAACAAAGTAAAAATGATTTTCAACAACAAAACTCAGCCCAAACGAAAATAAAAGTCACATATCAAACCTTGTAGTGAGGGCACCCCCAAAATTGTTTTCCACCATTCTTCACTGTTCTTGCAACTCTTAACACTGCAATCTCCCCGCAATGGCAATGTGGTGTTCCACCCACTGACCCAGATACAGTAGCAGGAGAAGAAACATTGTGGTTATGTGATCCACACGAACAAGACGACCATAGATGACTAAAATCACGCGACATTTCCCTATTTGCCAGCGACTTTACCCCTGCAGCAAATAAACTTCCCGGTCACTGCACCAATCCAACAATGAAGAAGAAGATGAAGATGGGAATGTGAAATTAGGGTTTTTTGAATGGGGACAATCAATTGAAATAGGGCATGACATGTTACCCACCAATTGCCACTGTACAATTATTCTCATTGACACGTATCCGTTCTGCAATGCCACGTCATTGTTCTGTTAACGGCGTTTTTGAAAACTTAACGGGATGGACCACATTGATGCAAATTAACTAATTTGGGTACTAAGTAGATGCAAAGTTAAAAGTGGGTACCATTTAGACACATTGGTACGAAACTGGGTACGTTGCGACTAATTATACCATTTAATTTCTTTAACTAAATTTTGTTAAATTTATTTGATGTTTCAAACGTGTTTTATATAATTTCTTAACTAACGTTGATAGGATAAACTGTTAAATTTTGTAGACAACTTAAATACTATCATGAAATGGATTTAAAACCATAAATAATTTTAATAAAATTTGGTTAAAAAAACTAAATTCACATAATTCTAAAGTTAAAAAATTAAATTGATTAAAATTACAAAAAAGACTAGTTCTAATTTTTAAACTTTTAAGATAAAAACAAAATTTAACCCTGTAAGTTTTCATTCATTTATATTCAATGATATATTATGATAGGTTGATTATAATTACAACAAAAATAACTTTAAACAACACTAAACGAGATTACGGGTATAAAAATGTGGTCTAAACATAATAAAGACAACATTTTTGTATACATGGCTTAAAAGTGATCTTAAGCAACATTTATATAAATGTTGCTTGTAGAAAGTGTGGGCTAATCCATAAAAATATGGTCTAAAATAAACTAAAAATTAAAGCTTTTAGATTAGAAATATTCTCTCCCTCATTTTTTGACTGAAAATGCAAAATCTAGTTTGAAAAACACAAAAATTTGAATTTTTCCCTTCCTTTTGATTTTAGACTGAAAACGACAAGAACTCACAATGTTAAAAATGTGAAATTTTAAAAAACACGTACATTAAAACTGTTATCTTTTATGAGAATTTTAAACAACGATTTTAAAATTGTTGTCGTACTGAAAACCGTGATTTATTATCTACAATTGCTCACCTAGACTACACTTAAAAAATTGTTGTTTAAACTTTATTCACTGTTTTTGTTTTTTAACTCACAATTCTGATTTTGTGTTGTTATTTAAAAAACAATTTTTGTTGTAGTAATATCATCTATCTATTTAAATACTAGAAGTAATAACAATACAATAATAATAGTTGTGACATCATATGTATTCTTCTGCTTGTACAGTTAATTTTTAATTAAATACTATATCATTGGTATATATGAAAGATATACAAACATTCTTATCAAACATACACATTGTAACGGCGAATAAATGTAACTTGTTACTTAAAAAAGAAGACCAGTAAATAATACATAATAGATAAACACATGATTCTAAAAAATATATATTAAAATTCATTCTCATTTTCTATAAATTAAGGTAGTATATGTACTCTTTATATTAACTTCATATATAATTTTTAGGTTCTAACTAATATATAAATCAACATTATTGTACCTTAATAAAACATAACATTTATTTTTCCTTTTTAATAAGGTTTACGCTAAATACATTAATATTTAAGATTTGATGTCATCTTAACTACACTCAGCAAATACTTGTAAGTATGGTTCTAACTATATATATAAATATAACAACATATAATCATCGATGCAAAGCAAACTTTCAGCATCAAAATATTTAGTTTGTTGAGAAAGAATCTTTGTAACTAAAAAAAGACAATTTTAAAATTAAATAGATAGGACAATTTTAAATTAAATAGATGTGTAATGTATTGGTTATATTATAATTATAATGGTTGGACGAGGACATCTAAGTCAATACCCATTACATCTCGACTAATTTCACTTAAAGATAATAAGATTCTCCCTTGATTATGGGTCTAATATTATTCATAAGGTAGTATTAATATTAAAAAGTAGTTGACATTTTGATAGATGAGATGAGTACAAATTATGATGTTGTTTCACATATAGGTGAATATCATGCTTTAACAACTTTTTAATCATTGTAAACACGCACATCACATTTGTCTTACTACTGTTGTTTCATCATATGAGGTGAATAAAGATTATATATATATATATATATATATATATAGTATATATATATATATACATACATATATATACATATATACTATATATATATATATATATATATATATATATATATATATATATATAAAATCATAATGGTTGTGTAATACATTGGTAATACATTGGTTATATTATAATTATAATGGTTGGACGAGGACACGTAGGTCAATACCTTGGACATCTCGACTAATTTCACCTAAAGATAATAAGATTCTCAACTAGAATCCTTCGATCATGGGGTCTAATATTCATGAGGTAGTATTAATATTGGAAAGTAGTTGACGTTTTGATAGATGAGGTGAGCAAAAATTCTAGTGTTGTTGTTTCAAGTAGGGCTGGGCATAATTAATTTAATTGTATTGTACTACAGTTAATTGTATTATTTTATAGATTAAATTATACTTTTAGTCCCATTTTCGTAGCAAAATTTGAATTTGGTCCCAATTAATTTTTATCTCAATCTGGTCCCTATTTTGGGAAATTTGACTCAATCAAGTCCTTTCCGTTAGTGGTGGAATAACGGTGTTAAATGGGGTGCCACGTGTCAGCTTCTGGATTTTTTTGAATTTTTTTTTGAATTTTTTTTTGAATTTTTTTTGATTTTTTTTAAAATTTTTTAAAAAAATAAAATTTTGCCACGTGTCAAGCTGACATCGTGCCACGTGTCTATTTGGGAGGTGTCATTTTCTCATTCTCAATTTGGTCCCTGTATTTTATCTTTTGTCTCAATTTAGTCCCAATTTTTGTAAAAATTATGCAATTTCGTCCCCCTCCAAATTGAAACAAAAATTATAAAATGTTATACAAATATTTTTATTAAATTTGATTTTTTTATTCAAATTGATATTTTTATTATATATTTTCAATAAAACCAAGTTTCTTTAAATTTGTTTCACATTAAATTTTACTTAAAATTGTTTTCAAATTTTAAATTTATTTATCTTTTATTGTTACATAAACTAGTTAATTTTTCTGAAATTATATAATTGTTATTTTTATACTAACTAAAATATTTGTATAGAAATTATTGAATTTTACACATTTTAAAAATATGCAATTATTTAAAATATAAATTCAAATAAAAAACAATATTAAAGTATAATGTAATAAAATATCAATATAATTTATTAATTTTTTTATTAACATTATTTTCTATTAACAACTTTAAAACAATTTTAAATAAAGTTTAACGTAAAATATAAATTAAAATAAACTTAATCTTGTTAAAAATATTTACTTAAAATATTAATTTTGATAGAAATATTTGTGCATATTTATATAGAAATTAAATTTGGTTTCAATTTGGAGAGGGATAAAATTGCACAATTTTTACAAAAATTGGGACTAAATTGAGACAAAAAATAAAATACAGGGACCAAATTGAGAATGAGAAAATGACAACTCCCAAACAGTGACACGTGGCACGATGTCAGCTTGACACGTGGCAAAATTTTAATTTTTTTAAAAAATTTTAAAAAAT
This sequence comes from Vigna unguiculata, assembly GCF_004118075.2. Classification (NCBI taxonomy): domain Eukaryota; kingdom Viridiplantae; phylum Streptophyta; class Magnoliopsida; order Fabales; family Fabaceae; genus Vigna; species Vigna unguiculata. The sequence continues at coordinate 6,629,211 of NC_040288.1, read as the reverse complement.
TAATAAAAAATAAATAAATAAAATTCAAAAAATCCAGAAGCTGACACGTGGCACTCCAATTAACACCGTTACTCCACCACTAACGGAAAGGACTTGATTGGGTCAAATTTCCCTAAATAGGGACCAGATTGATATAAAAAATAATTAAGGGACCAAATTCAAATTTTGCTACGAAAATGGGGACTAAAAGTATAATTTAACCTATTTTATACTAGAATAAACTGAATTGGTTGTATAAAAAATTGAACTATACTATTGTCTGGTACAGTTTTTAAAAACCAAACTTAAATGAGTTATCTGTTTTATTACTGAAATGAACTGCATTTTAGTTTTTTCTCGGTGCTTCACGCTTAGCTAGTACTAGTAATGTACAACACTCATTGTATTTCCTCATCTCATGTACAGTATGCACAAAATTTGCTCTTTGATTTTTTTTTTTTCATTTCATGTACAATAATAAGAAAAAGTATGTAACACTTTTTAGGTTATATTATAATAATATATTTAAGTAACAATTGTATGGTTATATTATAAGTTATAATTTCATTGATATTAATTATTTAATTTTATAAAAAATAGTTTGTAATATTTATTTCATTTTATAAAAAATAGTGTTATATATAATTTATATTAATTAATGTAATTATGTATGATAAAGAAAATTTAATACTTCAAACACTTATTTTCTAAATATTTTTTTTATACCGAACACAAAATAAAATCTGTCTCTTTTAATTATAGTTTTCTTTTTTTCTTTTGAAAATGTGTTTTTCTTATTTATCACATAATTACTATTATTCATGGAAGAGGGTATAATAGTGGGAGAATTAATTTTTATAAATAATATCTTAAGTTTTATTTTTATTATCGCTTTAGTACGTAACAAAATCATGAGATATTATATATAATTTTATATTATTTTATCTATCTATGTATTTCTTTCTTCAAATATATTTTTTATAATTTTAAATATATAGTGTTTTAACTAAATTTATATTTTATTTAAATTTAAAAATATTGTAAATACATAAAATACTCTTTACTTGAAAAAAACATTAATTTCAAACTATTATACATGAATAAGTATAGTAGAAAATACTTTAACTTAATTCGTTATTAATATACTTGTTAAGTTTATTAGCAAAACAATAAAAAAAATTTGAAAGAAAAAATTCAACAATTTAAATTGATGTAATAATTTATTAACAATTGAAATGATGAAATACATTTTAGTTAAAAAATAGTACAATTTGGTTCAAAATTAATGTGGTTTAGTTAAAAAACGGTTCAAAAATAGTGCAGATCAATTTAAAAATAGTACAGTTTGTACAACAATTCAGTTTATAATAGTTTAGTTCATATTATTCATATTATAGTGCAATGCAGTTCAATTCAGTTTGTTAGACAAAAAAACAGTTCAGTTCAGTGCAGTTCAGGTGAACTATTTTTTAGTTCAATATAATTTTTAATGGTTCAGTGCAGTTCAGTATTCTTTGCCCTTAACAAATTTTTAATTATTCTAAAGACGCACATCACATTTGTCTTGCTATTGTTGTTTTATCGTGTGTGTGTGTGATTTTTTTAAAAAAAGTTGAAGGCTATAAAGACATCTCCAATATATATTTCTTAAGAGAATTCTTCAACTATTTCTTTTATTGTCATGGACTATTTTTTTTTTTTATAGTTTCCATAATGTTGTATTGGCTTTTAAAAAACACATACCAAGTCTTGTTTTAACGATTAAAAAAATTCAAAAAACCTAAAGAAACTTACTTATATATATATATATATATATATATATATATATATATATATTACTTTTATTTAAAATTTAAGAAGAATTTCATAGCTAAAGCTCCAAATTTCCATTTTGAAATGCATCTCCAATTACATGTTTAAAACCCATCCTTCGAACGTTGTAGAGTAATGTGATTAAAGAAATGGAGGCAGAATCTAAGACTAAGACAACTAGCCTCAAACAAAGTTACTATATCTTTAACTAAGAAGAAAAATACAATTTTACTCAAAATTATACAACAAGCATCAACCTTAAATAGGCATTTTCTTCAAAAGTTGCCCTTGGATGAAGCTGCAAATGAAAAAAATAACAATGATATAGATCATTCACAGTAAACACTTGCTTCTTGCATATGTTTTACAATTAAAAATGACAAAAAAAAATCTCTACTTACATATATTCATTGTGATGGATAAATCAATATTATTAATGAATATTTATAAATAATTGATATTTATTATCTGTTTATTATGAGGTATAGGTATCAATATGCATTTTTGTTATCTCCATTGAATATTTCCTTTTTAAATTTATTAAGTGATCAATATTAATCATGGAAAATTATTTAAAAATTTGATTTTATATATTTTTATTTAAATTTATGAAATTAAATTTTGTTTTGTAAAAATTAATTATTTAAAATTTATATTTTAGTACAACTTATTTAATTTTTTAAAAAAACTTTATTTACATTAATATTTTATTGATTAATTTGTTTTACATTATATTTAAAATTCAAATTCACATTTTAAATAATTTTATTCTTGAAAAAAATTAAAATAAGATATAAAAATATTCATAATATTACTTCCGACTATATAAAAATCCGTATTAGTTTTACGAATACTTGATAAATAAAATAAATAATAAAATATTTTTTTAAAATTTAGTAATAAATGGATATTATCCATATTCAACCGTGATTCCTGTATACAATCCCGTCATAATCATTTACTTTTATTCATGTTACTCTGTACTGTGCATTTGCTTTCGACTTTTGAATTGTTTAGTGTAATTTTCATTAGAAGAATGAAATACAAATATTCATTAGAAGAATCAAATATAAATTCTAAATACTAAGAGACAAAATTGAGGTACCTTTTTGTGTAATAGTAACAAAAGTCAGCCAAGATGAACGATTGAACTATCTCTGCAACAAAAGCTGCCAAAAACCAGAAATAGCCACTACCAGCCAGAAATAAAAATGTCCCTCTCGTGTCACAAATCTACAAAATATTACAAACATTATACATTATTTAATGGGTTAATAAATGACACAATATTTAACAAAAACTTACAAAGTTCACCAATAATTACAGAAAGCTTCGATCTAACCTTATCGATCTAAGATATTACAAATACAAAATGTTTTCGCATATGGATAGATTTTTAGAAGAGACTCAACCATAAGATAATAAATTTATAAATTATTTATATAATATTCAATTTGTATTTTTTTTTTTGATAATGTGTGTTTTTAATGTTCAAATGTATTTCGTAATAGTTTTTTTTAATATTAAAATAAAATTATGTTAAAATTGTATAAATAATTTAAATATTATATTAAAATACGTTTAAAATATTAAATTATAAGATGAAAGATTAAATCAAATCAAAATTTTAAAGAAATACTAATTATAATTTTTATTGAAAATTAAGGTAAAAAAATTATTTAACTCTATTAAATATCTAGAAAACCTAAGTAAAAATTGATCTCACCTGAACTATCCAATGGGCCAGTGCCATGAATCTTGAAACACCAAGAGCAAATACGTAATATCCTGTAAATGTTTCAATCATCTAGAAACATACGAGTTAAAACATGTGCTCTGAAACTGACAACATATAAAGAAACAAAAAACTGTAACTGAGTATAGAGAAGCAACCTTTGCATTCTGCATAAAACGAAGTTGAGGGATGACAGAAACAGCTTCTAGATAAATACTGAATGCCATAAAGAATCCAGTAATTCTCCATCCATTTATATAAGGGTGGATTAGTGTTGCAAGGATTGCAGAAGGCACCACCTAGCACACAGAATTAGTAGATGTTATTGCTACATTTGTTTTGGTCTATGTACACACTCGTTGCAAATATGAAAATCATTATGTCAGTAGGTTTGGAAGGAAGGATAAGAGAGATAGTGAATTCAAGTTTCCGATTATCATATACAAAAAATTAACATTACAGATAAAATAAAATAGATCGAACGCATTTAGACAAAATCAATATAGAATACTAAAGGAGTGATCATCATGATTATCTACTTGTATGTTTTAAATTTGTCTTATTTTTAGTTGATGTGAAATCTCCAAGACACTTTTTCTTGTATCGAGATATATACATATCAATGAAACTAAATATTAATGAATAATCTGATAACATGTAACATGATATGTAAATATACATTTATTGAAAGAGAAAAATAAAGGCTTCAAAAATACAAAGCAACTTGTGACATGATATGTAGTTAAGTTTATTTACCACAAAGTATAGCTTCATATTGTCAAGCTCCTTGATATAGGATGACTTCAACTTGAATCTTATCATCCATATGATCACTAATGTTGAAGAAAGAGATACCAAATCTATAACAGATTGGACTTTATGTACATTAAACTTGCGACTTAATAATCTTGCTGTAAGGAATAGAGCTGTGAGCTCTTGGGTAATAAGTGATAAACCTGAAAATTGAATTAGAATTAGAATTATAGAACTTGATTCAATGGAACCATATCAATACACCAAAAAAGAAGAAAGTATTTATTTGGTTGGTTCTTTTTTTGTTTTATAAATATGTGATACATATGATAAACAACGTTATTGAAACGAAAGAGTTAATTATACTCATCAATGATGATGAAAAGGAAAATTACCAGAGCAGGTTTTGAGAGCAAAAAGCTTGTATGTGAGGGCTATTAGCCCCACAGAGTGGATTACTTGAGAGGCTAAGAAGAAATAAAAGCGTCTTCTAATGGTGGATTTTAAGACCAACAAAGCAATTACAGCAAGCAAAACCCCCAAAAAGATCTTCACTTTCATTGGCAGCTTCTTCAACTTTTCACACAAAACATTCACTGCAGAATTTCTACTCTTTGCTCCCATTTGTGTTTAGCAAAAGATCACTAATATCAGAATGTGGGTTTGGTTCAAAAACTTTGTTTTGTGGACAGAAATTTGTTAGAGTGGTTTAGATTATAGAGGAATTTCAGTAGATAGAAAAGGTGTTTTGAAGAGACACTGACCCAGAGAGCATGCAATGTGACCATAAATTTCTTTCCTTTTTCAAAATGAAGACACTGAGGAATTTAAGGAAAGTTCCGAGGAGTCAAAAGGGGATGGTTCCAACATTAGTGCTGTTTTGGCAGAAAAATATACTATTTTTCATTTTTAGAACAAAGGAAAATTTTCTCACGCAAATGTTTGACAGTTGAGTCAATTGACTGTTTTTTTTTATATATAGTTGACTTTTTTTAATGTGGTACCTCAAATATTATAATTTTATTATTTGAACTTTGTTTCTGACCTGAGTACATGATGTATGTGTATTTAATTTTATACAATAGATAGAATGAGTCAAAACAGCTGTTTAAGAATAAATTAAATTATAAAGCATTCCATTCATTCAATTAAATTGAATAATATATTATTAGGAAAATAAATTAGTAATTAGTAATTTTTTTCGATGAATGAGGAGAACATGAGAACAAAGAGGTCAACACATTAAATTAATGAAATAAAAAATGTTTCCAATTTTGTAAAAATCATTAATGATGTGTTTGGATTGGGTATGGATTTGAGAGAATAGATTTGTATTGATTTGAGTTGAAGATGAGAGTATTTAGATGGAGAGAAAGATAGTTTGATTTAAGTGGATGTGAGTGAAAAATTTGTGAGAATTTGTGTATGATGTAATTGATAAAATTTAATAAATTTTTATTTTTAATATATTAAATTATTTTACCCTTCACAATAAAATAAATACAATGTAAATAAGAAAAAATGATGTTAAAATAAAATTCAAATTGTTATTTAAAATTAGAAAAATATAACTTACTAATATCATCATAACATTTATTTTTTTTCTGTATCTTGAGTTCTGTTAGTTATTGTTAGTAATTTTTATTTAAATATTTTCAAAAATTATGTAATTAAAGTATAATTATTTTAAATAATATTAATTAAATATATCTTTTTTCATTTTAAATTTATAAAATTTAATATATTTTAAGATATTAATTATTTAAACTTATAATTTATGATCTGATTTATTTAAATTTAATTTTTTGAAAAATCAAATTCACTTAGACTAATATTTTATTATAAAATTTTATTCAAATTATACACTAAGTTAATATACTTACAAAATAAATTTATATTTATTAAAAATAAAGTAAAATAAATGAAGAAAAAAAAATACAATAGTTGTTAATGAATAAAAAAAAACTGTTAAAATAGTTTTAATGAAAATATATAAAAAACTGTTAAATTATATTATAAAGGATAAAGAATAAATAAGTAAATTTGGAAAAAAAAATGAAATTTTCTTTATATATATAAAATTATAAATAAAAACTTCATAAATATAAATATATTTTCTAGTAAATAAATATTATATATAATATAAATATAAGGCTTAATTACTCGGAACATACCCAGTTTGGTTGCAAAATTTCAAAATGGTACCCACTTTTAAGTTTGTGTCAATTTAGTACCCAAATTCATAATATGTAGTACATTCCGTTAAGTTTTTACAAACGCCGTTAAGTACCTTGCCACGTGTCAGCCTCTGGTTTTTTTAATTTTTTTTAACTTTTTTTAATTTTTATTTATTTTTTTGAATTTAAAAAAAAATAAAATTGTCACGTGTCAAATCCTTGATGTGACATGTGGTATTGTCAGTGACACGTGACAAGGTATCTGTCAAGTGTCATTGTCTTGATTTCAATTTAGTTCCCACATGTGTCTAGTTGTTTCCATTTAGTATCCATATATGTTTATAACTTACAAACAATAATAACAATCACAAAAAAGAAATTAGGCTTAAAGATTTAAAAAAAATACTACATGAATCCAATTTTTTTGCAATAAACTGCATGAAACCAATTAAATAAAATACTACACAAGCTCAAAAAAGAAAATAAAAGATAGAAACGTAATAAACTTCATGAAAAATATTTGTATAAGGACAACAAAAATAAATTAGTGACCATTAACCTAATTTTAAATTAATCAAACTCATTAAATGAATTTAGGTGTGTTAACTTAAGAAGTTGCATGTAGGTTTAAAAGAAAATGGATAACTAAACTTTATAAAACTAATATAGGATACATGAATATATATTATCATCTCAATTATATATCTGAAGAATATGAGATCTTTAATATTGTTTTGAATATTATGTTTGGTCAACGTTAATAAAAGATACCACTTATAAGATTGATTTGAGCGAAGAAAAGTAAGTAATTAAATAAATTTTGAAACAAAGATGCATTAACATCAGTCAAGCTAACACTAGAATGCTTTAATTTAAAATTTAATCTAAAAATTATTTATAAATCACATAAGCTAAGTTAACGTACATACATATTCAACACCCGACGCTAACGAATTAGTTTCCATGATTTTAGATCTTCATATTCATGGGTTGCAAATCTTGTTGACATGTGAAGCCAAGGTGGTATGCATCTTGAAGACTTGATGAAGATTTAATGAAGCTCTTCTGAACTATCTTGAAGTCATTACCATTGGAATGAAGCCTACATTGATGAAGGAAAGGAGATTTGATGATATTAATGTTGATCAAGGCTGGAACATGTGCTCTCCACATAGTTACATCATTAAGAAAGTGTATTTGAAGTTTGTAATTCATATTTTAGACCTTGTAGCATTAATTAGATGTATTTGGTCTTAGGTGTGTCTTTGAATCTGTTGAATGGTTTTTTAACAGGTTAAAATGTCTCTTTTAATCTGTTGAATGGTTTTTTAACAGGTTAAAATGTTGGCTGTAGTAGTTTTAAACTACAACAAATTCAATCAGTTGATTTAGTTTTTAATTGACTGATTTCACTTATGTCAAGTGAAATCAACTGATTGATTTGGGAATCAACCTGTTGAATTTCGTAACAGTTTGACTATAAAAGCTGTGATTTTCGAAAGAGAGGTTTGTTAATATTTTTTAGCGCGAATTTGTTATGGAAATTTGTGGAAACTCTCTCCTTCGTGATCATACAGTTTGCAGCAGTTGATGTAACACCCCCGGATCCTCTTGGGCTCACCAGGCATCCCACTTGCCACCCTCAAACCGGTTGTGTTAGGTCTGCAGCCCAATACACCCCAACCCATCACCCTTCTCCGTCCATTCATACTGGGTGGGTTGTTGCCAGTGGGAATCGAACCCCCAACCTAACCTTTAACACCTCTGGCTCACCAGCAGATGCTACCAGTTGGCATCTGCTGGTGAGCCAGAGGTGTTAAAGGTCAGGTTGGGGGTTCGATTCCCACTGGCAACAACCCACCCAGTATGAATAGACGGAGAAGGGTGATGGGTTGGGGTGTATTGGGCTACAAACCTAACACAACCGGTTTGAGGGTGGCAGGTGGGATGCCTGGTAAGCCCAAGAGGATCCGTGGGTGTTACAGTTGAAGATTGATCTTGGATCAATTCTTGGAGCTTTTGGCTTGGTTTGAAGCTTGGAGAAAAGGGTTTGTGGTAGGCTGGGTTGTGCTACCACGAGGTTTGATCTTTCTCAAGCTTTGTGTGTGTGCCTGGTGCTTTTCTAGGTCTGCAAGAGGGTTCTTGTTGTGCTGGTGTGATTCTTGTGTGATTCAAGAGTCTTTTGAAAGGGTGGATACTTTGTAAATCTTTTGAAATAGTTCAAAGTCAAGCTCAGAATGCCATGACAAAATGGGTGTAGCTCAGGTTTGAGTGAACCAGTATAAAAATCTTGTGGTCTCCTCTCTTCTCTAACCTTTCTCTCTTGCATATTCATTTTAAAGTTTAAAGAACTTGTGTTTTAATCATCTTTTTCATGTTCTTGCATGTTTTCATGGCATCTGCAGCATTGAGCATGTTTGCATAATCATTTAGAACCTGTCTTGATCATTCTTGTGCACTGTTTCTGGTTTAAAACTCGAATCTGCATTTCCTCATTTTTCCTAGTATTTTAGTCGACTGTTTTTCTGTTTCAATCGGTTGATTATACAAGAACAAAATCTGTCTAGTAAAATCAATCGATTAACATTGTTTTTGATCGATTGAAAGTATACAGTTTAGTACTGTTTGCATCCTAACTTGGTGATCTAATTGATTCAATTAAAGGTGGTTTTTAGCTTACAAAGATAGCCTAAATTTTTAACTAGCGAATTCAACCCCCCCTTCTTAGCATTTCAACCATTTCAAAACTAACAAATCTGGCACTAACAAATATTTAATGTCGACTTTTACATGTTAGCACCAAATGTTGGCCAACGCAAAAATTCTGTTTTCTTATACTCATAAATCACCATGACTTTGCATACGTTTTACCTTTATCTTTTTAAGAGTGAATATTAGTAAAATATTGTTTTCCATTTTAAAAGTTGTCAAACTCTATATATATATATATATATATATTTGTCTCCTTAAAATTTTCCCTTAATCATTGCATAAAAATACACCGTAATTAGAAAAATAGTTATTCAAAGAAAAGAAGGCATAATTAACCTATGGATAGCTACCCAAGAACAATGTAGTTGGGTTCTCAACAAAGGGAATGTTAAGGAGCGGCCTACTACTTATCAGTCGAAGGAGCCCCTTGCTTTGTATGTGCCTCTCCTCCTATTTAGTCAAGTAGTGCTCGACCTTATAACTAAAATTTCTGGGTCTATGCCACTATAGTGAAAACCTCGGGGAGTTGTCGGGGTAGAAGAAAAAACAATGTTCCTTATCAGATTCAACACATCTCAGTTTGACAATTTGTTTCTTAAAACCCTTGGATTGGGTATATACAGTAAAAAAAGACCCATATTAGGAACCATTTACATAAATCCCCCAACTTTCTGACCATGCTTTAGTTGATTAAAATAGATGAATTTATTAGTAGTGTGTGTTATGTGTAGATATTCACATAGGATTGAAAAACACTTTTGAAATGCCCAATTACTGGGTGTAATTGAGTTGACGCTAATCACATCGTAGATAACATAGGACACTCAAAATTAGACAAGGGAAATATGATATTTAGGTTTTAAACATAAATTCATACACTAAGGTGAGGTCGGTAGTATCAGGTAAAGGTTTTTGATATATTGTATCACTCTTATCACAAGCTTCCATTTCTAGAAACTCGGCCACTATAGCAGAACAAATACTAAAGGACAACACAAAGCGTTCTATCTACTTGGTACTTAGGAAAGTAGAGGTAAAGGTCACAACTTTTCAGTGAAACTAAAAGTACTTTAGGTGATTAATGGGAGGAAACCTATTTCTGCTACCCCTTTTGAGGGGTTCTTTAGTGACCTTCGAAGAATCCCTAACTTTGAGTTTTGCTATTTCAACTTTACGGCTAGGAACAAGGGAAAGAGGAGCAGAGTTAGGTTCCTCAAAAAATTCTCCTTGACTGATTAAGTCAGTATGACTCGAGTACTCATCTTCGATGGCAATAATCCATTACCTAACCAAGGGATGTTATTCATCATACGAATAAGAAATAAAAATGGAAGACCGAAAGGCAAACCTGGAGCAAGAATGATGACGAACTTTGTAGCTTGGATGAAGATGAGTGCCAAAATGGAAGATCAAAATAAAGTACAAAGGTAGGAGGATATGAAGTGATTGATGAAATGATTGAAGATTTGAAAATTAAGTTTAGGAAGAAGTTGAGCGGTTCTACATAGCTTGAAATTGTATCCCTAGCAAGGCATTTCTTGAAACTAAAATTTAAAATTATATTTTTAAATCATTTCATGCCACGTGTCCATAAAATGATAAGAATAGATTCTTGTCAGAAGCTAAAGAGGTTGCAATAACGCCTATCAACAACCCCTCATTAACATGTCAGAGAATAATTAATTGTGAAACGAGTATTTATAGTAGTCGATAATATGCCATGATATAATAAGATGGTTGTCCTTGTGCACAATATGTTGTCAAACCGACTAAGAAGTCGGTAATTAGTTTTGCATAACGTATAAACTCGTTCGTGTCATTATAAAATCCACTTGCGTTTAGTCATTAAACTTCCAAGCTCTAGGGGCTTATGTACCTACCCATCTCAATGTTATAATTAATTTTGTATGTTAACTCAGGCCGAAATAAGCACATTATCGAAGGATCCAAATAAGAGATAAAAAATATATTTCAACCACCGCAAAATAGGAAAGACACAATATGTATATGATATATGATTTTCAACCTGAAACATATTATATTAATTTACCTCGGTTGATATACACTTGATATTTATAGGCCTAATAATAAATGTCTAAATAACATAAAGTTGGATCCATCTCATTATAACTTACTCGCTATAATTATTCATAAGGTTCTTACTGCCTTGAGTGTCAAAAAGTCTTTACGGGTCGACTTTCCTTCCTTGTAATTTGGACATCATTCACAAGTCAGCAATCGGGCAACCCACCTCCAAGATTGCTCGGCCAAACTTGGTAGGAACAATGAAAAAATATATATTTTACATATTTCTTGCATTTGGGTTTAGGGTTTGTATACATTTAGCACAAACAATGGCAAACTTGTTTTGGGTGTTTATGACCAAAAGCTTTGCAATGACCACCTTTCCCGCAGAGATGCTTTAGGCAAAGGGAATTACAATGTTTATCGTCATTTGTTCCTGGGTTACAACTTCATACATGGTTGTCATAACAACATTTAACATTTGTTTGTATATCTTTTATGTCCATCAATTCAGTTAAATCCATCACTTCACTCTCTTTCATCGTTTTCTCGTACCTTGATTTTGCTGCAACTATGTTCACACAACAACATAGTATTTGAAAATGTCATTTATAACATCATAATCAACTCCTCCCATATGCATACGTGATGAACGCAACTACACATTTTAACTTCAACCTGTATGCGTCACTACATGACCTTAAGTTAAATTAACCTTGGATTAAGTAAATCTTAAATCTTTACTCCATGAAACATATTTCTATTCATTGAATCTTAAATTCTTAAAGTATGGACCATATATTTGTTAGGTAATTGTCGTTAATGTACACTATAAAATAGACATTAGAACTAAACTTTCTTAGTTTCTCCAATCATAAAATTGAGTATACCTGAGAACAAATTGATTACAACAATTGCAACAAGTAGCAAAACACCTTTTGTTGGTCCAACCATCTTCAATGCTTTAATGTTTAATTGCTTGTGTGAAATAAAAGGAGAATTGCAATATATACATATAGACAGAGGAAAATATGGCCTTAATTAGTTAGTTGTTGAGAAAATTGGCAACTCAACAAAAAAGTTAATGATTTGTAAAATACCTAAAAAAAGTTAATAAAGTGATTCGATTTATAACTTACAAACAATAATAACAATCACAAAAAAGAAATTTGGCTTAAAGATTTAAAAAAAAACTTGATTTTCCAATCATTGTTTTAAATATACTACATCAATCTAATTAAATAAAATACTACACAAGCTCGAAAAAGAGTCAATATCAGTAAAATCTCCATGACTTTGCATTAATTTACCTTTATCTTTTTAAGAGTCAATATCAGTAAAATCTCATTTTCCATTTTAAAAGTTGTCAAAGTCTATATATATTTGTCTCCTTAAAATTTTCCCTTGATCATTGAATACAAATACACCGTAATTAGAAAAATAGTTATTCAAAGAAAAGAAGTCATAATCAAACTATGGATAGCTATCCAAGAACAATGCAGTTAGGTTCTCAACAAAGGGAATGTTAACGAGAGGCCTACTTCTTATCGGTCGAAGGAGCCCTTTGCTCTGTATGTGCTTCTCATCCTCGTCAGTCAAGTAGTGCTCGGCCTTACAATTAACATTTCTTGGTCTATGCCACTACAGTGAAAACCTCGGGGAGTTGTCGGGGTAGAAGAAAACACAATTTTCCTTATCTTATTCAACACATCTCAGTTTGACAAATTGTTTCTTAAAACCCTTGTCGGATTGGGTTTGTATAGTAAAAAAAAGACCCATATTGGGCATCATTTACATAAATCCCCCAACTTTCTGACCATGCTTTAGTTGATTAAAATACATGAATTTATTAGAAATGGGTGTTATGTTTAGATATTCACATAGGATTGCAAAATACTCTTGAAATGCCCAATTACTAGGAGTAATTGAGTTGACACTAATCACATCGTAGATAACATATGACACTCAAAATTAGACAAGGAAAATACGATATTTTGGTTTTAAACACAAATTCAAACACTAAGGTGAGGTCGGTAGTATCGGGTAAAGGTTTTTGAAAGAATATATCACTCTTATCACAAGCTTCCATTTCTGAAAACTCGGCCACTACATCAGAACAAATGCTAAAGGACAACACAAAGTGTTCTACCTACTTGGTACTTAGGAAAGCAGAGGTAAAGGTCACAACTTCTCCATTAATGGGAGGAAACCTATTTTTGCTACCCCTTTTAAGGGGTTCTTTAGTGACCTTCGAAGAATCCCTAGCTTTGAGTTTTGCTATTTCACCATTACGATTAGGAACAAGGGAAAAAGGAGCACAGTGAGGTTCCTCAGAAAATTCTCATTGATTGATCAAGTCAGTATGGCTCGATTACACATCATCTTCGATGGCAATAATCCCTTAGCTAACCAAGGGATGTTCTTCATCATTGGAATAAGAAATAAAAAAGGAAGACCAAAGGGCAAACCTGGAGCAAGAACGATGACGAACTTTGAAGCTTGGATGAAGATGAGTGTAAATTGAAGCCAAGGTGGAAGACCAAAATAGGGTACACAAGTAGGAGGATATGAAGTGATTGAAGATTTGAAAATTAAGGTTAGGAAGAAGTTGGGCAATTCTACATAGTGGGGAAATTGTATCCCTAGCAATGCATTTCTTGAAACTAAAATTTAAAATTAAATTTTTGAAATATATGATGCCACTTGTCAGTAAAACGATAAGAATAAATTATTTTCATAAGCTATAGAGGTAGCAATAACGCCTATCGACAACCTCTCGTTAACAAGTCAGAGAATAATTAATTGTGAAAAGAGTATTTATGGTAGTCGATAACGTGCCATGATATAATAAAATGGTTTTTCTTGTGCCCCATTTGTTGTCAAACCGACTAAGAACTCGGTAATTGGTTTTGCATAAGGTATAAACTTGTTCGTATAATTATAGGATCCACTTGCATTTAGTCATTAAACTTCGAAGCTCTAGGGGCTTATGTACCTACCCAGCTCATTGTTATAATTAATTTTGCATGTCAACTCAAGTCGAAATAGCCACATTATCTAAGGATCCAAGTAAGAGATAAAAAATATATTTCAACCACCGCAAAATAGGAAAGATATAGTATGTATATGATATATGATTTTCAACCTAAAAAATAATATATTAATTTACATCTGTTGATACACACCTGATATTCATAGGCCTAATAATTATATGTCTAAATAACATAAAGTTGGATCCATCTCATTATCACTTATACTCGCTATAATTATTCATAAGGTTCTTATTGCCTTGAGTGCCAAAGAGTCTTTACGGGTCAACTTTCCTTCCTTGTGATTTGGACATCATTCACAAGTCAGCAATCGGGCAACCCACCTCCAAGATTGCTCATCCAAACTCGGTAAGAACAATGAATATATATATATATATATATATATATATATATATATATATATATTACATATTTCTTACATTTGGGGTTTAGGGTTTGCATACATTTAGCACAAACAATGGCAAACTTGTTTTGGGTGTTTACGACCAAAAGCTTTGCAATGACCACCTTTCCCGCAGGGATGCTTTAGGCAAAGGGAATTACAATGTTTGTCGTCATTTGTTCCTGGGTTGCAACTTCGTACCTGGTTGTCATAACAACATTTCACATTTGTTTGTATATCTTTTATGTCCATCAATTCAGCTAAATCCATCACTTCACTCTCTTTCATCGTTTTCTCGTACCTTGATTTTGCTGCAACTAAGTTCACACAACACAGTAATATTTACAATAGTAATTTATAACGTCATAATCAACTGCTCTCACATGCATACGTGATCAACACAACTACACATTTTAACTTCAACTTGCATGCGTCACTACATGACCTTAAGTGAAATTAACCTTGGATTCAGTAAATCTTAAATGTTTAATCCATCAAACGAATTTCTATTCACTAAATCTTAAATGCTTAAAGCATGGACCATTTATTTGTTAGGTAATTGTCATTAATGTACACTATAAAATAGACATTAGAACCAAACTTTCTTAGTTTCTCCAACCATAAATTGACTTTACCTGAGAACAAATTGATTACAACAATTGCAACAAGTAGCAAAAGACCTTTTGTTGGTCCAACCATTTTCAATGCTTTTATGTTTAATTGCTTGTGTTAAATAAAAATAGAATTTCAATATATACATATAGACGGAGGAAAAAATTGGCCTTAATTAGTTAGTTGTTGAGAAAATTGGCAACTCAACAAAAACGTTATGATTTGTAAAATACCTAAAAAAGGTTAAAAAGGTGACTCGATTTATAACTTACAAACAATAATAACAATCATAAAAAAAAATTGGCTTAAAGATTTAAAAAAAAACTTGATTTTCCAATCATTGTTTGCAATAAACTGCATGAATCCAATTAAATAAAATACTACATAAGCTCAAAAAAGAAAAGAAAAGATAGAAGCATAATAAACTCATTGAAAAAAATATGTATAAGGAGAACAAAAGTAAATTAGTGACCATTAACCTAATTTTAAATTAATCAAACTCATTAAATGAATTTAGGTGTGTTAACTTAAGAAGTTGCATGTAGGTTTAAAAGAAAATGCATAACTAAACTTTATAAAACTAATATAGGATACATGAATATATATATATATATATATATATATATATATATATATATTGTTATCTTAATTATATATCTAAAGAATAAGAGATCTCTAATATAGTTTTGAATATTATGTTTGGTCAACGTTAATAAAAGATATAAATTATAGGATCGATTTAAGTGAAGACAAGTAAGTAATTTTAAAATTTTATTGGTGTCCAATGAAAGGACCATCCTTGCCATATTTCACAATTAAGTTATCTCTTCATTCAATTTTGAAGAATTTGTTTCACAATTAGTTTAATCCAAATTGACACAAATTCAACTAAATTTAAACTAATTAAATAAATTTTGAAACCAAGATGCATTAACATCAGCCAAGCTAACCCTAAATTGCTTTAATTAAAAATTTAATCTAAAAATTATTTATAAATTACATTAGCTAAGTTGACGTACATACATATTCAGCACCCGATGCTAACGAATTAGTGTCCATTATTTTAGAGCTTCATATTCATGGGATGCAAATTTGGAACTAACAATTATTTAACGTCGACTTTTACTTGTTAGCACCGAATTTTGGCCAACGCTAGAAGTCTATTTTCTTATACTCATAAATCACCATGACTTTGCATTCGTTTTACCTTTATCCTTTTAAGAGTCAATATCAGTAAAATCTCGTTTTCCATTTTAAAAGTTGTCAAACTCTATATATATTTGTCTCCTTAAAATTTTCCCTTGACGATTGCATGCAAATACAACGTAATTAGAAAAATAGTTATTCAAACAAAAGAAGGCATAATCAAACTATGGATAGCTACCCAAGAACAACGCAGTTAGGGTCTCAACCAAGGGAATGTTAAGGAGCGGCCTACTACTAATCGATCGAAGGAGCCCTTTGCTCTGTATGTGTTTCTCATCCTTGTTAGTCAAGTAGTGCTCAGCCTTACAATTAAAATTTCTAGGTCTATGCCACTACAGTGAAAACCTCGTGGAGTTGTCGGGGTAGAAGAAAACACAATTTTCCTTATCAGATTCAACAAGTCTCAGTTTGTCAATTTGTTTCTTAAAACCCTTGTCGGATTGGGTATATAGAGTAAAAAAAGACCCATATTGGGCACCATTTACATAAGTCCCCCAACTTTCTGACCATGCTTTAGTTGATTAAAATACACGAATTTATTAGTAGTGGGTGTTATGTGTAGATATTCACATAGGATTGCAAAATAATTTTAAAATGCCCAATTACTGGGAGTAATTGAGTTTACGCTAATCACATTGTAGATAGCATATGACACTCAAAATTAGACAAGAGAAATACGATATTTAGGTTTTAAACACAAATTCCTACATTAAGGTGAGGTCGGTAGTATTGGGTTCAGGGGTTTGAAAGAATATATCACTCTTATCACAAGCTTCCATTTCTAGAAACTCGGCCACTACATCAGAACAAACTCTAAAAGACAACACAAAGTGTTCTACCTAGTTGGTACTTAGGAAAGCAGAGGTAAAGGTCACAACTTCTCCATGAACCTAAAAGTACTTTAGGTGATTAATGGGAGGAAACCTATTTCTGCTACCCCTTTTAAGAGGTTTGTTAGTGACCTTCGAAGAATCCCTAACTTTGACTTTTGCTATTTCACCAATACGGCTAGGAACACGGGAAAGAGGAGCACAATTAGGTTCCTCAGAAAATTCTCCTTGACTGATCAAGTCAGTACGACTCGAGTACACATCAAATTCGAGGGCAATAATCCCTTAGCTAACCAAGGGATGTTGTTCATCATTGGAATAAGAAATAAAAAAGGAAGACCAAAGGACAAACCTGGAGCAAGAACGATGACGAACTTTGAAGCTTGGATGAAGATGGCTGCAAAGTGAAGCCAAGGTGGAAGATCAAAATAGGGTGCAAAAGTAGGAGGATATGAAGTGATTGATAAAATGATTGAAGATTTGAAAACTAGGGGTAGGACGAAGTTGAGTGATTCTACATAGTGGGAAAATTGTATCCCTAGCAATGCATTTCTTAAAATTAAAATTTAAAATTAAATTTTTGAAATATTTGATACCACCTGTCAATAAAACGATAAGAATAGATTCTTGTCAGAAGCTATAGTGGTAGCAATAACGCCTATCGACAACCCCTCGTTAACAAGTCAAAGACTAATTAATTGTGAAAGGAGTATTTATGGTAGTCGATAACGTGCCATGATATAATAAAATGGTTGTTCTTATGCCCAATAAGTTGTCAAACCGACTAAGAACTCGGTAATTAGTTTTGCATAACGTATAAACTCGTTCGAGTCATTATAGGATCCACTTGCATTTAGTCATTAAACTTACAAGCTCTATGGGCTTCTGTACCTATCCAGCTCATTGTTATAATTAATTTTGTATGTTAACTCAGGCCGAAAAAGACACATTATCTAAGGATCCAAATAAGAGATAAAAAATATATTTCAACCGCCGCAAAATAGGAAAGATGTAGTATGTATATGATATATGATTTTCAACCTAAAACATAATATATTAATTTACTTCTGTTGATACACACTTGATATTCATAGTCCTAATAATTATATGTCTAAATAACATAAAGTTGGATCCATCTCATTACCACTTATACTCGCTATAATTATTCATAAGGTTCTTACTTCCTTGGGTGCAAAAGAGTCTTTACGGGTCGACTTTCCTTCCTTGTGATTTGGACATCATTCACAAGTCAGCAATCGGGCAACCCACCTCCAAGATTGCTCGGCCAAACTCGGTAAGAACAATGAAAAAATATATATTTTACATATTTCTTGCATTTGGGGTTTAGGGTTTGCATACATTTAGCACAAACAATGACAAACTTGTTTTGGGTGTTTACGACCAAAAGATTTGCAATGACCACCTTTCCCGCAGGGATGCTTTAGGCAAAGGGAATTACAATGTTTATCATCATTTGTTCCCAGGTTGCAACTTCGTACCTGGTTGTCATAACAACATTTCACATTTGTTTGTATATGTTTCATGTCCATAAATTCAGCTAAATCCATCACTTCACTCTCTTTCATCGTTTTCTCGTACCTTGATTCTGCTGCAACTAAGTTCACACAACAACATAATATTTACAATAGTCATTTATAACGTCATAATCAACTGCTCTCACATGCATACGTGTTCAACACAACTACACATTTTAACTTCAACTTGCATGCGTCACTACATGACCTTAAGTGAAATTAACCTTGGATTCAGTAAATCTTAAATGTTTAATCCATCAAACGTATTTCTATTCACTGAATCTTAAATGCTTAAAGCATGGACCATTTATTTGTTAGGTAATTGTCATTAATGTAAACTATAAAATAGACATTAGAACCAAACTTTCTTAGTTTCTCCAATCATAAAATTGAGTTTACCTGAGAACAAATTGATTACAACAATTGCAACAAGTAGCAAAAGACCTTTTGTTGGTCCAGCCATTTTCAATGCTTTTATGTTTAATTGCTACTGTGAAATAAAAAGAGAATTTCAATATATATATATAGACCGAGGAAAAAATTGGCCTTAATTAGTTAGTTGTTGAGAAAATTGGCAACTCAACAAAAACGTTAATGTTTTGTACAATACCTAAAAAAAGTTAATAAAGTGATTCGATTCATAAGTTACAAACAATAATAAAAAAAAAAAATAGGCTTAAAGATTTAAAAAAAAAACTTGATTTTCCAATCATTGTTTGCAATAAACTGCATGAATCCAATTAAATAAAATACTACACAAGCTCAAAAGAGAAAAGAAAAGATAGAAGCACAATAAACTTTATGAAAAACATCTGTATAAGGACAACAAAAATAAATTAGTGACCGTTAGCCTAATTTTAAATTAATCAAACTCATTAAATGAATTTAGGTGTGTTAACTTAAATAGTTGCATGTAGGTTTAAAAGAAAATGCATAACTAAACTTTATAAAACTAATTCAGGATACATGAATATATATTATCATCTCAATTATATATCTAAAGAATATGAGATCTCTAATATTGTTTTGAATATTATGTTTGGTCAACGTTAATAAAAGATACAACTTATGAGATCGATTTGAGCGAAGACAAGTAAGTAATTTTAAAATTTTATTGGTGTCCAATGAAAGGACCATCCTTGCCATATTTCACAATTAAGTTATCTCTTCATTCAATTTTGAAGAATTTGTTTCACAATTAGTTTAATCCAAATTGACACAAATTCAACTAAATTTAAACTAATTAAATAAATTTTTAAACCAAGATGCATTAACATCAGCCAAGGTAACACTAAATTGCTTTAATTAAATATTTAATCTAAAAATTATTTATAAATTACATAAGCTAAGTTGACGTACATACATATTCAGCACCCGACGCTAACGAATTAGTGTCCATTATTTTAGAGCTTCATATTCATGGGATGCAAATCTGGCACTAACAATTATTTAACGTCGACTTTTCCTTGCTGGCACCGAATTTTGGCCAACGCTAGAAGTCTGTTTTCTTATACTCATAAATCACCATGACTTTGCATTCGTTTTACCTTTATCTTTTTAAGAGTTAATATCAGTAAAATCTCGTTTTCCATTTTAAAAGTTGTCAAACTCTATATATATTTGTCTCCTTAAAATTTTCCCTTGATCATTGCATGCAAATACAACGTAATTAGAAAAATAGTTATTCAAAGAAAAGAAGGCATAATCAAACTATTGATAGCTACCCAAGAACAATGCAGTTGGGTTCTCAACAAATGGAGTGTTAAGGAGCGGCCTACTACTTATCGATCGAAGGAGCCCTTTGCTTTGTATGTGCTTCTCATCCTTGTTAGTCAAGTAGTGCTCAGCCTTACAATTAAAATTTCTAGGTCTATGCCACTACAGTTGAAACCTCGGGGAGTTTTCGGGGTAGAAGAAACCACAACTTTCTTTATCAGATTCAACACAGTTTAGTTTTACAATTTGTTTCTTAAAACCCTTGTCGGATTGGGTAAATACAGTAAAAAAAGACCCATATTGGGCACCATTTACATAAATCCCCCAACTTTCTGACCATGCTTTAGTTGATTAAAATACATGAATTTATTAGTAGTGGGTGTTATGTGTAGAGATTCACATAGGATTGCAAAATACTTTTGAAATGCCCAATTACTGGGAGTAATTGAGTTGGCGCTAATCACATCGTAGATAACATACGACACTCAAAATTAGACAAGGGAAATACAATATTTAGGCTTTAAACACAAATTCATACACTAAGGTGAGGTCGGTAGTATCGGGTAAAGGTTTTTGAAAGAATATATCACTCTTATCACAAGCTTCCATTTCTAGAAACTCGGCCACTACATCAGAACAAATGCTAAAGGACAACACAAAGAGTTCTACCTTCTTGATACTTAGGAAAGCAGAGGTAAAGGTCACAACTTCTCCATGAACCTAAAAGTGTTAGTTTTGAAATGGTTGAAAAGCTAAGAAGGGGTGGTTGAATTGCCTAGTTAAAAATTTAGGCTATCTTTGCAAGCTAAAAACCACCTTTAATTGAATCAAATAAATCACCAAGTTAGGATGCAAACAGTAATGAATTGTACACTTTCAATCGATCAAAAATTGAGTTAATTGATTTGGTTTTACTAAACAGACACTAGTGCATAATGGGTTTTTTACAGCGCCCTATATGCCTCAATTCACTTCCAAACGAGGCATATGAAGAAGCTGTGGCAGTTTTGTAATTTTTTCAAAGTTTTATGCCTCGGTTGTACTTAGAACCAAGGCATAAACCCCCTAAAATTTTTATTTTTCCCGCTACATTGATATTTTTAAACTGGTGGCAGACTTTTATGCCTCGGGTCAATTCTAACCGAGGCAGATAGATGTTTATGCCTCGGGTCTATTTTAACCGAGGCATATTTGATTGCTTTTCAAGTGGAATATGCCTCGGGTCACATCTAACCGAGGCAGATAAATGTTTATGCCTCGGTTTAAAATCAACCGAGGCAATAAGCCTTCTTAGGATTTAAAATAAATCGTGCCACTGTTCATCTTCTTCGCATGGAGCAACAACCATTTTTTTCTCTTTATTTCTGAACGCCATTGTTCCAGATCGCAAAGGTTCCTTCTTCCACGTAGTAGCAGTTTCGTCTCTCCACCGCCAGTCCGCCGTTGAACGAGCCTCCTCCGTCACGCGAGCCTCCTACATTGTTGTCATCATAGAGGTTGCAAAACCGCCTCCATTGTCGTCATTCAATCTCACTTGTAGGTATGTGCTTCTCCTTTTTCAAATCGTAAGACTCTTCTATGGGTTTCGAATGTCGATGTGTGTGTCGAAGTCACGATTTGGCTCACGATGGTTAGTCATGGGATGTTTTCGTTCAGATATGATAGTGAAGAGAGGGTGTTCTACGTCGCCAGCGAGATGAATGAAGGCGTCGTGAAGTTGTTCCGGCGTGATGCGGTGGTCGAAGATGGTGGTCACGACACACTGGCGGCATTTAGGGTTTGAATGGTGGCTAGGGTTTTTGATTTGGGAGAAGGTTGAAGATGATGATGTGGCACACTGTGATTGGTGTAGGTGTGTGTACAAGGATCATGGCTACGTGTGATGTTGTTATTGGGTCAGAAAATACTTTTTTTTTTAAATTTGCGATGCACATTAGGTCTCGGTTCCCTCTAGAACCGAGGCAGTAACCCTCGCATATGCCTCGGTTCATAACCGAGGCATAAACATGTCTTTTTTTACCTCGCCAACATATGCATCGGGTGTAAAACCGAAGCCAAAAAGTCAAAATAACCGCGGCATAATCTCTTTCTTGCACTAGTGAGATTATGTTCTGGTATAATCAACCATTTGAAACAGGAAAACAGTCGACTGAAATACTAGGAAAAATGCAGAAATATGAATTTGAATTTTAAACCAGGAACAATGCACAAGAATGATCAAGATAGGTTCCAAATGATTATGTAAACATGCCCAATGCTGCAAATGCTATGAAAACGTGCAAGAACATGAAAAAGATGATTAAAGCACAAGTTCTTTAAACTTTAAAATGAAAATGCAAGAGAGAACGATTAGAGAAGAGAGGACACCACAAAATTTTTATACTGGTTCACTCAAACCTGAGCTACATCTAGTTTGTCAAGGCAACCTGAGCTTGACTTTGCAGTATTTCAAAAGATTTACAAAGTATCCACCTTACACTTCTAAAATATGCAAAAACACCACAAAAGACTCTTGAATCAGAATCACACAAGAATCACACCAGCACAGCAAGAACCCTCTTGCAGACCTGGAAAACCACCAGGCACACACACAAAGCTTGAGAAAGATCAAACCTCAGTGGTAGCACAACCCATCCTACCACAAACAACTTTCTCCAAACTTCAAACCAAGCCAAAAGCTCCAAGAATTGATCTAAGATCAATCTTCAACAGCTGCAACACGTATGATCACGAAGGAGAGAGTTTCCACAAGTTTCCAGAACAAATTCGTGCTCTAAAATGATTAACAGACCTCTATTTCGAAAATCACAGCTTTTATAGTCAAACTGTTACGAAATTCAACAAATTGATTTACAAATCAATCGGTTGATTTCACTTGACTTAAGTGAAATCAGTCGATTAAAAACTAAATCAACTAATTGAATTTGTTGCAGTTTAAGGCTACTGCAACCAACCTTTTAACATGTTGAAAAACCATTCAACAGACTAAAGGAAACATTTTAACCTGTTGAAAAACCATTCAACAGATTAAAAGACACACCTAAGACCAAATACATTTAATTAATGCTATAAGGTCTACAACATGAATTACAAACCTAAAATACACTTTCTTAATGATATAACTACATGGTGAGCACACGTTCCAACCTTGATCAATCATGGTTAACATCAAATAACCTTTCCTTCATCAATGTAGGCTTCATTCCAATGGTAATGGCTTCAAGATAGTTTAAAATACCTTCATTCAATCTTCATCAAATCTTCAAGAAGCAAACCACCTTGGCTTCTCATGTCAACAAAAAGTACTTTAGGTGATTAATGGGAGGAAACCTATTTCTACTACCCCTTTTAAGGGGTTCTTTAGTGACCTTCGAAGAATCCCTAACTTTGACTTTTGCTATTTCACCAATACGGCTAGGAACACAGGAAAGAGGAGCACAATTAGGTTCCTCAGAAAATTCTCCTTGACTGATCAAGTCAGTACGACTCGAGTACACATCAAATTCGATGGCAATAATCCCTTAGCTAACCAAGGGATGTTGTTCATCATTGGAATAAGAAATAAAAAAGGAAGACCGAAGGACAAACCTAGAGCAAGAACGATGACAAACTTTTAAGCTTGGATGAAGATGAGTGCAAAGTGAAGCCAAGATGGAAGATCAAAATAGGGTACAAAAGTAGGAGGATATGAAGTGATTGATGAAATGATTGAAGATTTGAAAATTAAGGTTAGGAAGAAGTTAAGCGATTCTACATAGTGGGCAAATTGTATCCCTAGCAATGCACTTCTTGAAAATAAAATTTAAAATTAAATTTATGAAATATTTGATGCCACGTGTCAATAAAATGATAAGAATAGATTCTTGTCAGAAGCTATAGAGGTAGCAATAACACCTATCGACAACCCATCGTTAATAAGTCGGAGACTAATTAATTGTGAAAGGAGTATTTATGGTAGTCGATAACATGCCATGATATAATGAAATGGTTGTTCTTGTGCCCAATATGTTGTCAAACCGACTAAGAACTCGGTAATTAGTTTTGCATAACGTATAAACTCGTTCGTATCATTATAGGATCCACTTGCATTTAGTCATTAAACTTCCAAGTTCTAGGGGCTTATGTACCTACCCAGCTCATTGTTATAATTAATTTTGTGAGTTAACTCAGGCCAAAATAGGCACATTATCTAAGGATCCAAATAAGAGATAAAAAATATATTTCAACCACCACAAAAAAGGAAAAATATAGTATGTATATTATATATGATTTTCAACCTAAAACATAATATATTAATTTACATATGTTGATATACACTTGATATTCATAGGCCTAACAATTATATGTCTAAATAACATAAAGTTGGATCCATCTCATTATCACTTATACTCGCTATAATTATTCATAAGGTTCTTACTGCCTTGAGTGCCAAAGAGTCTTTACGGGTCGACTTTCCTTCCTTGTGATTTGGACATCATTCACAAGTCAGCAATCGAGCAACCCACCTCCAAGATTGCTCGGCCAAACTCGGTAAGAACAATGAAAAATATATATTTTACATATTTCTTGCATTTGGGGTTTAGGGTTTGCATACATTTAGCACAAACAATGACAAACTTGTTTTGGGTGTTTACGACCAAAAGATTTGCAATGACCACCTTTCCCGCAAGGATGCTTTAGACAAAGGGAATTACAATGTTTATCATCATTTGTTCTCGGGTTGCAACTTCGTACCTGGTTGTCATAACAACATTTCACATTTGTTTGTATATCTTTTATGTCCATAAATTCAGCTAAATCCACCACTTCACTCTCGTTCATCGTTTTCTCGTACCTTGATTCTACTGCAACTAAGTTCACACAACAACATAATATTTACAATAGTCATTTATAACGTCATAATCAACTCCTCTCACATGCCTACGTGATCAACGCAACTACACATTTTAACTTCAACATGCATGCGTCACTACATGACCTTAAGTTAAATTAACCTTGGATTCAGTAAATCTTAAATGTTTAATCCATCAAACGTATTTCTATTCACTGAATCTTAAATGCTTAAAGCATGGACCATATATTTGTTAGGTAATTATCGTTAATGTACACTATAAAATAGACATTAGAACCAAACTTTCTTAGTTTCTCCAATCATAAAATTGAGTTTACTTGAGAACAAATTGATTACAACAATTGCAACAAGTAGCAAAAGACCTTTTGTTGGTCCAGCCATTTTCAATGCTTTTATGTTTAATTGCTTGTGTGTAATAAAAGGAGAATTGCAATATATACATATAGACGGAGGAAAAAATTGGCCTTAATTAGTTAGTTGTTGAGAAAATTGGCAACTCAACAAAAACGTTAATGTTTTGCAAAATACCTAAAAAAAATTAATAAAGTGATTTGATTTATAACTTACAAACAATAATAACAATCACAAAACATACAATAAATAATAATATTAAAAAATAGAAATACTCAAATGTAATGCATAAATAATATTTAATTGACATACATCATTTGAACGTAATTGCATAAAGGTTATGTTAAGATGAAAAATATATTGGAGATGCGAATGAATTTTATGACAAACCAAACCATTAGAAAAAATTAAAATTAGAAATTGTGTATTAATAAATAAATAAATAAATATATATATATATATATATATATATATATATATATATATATATATATATATATATAAGTTTACTTAATTGACTATATTTTAATAATTTAAACGAAGACGGGGATATGGCAAGAATAAGTATTTTGGCGAATATGGGAACGGGGACAAGGTGGATATGTATATCCCCATACCCAATTGAAAAAGTCGGGGATTTCCTATACCCATACACATGTCCAATCAATGGGAGATTCTTCGTCAAAACGGGGACGGGTTTGGACAATATCCACGGGCGAGTTTATTTGTTATCCTTACCTCTAATGGTCAGTAGAAAAAAAATCTAGAATGAAAAGTTCGTAGTCAATGTAATTGGAAAAGTGTTTAACGAAATCAAGTTAAAAGTAAACTAAATGTAATGATTACAATAACTCTTATAAATAAGGGTGGGGGAGGTGAATGGAACTAAGGTGAAAAGAGATAAAGAGTAAAAATCAATGCAAGGAATGTGACAGACAGGGAAATAAATATAGAGAGTATTTTAAAACTTTCAAATACAATTCGGATATATCCTCTGTAATAATTAAGGTAAGGAATGAGACATCATCTATTATTTTATTATCTGTTCATAATTATTTTTATTTATATATTTATATTAAGTGAGGTGTTTCTAACCTCATTCTAATTTACTAGAGAAAACACAAGCGTTATCGCGCCTGTGTGTTCGCATTTTCTTAATTTTTATAGAAATTTGAGTTAAGATGAATAAGAAATATATAACTAATTTTTAAAATAGTTGTTAAATGTAAAATTTGAAAAGTAAAATATGTACCCAAAATAAGTGTTGAGAATAACAGTCAAAGACAAAAGAGGTTTTTAAAATAAAGGTTAAGAGTAAATTATTTATAAAATAATTAATTTTAAAAATAATAATTAAGAGTAAAATTTGAATATCAAAATGTGGACACAAAAGAGAGTATCATCTTTATATATTGTTATAGATATATACACCTAGTTATGCACTAGTCCTATTTATTTAATTATATTTATCTTCAATTACGCAATAGTCTTGTTTGTTTATTTATTTATTTATTTACCCCTTTAATTACGCATTAATCTTATTTATTTATTTATATTTATTTTTAGTTACACACTAGTTCTCTTTATTTATTTACATTGATATTTGTTATGCCCTGATCCTATTTATTTAATTATATTTATATCTAATTATGTAGGATCTGTAACCTTCAGACCGTATATTACGAATTTAAATAATAAATATCGTCCATTTAATAAATATCATTTCTCAAAAAACGTGGAAAATATAAATCTTTATTAATAAGTCATTATGACATACCTCAAATAATAACTTAAAATAATTTATTAATTTTTTCAATGATAACTTGAAACAATTTATAATGTACTATTTAATTTAACAAACAAAAAATATCTCTACTTATATCTAAATTTATTTCATTTTATATACTTAATTCATTTAATAAAAAATTACATATAACATATTACAAAACTATAATTATTTAAATTTATTTCATTTTATATAATTAATTCATTTAATAAAAAATTACATATAACATATTACAAAACTATAATTATTTAAATTTATTTTATTTTATATAATTAATTCATTTAATAAAAAATTACATATAGCATATTAGAAAACCATAATTATTTTAATTTGTGTTTCTTACTAATAATACTACAAATAATAAATATAATTGTAACATCTCAATTTCAGCAGCTTAAAGCTAATAAAAATAGGGAGTTTCATCATAGTTCCAAAATAAATAATCCAGTGTACACAATATATTAATACAGTCTTACAAAAGATATGACTATAAAAATATATCACTTATACACTTAAACTAAACTAATAAACTCTATACTTTAAATTGACCATTGCTAAAGCTCCCACTGAATACCTCCTCCTTAACACTAAAACGATGGCTCTTCATCCTCCATAAGCGCCTTTGACACTGCAACCACATCTGTTCCCACCGAATAGGTGATTATCCCAAAAGGAAAATAATACAACACTAGACAGACACACATAAAGCAAGGGTAAGCTAATCTGATGAGAAAAATCATGCAATTCAATTATAAACAAACCATGCAATCTTTCCTATTTTTACCATAATCACATAGGCCACCACAAACACAGTACAAATATATTACTCTAGACTCGATATCCGGATTATGTAAGCGACATTGGATCTCTTGGTGGCAAGCACCTGTGACGGTCCCCAACTGCAGAGTTTGGGCGCAAGGGGTTATCACCTGACCACTCCCAGGGTAAGTCCCCTTCGCGTCTAAGACTTGATCAAGTCCAAAGACTAAGACCTCCTGCTACTCCTCACGACATAATCCATTCTGCTCTATCTGAGCGTGAATGATTATTGAAGTTTCAGGATACCAACCAATACAGAGTCCTCACGTCCTTACACACACTAACATACCCCTTTGAATTTCCCTTGAAATTCTAATTCAACCACTTCTTCTCATATTCCAACTTCATGCAATATCACCAAACATATTACCAGTCATAACAATTCATGCATATCATAACTAAGTTCACATTTTAACATTTAAACATAGCTTTATCCATTAGAAACAGAGAAATAACATTCAACTACAAAGGTTCTCGCCCAAGCTAGAAGGTCTCGCCCAAACGAAAGGGCTCTCTCGCTTAGGCGAGTCATTCTCGCCTGAGCGAGGCTCGAAACAGAGAACAATCCAAACTTTGGGCAAATTCTCGCTCAGGCTAAGTTGTCTCGCTTAGACGAGAGTGACTCTCGCTCAAGCGAGATTGGCTCGCCTAGGCGAGATCTCGCGCAGAGACAGGGGATGAGTTTCTGGTATTTTTGCTCAGGCGAGAGCTGCTCGCTTAGGCGAAAATACTAGATTCTCAATCTATTCTCACACGCAACAATCCAAAATCGAGCACAAATTCAATCATACAATTAATTTCTCAATTCAATCATTTAATTCATACCCCTCATGCAATCTAAAGCACCAAAAATGATTTTCATGTGAAATCATAGAAAACAGATAGCTTCCCTTACTTGTTATCCTGTTTAGACAGCATTATAAACGTCAACGCCATAAAAACGTCAACACCTCTAACTCTACGGGATGCTCTATCTACACATAGAAACATCACAAGAATGATTAGGACATACCGTTATGATCATTGATCAGCAAAGACTCATACTAATGATTAAAATGTCGCATGCAAGCGGAAGAGGGCTTGCATGCAATAGAAAACAGAAAAAGACTAAAAAAGAGAGCGAAAACTCAACTTACGCGAACGAAGAAACTGATCCGTCCAATTTGAAGAGCTTGCCGAGAGGATCAATTTTACGGTCTTGGTTCTTCAATCAGACGACCAGAGAGACAGAACCTCTAGAGAGAAGTCAGAGAACTCTAGAAAAGTGGTTTCTAGAGAGATTATGTGTTTTAAAATAATGAAACTCGTTTATAACAATTCTATTTATACTAAAACCTTTTAATATTAAAATAATTGAATCTCACTATTTTTAAATCACTAACACTTTTTAAAACGCCATTTTCTAGGGTCTTACAATAATAATAACATTACTATTATTATTAAAAAATAAAACTTATATATATATATATATATATATATATATAATTTTATTACTAATATTATTATTATAATATATATATATATATATATATATTATATGTATATATTTTTAAAAATTTTCATAATACATTAGATTTTTTTATAAATTTATTAAAAACATTTGTAAGAAAAGATTTTTTCTAAGAATCTTACTTGGCAGATAATTCCTTTATGGGTAATTATTTCTTACAAAATTATAAAATTTATAATTATTTTGTACAAAATTTTTTATAAAAAGTGTTTTATACACAATATTTTATAAAAACATTGACAACATTTTTCTATAATTTTGTTTTTTCATAACAAAATTTATAAATATTTTCACAAAAAAAATTCAAAACAAAATTAACATGAAATTGAATATTTTTTAGTATATATATATATATATAATGAATTAGTTTGATTGTTTTTTATATATATTTATATATTATGTTACAATAATATTTAAGTTATTATTTAAAATTACAAAATTACAAAAATATAATTAGTAATTATTATTTTTGTTTATTGTAATTATATTATTATTATTATTATTATTATTATTATTATTATTATGTAAATAATAATCTTTATTTTGTTATTATATTATATTATATTATTTTATTAGTTATATTTATTTTATATTCATTGATATTATTTGAATTAAATTTATCCAAATGCAAATAAAGGAAAAATATAATAATTGTAAATTTTTTGTAATATTTTATTATATTTTGATAAGTTTTTTTTTAAATTTTTGTTATTTTGTGAAGAAATTTAACAAAGAAAGTTTGCCTTATTTTTTATTTTTAATTATTTTTTTGTTTATCGTTTTTTGTGCTTTCTACTTATTTTTTGGTTTTGCATTCGTCTGTACAGATCCCTTTCTTGAATCAAATACAACATAAATGGGAGAGATGATCCCGATCTCAATAATAAATAAAATATTCTATCTCAATAATAAACTTGAATATTATTTAAAATTGCATTTATTGAATAGTTAATAATTTGATAAATATTTTGTTATTTAAGAATGTAGATGAGAGATGGATTATGTAGCATTATGATAAGGCAGGTGAGAGAATGTTCGAATATATATTGGATAATGAATTTTGTGATGATACCACATAAGGAGGCTTCTTAACTATAAAATGCAGATGGAATTTAATGTTGATTTGTGCGGATGGTGAGTGTTCGCATTGAGTGATTTATACAGAGAGAGGTGGGAACCTTTGTTTGGTGGCTTGTTTGTGGTGGTGGTTTTCGCCTTCAACCTTTTGAGGTGAGTTCTCAAATGGAGGTCGCATGGTGTGAAAAAGTAGCAGCGTCCATTTTGTGGTGCGTCATGCTGTTGTACACAGCTTTTCCAATTTATTTTTGAATTCATATTTATTTTAACATGTGAACAAAATAATATATATAATAAATAATATTGTTAAATAATAATAATCTATAATAAATAATAACAATATTAAATAAAATAATAATAATAATGCTAGTAATAATATATTAAGTTTAATTATAAAAACTTTATTTTTTATTTATCATATCATTTAAATCACGGACAAACTTTCATAAACTTTACCTCAAAATTCACTTACTTTCACCTTCAAATCTCTTAAAGAAAACAACACACATTTCACTCTTTAATTCACTCAAATTCATTCTCTCACTCTCCCTCAAATCAATCTTCATAAGTTAATAAACCCTTAAGAAATGTATTGGACACCCCTAAACCAATCACGTTCACAAACCTAGCTAAAAGAACATTTTGTCACAACAAAAAAAACTTAATAACTTGCATTTTTTGAAGGATAAAATTGAATCTTTTATTTCTAAATTTTGAAGGATAATTCTCTACCAGACTCAATTTTGGCACTCGTTCAACGAGTATGTATAACATAGACACACAAATATGCATAATTAGTGGTACATTTAGCTCAAATGAGAGTTTTCTTTCTATAAACAAGTCATAAACAATATCAATTTGATAAAAATGACCCATTTGAACTAAGGATGCCTTGCTACAAATGTATTCCAAATTTCACAACATTGGGTATCATTTCATCAATCAACACAATTTCACACAAGCATACATTTTTTCACACAATTAAGTCAACATCAATCAAAACTAATACTAATTCAACCATGGATCCATAGTAACCAACCACCAAATCAAGCATTGAAATTCAAATGTACAAATATTAAGATTAACTTCTCTTACCTTATTTAAACTACCATTTTTCTTACAATTGCTCCTTAGAGTTTTATTTCTCAGAGGATAGTCTAACTAGACAAAGAAAACTCTGATTAGAAATATAAATATGTCACCATGATCACAGAACAATAGAGATTCACTCTAAGCATATTTGAGTCACATACATTATGATCTAACACACATGCAAACTTAGAGGTCAAACCTCAAAAGGACAAAAAATGGATTTACTTTGTACTTCAATATGATTAGATAGACGCATAAATTTCCTTACTAGGAACAATTAAAAGATTCTTGATCTTAAAAAAAGAAAATAGGTGTCAAAAACCTAAAAAAATAGAAGATAAGTTTAGAAAAAGAGTATAAAAAGGTTGTAGCTTTTATAAAATGAACTTCTATTAATAAAAAACTTTTTATAACTTTAACCTTTTATCACTAAAATAATTTATTATCAATTTTTTAGAAACCACCATTATTCATATATAATTTTTAGTTCAATCATTATTATTATTTTATTAATAGTATGTTCTTATAATAATAAAACAAGTAATAAAAATAAACATATTAAAATAATATATAAAATAGGATTAATTTATTTACATTTATTTTCTTACAATTAATTTATTTCAACATTTCTTATTTGTTGAAACTTTATAATAATTTGTATTTTAAATTTTTTCAAATTGATTTATATTTTAAAAAAGTTATTATTTATATCAACTTACTTTTAATAATTTATTTTATAAAATATTTTCTAAACATGTTAACTTTAAAAAATTTATTCTATTATAGTTAACTTTTCCCCTTGTTTTCCTTCACTTTACATTTTTCCCCTCAATTAAAAAAAATTAATTTTTCAATTTCTATCTCTTCTATTTTTTTTACTCCTTCTCTAGTTCGTACAATGCAAGAATAAATCTTTTTTGTTTGAGTATATATGATTGAAATTTAGAGTTTAAGATTTAGGATTTACAATTACTTTTGATCCTCAAATTCAGTTTATGGAATTAGAATAATATTTTTATTAAATTTGGGAGACCAAAATTAAAATTATCTTAAATATGAGATACTAAAAATATAATTAAACATAATAAAAAAATAGATGTAAATGGTGTATCATGGTGAATGAATTACACAAATCCTAAATTATGTGCGAAAACTCGTGCAAAGCAATAAGAAAATACTACAGTGAAACTAATGTCTTAGTAGATTAAAAGAATCTCCTCGTAAGAAAATAATTAAATCATTCGAAGAAAAGAAGGAAGAGCCCTAGTGGCTTTGAAATAATAACCAAGTGCAAAATTTCCAAATTTAAAAAATAAAAAATTTAAGAGCTTTTACTTCCTACACCAACACAATTTCTTTGAACAGATCTTCGCAAATTTTCAAAATGACAATTTTATTTTTTGTAAAATAATTTCCAAATTATGTTTCCAGAACAAGATTTCACAATAAAATTTTTATGAAAATTTAAGAACGCATGAAATGCATCTTGAAAAAGATTTTCAAAACAAACTTTTGGAAACACATCATATCTTTCAGAATGAGTTTTCTAGAATATTCCACGATAAATACATTCCAAAAAGAGCTTTCCAGAACATGAAATGTATTCTTAAACGAGATTTTTTCACGTTTTCATTTTTTCTTTTTCCTCTGCAACAGTGGCAACCACAGTGGTGAAGAGTAGTTTAATATTTTTGTTGTGTTAGTGTGGAGTGCAATTAATAATATTGGAGTTGCGGAAAGCAAGATGAAAGTTAGGTTAACATCAAAAGGACGTTCCATGTACAAGAAATGATTCCAACTAAGACAACTTAACCTCGCTCAAACAAAAGTTACATAAATAAAAACTCATTCAAAACATTTTACATCAATTAGGCATGATTTTCCTTTTTGATAGAATAGGTACCAAGATCCTTAAACAGGCATTTTCCTCAAAAGTTGCCCTTGCACGAAGCTGAAAAGAAAAAAAAACACAACTATAAGTAATGACACATGGTAAACAGATTTGATTATTTTTTAAAATAGATTATGCATGCATAGATAATCTAAATATCTATTGCTTTCTAACCACAAAATATTATGTAATAGTAGAAACAATGGTGATGATAATATAGTGATAATTATTACAATAAAAATAACATATGAAGATGATGATAATAATCAAATAATAATCAAAAAATAAAAAAGAAATATAACAATAACCAAAGTAGTAATAATTGTTATAAGGTTAACATCAATACGACGATAACAATAGGAAAAAATGATAACTATAAGTAAAGATGATAAAAGGAAGAGATCGATAATAAAAATATGAAGAGGACAACACTGGTGACAACAATCATAATGATATTTTGATCCACTTTATTTAATTTATTTTTAATTTATCATTTCAATCATCCTTCAATTATCTATTTTTATTTTTTTAGTGATATAATGTAATAATTTAAGGATGGTTAGAGTGATGTATTAAAAATGAATAAAAAAAATTGATCAAAATATCATTATTTTAATAATAATATAAGTTATTGACATGCTCACATCTAAAGTGAAAATGACAAATAAAAGTAATGAAAAAAAGTGACATTAATACTAAATAATATTAATACCAAATAATGACATTAATATCAAGCATGATAAATATCCTACATTCTAACCTATTTTTCCTTTAAATAAAAATATATTGTCCTAAGACAATAAGATAAAGAGGGTAAATAATACATAAAATATTATAAGCCAAATGTAAATCTGGAAATTTTAGAGAAAGAAATGCCCTTGCAAAGACATGAAGAAGTGGAAAGAATTGAGGTACCTTTTCATGTAATAGTAACAAAAGTCAGCCAAGATGAAGGATTGAACCATCTCAGCCAGAAACGCTGCCAAAAACCAAAAATAGCCACTCCCAGCCAAAAATAGATATGTCCCTCCAGTCTCATAGATCTACAATATATTACATGCCACATTAATCAATGTGTTTCAAAAGAATTAATTTTGTGACTTTTACTCTTATATGAGAAAAGGTCATATAAAACTCACACTACTTTAATACTTTTTTATTTGATCCATGGTAATAAATGTGTCAAATTAAGATAAAATCTAAGAATCAACTTGGTCCATCATAGGTTTAAATTAAATTGAGTTAAAAAAAATTTGACCCAATCCGTTTAATTCACTAACATGTGGTGGATCAAGCAGAACTCAAATAAGTAAATTAGGTTGAATTAACTCATTAAATGATCGATCTGTAATAGACCGACTTGGAGGTATCTGTTTTGACAACTCCGGTCGACAGAGAATGATGCTTTCAATATTAAAAAATATCTCTTTTATTCTAATAATATAGGGTTTATGCAATACTCAAGATAACATTCTAATAATAAAGAGGTCTGAAAGAAGGTGAAGGAGACTAGAGCAGGTGAACACTGTTCTCACCTGAATTATCCAATAAGCCAGAGCCATGAATCTAGAAACACCAAGAGCGAATACATAGTACCCTGTAAATGTTTCAACCATCTACAAAACATACCACAATTACAACATATAATCCAAATTCATATCAGTAGTAGAACAAAGTGAAGAGGAACAACCTTTGCGTTCTGCATAAAACGAAGCTGAGGAAGAACAGAGACAGCTTCCAAATACAAACTGAAAGCCCAAACTATTCGAATCACACGCCAATGGTGTGTAAAAGGGTGAATTAGTATTGCAACGATTGCAGAAGGGACCACCTAGCACACAGTGTAACGCATGTTCTTGTTACATTTATTTTCGTTTATGCACATTCATTGCCAAATGAAAAACATTATCCCATCATATGATCACATTGAGACAAACCAACACAAATTCTAAGAGTTATCAACATTTTGTGTCTTATTTGAAGAGAAAACAAGAAAAACAATGACCGACAATCTCACACAAACATAGATAAAATGTTTTTCTTTAACTTCTTTTATATTTAGTCTGGTATCTTTAATCCACTGCTCTAAAACTAATCTTTTTTACAGCAATAATCTGATAACGGGTGGCAGAAACAAATCTGAATAAGATAAACTCTAAATATCTTTAATTGAATTCTATAAAATTGACTTATGTACCATAAATTAGTTTCATTTTTAGATGTAGGGTCTCCAACGACAACATAAGATCATAATCTCATGTTAAAATTAGTTATTTGATGTTGAGTTAGACTTAAATACTATTTCTTAACAATACTATACTCAGCATAAGTCTTTCTTTTAACAACATTTTCAAGCCAAAGGAACAAAACTTTGAATCATGTAATATACTCAGAATGAGATACCATGTATTAGTTCAT
The DNA here is from genome assembly GCF_004118075.2 of Vigna unguiculata. Lineage (NCBI taxonomy): Eukaryota > Viridiplantae > Streptophyta > Magnoliopsida > Fabales > Fabaceae > Vigna > Vigna unguiculata. The sequence goes on along the minus strand of NC_040288.1, from coordinate 6,592,891 downwards.
TGAATGCAAACAAAGCTTCAAATTATGTTCAAAATTAACAGAAAAGAGTGAGAAGTTAAGTTTATTACCACAAAGTAGTGTTTCATATTGTCAAGATCCTTGATATAGGATGACTTCAACTTGAATCTTATCATCCATATGACCACTAATGTTGATAAAAGAGATATGACATCTAACACAGTGTGTATGTTAGCCTCTGTCAAAGTGCTACAACATAACCTTGCTGTTACAAATAAAGCAGTGAGCTCTTGAGTCTTGAGGGATAAACCTGAAAATGTAAACACAAACTTGTTATACTAGAAATCATTTCAAATTATCAAGCAAACCTTGCTTACATTATTAGAATGACTATTTATCCTTCATAAAAATAACTCCTGGATTATATATTCTGAAAACTTTCCGAAAAGAGATTTCTGGAATAAAATTTTCAGAACAAGTTTTTCTAAATAAAATTTCCAGAACATACGAAATACATTTCGGAATAACTTTCCGGAATGAAATTTCCAGAATAAACTTTTTAAAATGGAATTTCTGGAACATACTTTCCTGAATACATATAATAGCTTCCGGAACGAGTTTTATGAACTCCTGCATGAAATATATTCTGTAAAGACCTGTAAAGACCTTTCTGGAACAAGTCAAATACATTATGGAATGGGTTTATTATTCGTATTTTCTCTCTTATTCTTTCTCTGCAATGTTCACCCTCTTTTCTTCCCTTGAAGCAGCAGTGCGGTGGTAGCAATGGTGACAATGATGAAATTGGTGGTGTGGTGGTCAAGGGTGTTAGTGTCTTTTTAAAGTATTTTTCGGGTGCATTTAGTAATTGTGGAGGTGCAGAGAACAAAAGCCTTAAAAATAAGGGTAGGACTTTGAACAGTAGAGGTGTCCACTATAGTTGGTAGGGTAGTGCCCCATATTCTATTAGGATCAAACTACTAGTTTGGCTTAAATTAAAATATTAATATTTTGGAACTGAGAGTTTTTGAAAAATATTATATACAAATAATAACATTTTTCTTGAGCCATAAAGAGATTAAGCCTATGAAATTATTAGTTTGGGATACAGTTAGGTGATTAGGTTAAGCTAAATGAACCACCTAAGGTTTATTTATTAAGAAAATTCATTCAATTTGACTTTTGTGAACCAATCCAATTCATAATTTTCACATAAAGTTAGGTTAGTTAGGTGTAGACCGTGGACCTGTGATTTTCAATCTAAGAATTATTTTATAGGCATTTTCCTCCTCATTATTTTATTTTTGCGTAAGATAATTTTTTTGGTTCTTTTTTAATGACGCTACCATTAAAAGATATTAAATATTATTTAGTACAAGTTAAACTTGGTTGACTCTAAACATTTCTATTTAGATCTCGAGGAAGAAAAAAGATGGAAGGGTAGAGTATAGATGGAAAATTGAAATTTTTGTTTTTTTCCTTTGTTAATCAAATCATAATAATAATAATTATTATTATTATTATTATTAAAAGGTTGAAAACTAAATTTTCATTATCGAATGCTTTTTAAATAAACATATCTGAATTATAATATTAATTTTGCAAAATTATTTAGATGTATAAATAAAATAAAATTCTGTATAATTTTGTTAATATTAATTTATATGATAAGATATATCATATCTTTTTATTTAACCTATTATTTTATATATATATTTATAATCATAATTGTTGTTATGTATAACTTTAAAATATATTATTTATTAAAAGATTAAAATTAAATAATAATTATTTAAAATATATTTTTTAAGAAGTTAATTCTAATTTTCATAATTTACAAGTGTTAAAACAATCTTTATTTTCTAAAAATCTATATCTAAATATTTAATAATATATCTTGTTATTATTTAATTTATTATTTTACGTGTGATAAGAGTATATTTTGCTTTATTTTTATCTTATCACGTTTTTATTCTACTCTATTGATTCTAGTATCAAACATTTGCAAATTTAAAAATCTTTAAACAAAAGTTTACACGTTACTAAAATATAATTGAAGTTAATTTACGTTACTTTGACCACAACTTTTTCTAAAACCATCTTATTAATGGCATTAAACACACAGTTTTTACTTTTCAACATTTTTTTTTTCTAAAACTAACAATCCATGACTAACATGACTTCAAAGAGTGTGACTTCCCCTGACTAAATATTATTTTAATACTGTAAAAACAGCATAATTTTATTAATTAAAAATTACAAAATTCCATAAATTTTACAACTTTTTCGATGAATTATTAGGTATTTTCAATTGAATTTCTCTTGAAAGATTTTAAAAATTAAAAGTCCACACTTTTTATTTTTATTTAAAGTATTATGCGCATTCATTAACACCAAAATCAATCAATGAAACAAATTTGTTAAACAAAAATTACAAAAAAATTAAACACCCAAATAGATAAAAATAAATAAAAATTACCCAAAATTAAAAACTTAAAACTTCTGTTTTCTAATGTTCCTAGAAGAAAAACAAAAAAAAATTCAGAGGGATATCTGGTGAAACAAATAAAATCAGATCAATTCCAGATATCCTATAATTTTTTTTTTCCATTTTCTTCATACAACAGGTCACAAACACAATCAAATTCCGAAATTGGAGAAAACAAAATCAAACCCAGAAGTTTTTCAATTGAAAATGGTGGTTATGATTTTTCTTGCTAATATATGAATGAACAGTGTGATGTGATGAATGAGGGAAAGGAAAAATACCAGAGCATGTTTTGAGGGCAAAAAGCTTGTATATGAGAGCAATGATTCCAACAATATGGACTGATTCAGAGGCTATGAAGTAATAGTAGTTGCTTGTGATGGTGAACTTCAAGGCCACCAAAGCACACAGAGCAAGCAATGCCCCACAAAAGATCTTCACCTTCATTGGCAGCTTCCTCATCCTTTCAAACAAAACACTCATCCTGGAACTGCCCCTCTTTGTTCCCATTTCTGATTACCAAAATTTTCCTCTATCGGAATTAGGGTTTACAGTTTTGTGCACAAAAAGATTTGGATTGAGAAATTTTGAAAACGAAGGAGATAGAGAATGGAACAGGGGCAGAAGAGTGAAGAGAAGAGAGGTTTTGAAGAGAGACCAAGAGAGCATGCAGAGAATGGTTATGTGGCAATGAGGTTCTTGTATTGAATTGGGACCATTTCAGTTAAGGAAATGCTTGGGTAAAAGAAATGTTATTTTGTTATTATTATTATCATTATGTAAAATATTAATAAATATTATTTATTATTTTCTATTTGCAGAACAAGAAATAAAAGATTGACACGTATATTTTTTCAGACTGTTTTCGCATACTATTGGCAGAAACATCTCATAATGTTTAATTACTTTTTTTTTTCTAATTATTTTTTTCTTTACAACACTGATTGAACTTGTGAAAAACGGAAATGTAACGTTTTTTCAGGTAATAAATTTTATCACGTCAATTTATTAAATTGGATAATTTTCTCTCTCCATTTTTCAGTTTGGTATTAATTCCTTTATTTATTATTTCATTATTTCTCTCTCTGTGTATTTATTAATTTCTTAACCTTTGAAAATGAAAAAAGTACGTGAAAAAACAAAACCAAAATTATCTTAAATTTTTGACAAATATAGAATGTTTTTAAATTTTACACTTGAAAATAAGAATAAAATGTAATATATTTTTTCTTTTCAGAATAACACTGCCTAAAAGATTCCCCAATTAACACGATTCTCTCATTATTTACTTATCCAGCATTTTTTAATTTGGTTGTCAAAGTTAGGCCCTGGAAACTCCAATTCTAAACCTAAAAACACATCCTATTTGCTCTTTCTATTTTAGAAAAAAAAATAGAGAAAAAGTTTTAAAATTAATTTTAAATATTATTGAATTTATTTTTTAAAATATAATTAATTTGTTAACTTATTTATATAGCATTTGTAATAAATATTATCAACCTAAATAATTGATATAAGAATTACTTATATTAAGATTTTGAAATTTAAGAAATAAATTTAAATTAATGATTAAAATAAATATTAGGAAATTTGGAATGTTATGCACCTCTTAGAATTGTTATGAGGATTGTACAATTCCAGTTTATATTAAAATCAATGTAGATGTTGCCCAAATGATTTAATATTGATTTGAGAAAAGACGTTGTGAATTATCTATATGATTGGTGATTTAGATTATCCATTTACAATAAGCATAAGGAGGAAAAATGTATATTTAACATTGATTACTTCCTTTTATATTATTGTCTTTTAACATTGACTTCCATAGTTCCTCATTACATATTTAATGTTATTTCTTGTCTTGTTATTCTGACAATTATGTATATTTAGTTGGTGTTATGTATGTTTTTAATATTTATTATAGTTATTGATAAGTATTTTATCTATAATTATATATGATTTTATTTTTTACATTTAATAATTTTAATTTTTATAATATAAGTATTTTTTTTAATTTTAAAAAATTAATCATCATTTTTACATGTTTTTTTATAAAGTGTTTATCTTCTCTTTTTATTCGTTTTCTTATTCATCTCAATATTTATTTATTTTTCTCTATTTATTTCATTTTTTTTAAATAAATATAAATTTATTTTACATAAAAATTTAATAATATTATAATATTATTATCTATTAATATAATATTATATATATATATATATATATATATATATATATTTTTTTTAAAAAATAGTGTTACGCTAATTGACTAATAAATATAATATCTATAACAATATATAAAGAAATTCCCTCTTTTTTTGTCACATCTCATAATACCAGTTTTATGTTTAATTATTTTAAAATTAATTATTTTATAAATAATTTATTTTTAATCGTTATTCTAAAAACCATTTTTATCTTAAATTATTTTTAAAAAAAAAAACTGTACATATCTTATTTTTTAATTTTATATTTAACAACTATTTTAAAAATTAATTATATATTTATTATTGATCTTAACTTAAATTTTTTTAAAATTAAAAAGATGCAAACACACATGAGTAACCGTGCTTGAATTGTCGCGCTTGTATGTTTGCTAGTAATAATAAGGTTAAAATAACTTTTTGGTCCCAATTTTCGTCAAGTTTTTTGAAACAAGTCCTAATTTTGGTTTTGTGTTCAAATAGGTCCCAATTTTCGTCAATTTTGTTCAATTGGGTCCTTTTTTGCTAACACCGTTTAAATCATTAACGGCCATGAACAGTGACTGCCACGTGTCACTTCCTGGTTTTTTTGAATTTTTTTTATTTTTATTTTTATTTTTTTTAATTTTTTTTTAATTTTTTTTTTAAATTTTGTTAATTTTTTTTAAATGTACACGTGTCAACCTAGGGGTGTGCCACGTGTCACTTCGTGGTTTTTTTGAATTTTTTTAAAAAAAATTTTAAATTTTTTAAAATTTTTTTCTAAATGTCCACGTGTCAACCCAGTAGCGTGCCACGTGTCAAAGTCAATGTTCTAAATTCAATTTGGTCCCTATATTTGTTATTTTTGTTCAATTAGGTCCAAATTTTTGTTAACATTAACCAATTTGGTCCCTCTCCAAATTAAAACCAAATTTAATTTTTATATTAAAATTCATATTTTTTATTAAATATCTTTATTTAATATATTAAAATTCACATCATTATAACTTTGATATAAAAATTAAATTTGGTCACATCTTCTATAGGGACCAAATTGGTTAATCTTAACAAAAATTAGGACCTAATTGAACAAAAATAACAAATATAGGGACCAAATTGAATATAGAATATTAACTTTGACACGTGGCACACTACTACATTGACACGTGGACATTTAAAAAATAATTCAAAAAAATTCAAAAAAAATTCAAAAAAATAAAATAAAAAATTCAAAAAAACCACAAAGTGACACGTGGCACACTCCTGGGTTGACACGTGTACATTTAAAAAAAAATTTAAAAAAAGTTAAAAAAAATAAAAATAAAAATAAAAAAAATTCAAAAAAACCAGGAAGTGACACGTGGCAGTCACTGTTCATGGCCGTTAATGATTTAAACGGTGTTAGCAAAAAAGGACCCAATTGAACAAAATTGACGAAAATTGGGACCTATTTGAACACAAAACCAAAATTAGGACTTGTTTCAAAAAACTTGACGAAAATTGGGACCAAAAAGGTATTTTAACCTAATAATAAAAGTGGTATGAGTTTGATTATACTCGACTATTTTCAAGATAAAAGTTTATATTTTTCATATTTTCATTCTTCTATTCATTATAATAATTTTCTTTTCCACTCCACTTCTTTATATTTACGCATGCTAAAAAATTTTATTTTAATTTATTTTAAACGCTTCTACAATCATCTGCTTATTTCATTAGGCTTCGATAAGTCCAATTCTTTTTTAATTTTTTTTTAATTAATTTTTTAAAAGTTTTGTATAGTTCTTATATTAAAATAAAATGTATTTATATAATTCATAAATAATATAATTTTAATATATTATATCTGAAAGATATTGTATTCTAATGCATAAATTTTTCATTAAAATGAAATCAGATTTGAATTAACTATAATAATTTTTTTCAACTACTAAATTTCTTAAAAAATAAAAGAAACAAGCTTAATTAAATTTCGTACTTTTAATTGAATTTCTATTAATTTTTTTTTTCCATTCAGAACTTAAAAATTTCATACTATTTAATTTTTTTTTGACGTTTTTTTAACGAATGCACTTTCAATTTATTGACTTATAATGTGTTGTGATTAATACAAAAAATGTCAAGCTTATGATCACAAATAACATTTATTATTTTAATCGAAAATATGTTAACACTCAATTGAAAAAGAATAAATTTATGAAAAACATCAAAATTAATTAAACCAATAAAAAGATTTTCAGAAAATTAAATTTACCACTACAATAAATATAAATTTTAATAACTTTCAATTATGAACAATATATTTACCACATTATTAATTTTAATATTAAATTCATATTCGTAACATTAACTTTCATCATTAATTAAAATTTATTACTTAAATTTCCAAGCTTTATTATTAATAAATTTTCTAACAAATGATTAAGTTAACAAATTAGTCTTATTTAAAGAAATTAATTAATTTTAAAATTATATTTTAATTAACATATTTTAAATTTAAAACTAATCGTAAAATTTAATATGTTTAATTAAGTTATATGATAAAATTAAAAACTTTTGATTGTGTACAATTTAAATTTGTGTGGTCTATTAAGTTTTTAAGAGTTTAAAACTTTCTGAAGTATTAATTAGGTGACATAACGGTTAACTGCACAATGTAATTGTTATCTTACTGTCTTTAGTTTTCGTTGAGTGTTTGATAATTTTATAATTTTATAAATTTATACATTTATTTGTGATTTAAATTTGTATGGTTTATTAAGTCTTTAAGAATTTTAAACTTTTCGATATATAAATTAGGTGCGTAATTGTTAACTACACAATGTTATTGTTATTTTACCACGTTTAGTTTTCATCAAGTGTGTGATAATTTTATAACTTTGTAAATTTATAATTTTACAAATTTATAATTAAAAATTTTATAATTTTATGATTTTATAATGTAAGGCCCACTTTTCGTTTTGTCTTTTTATCTAGGGTCTTTCTTCCTACACCTCCAAGCATTTCTTCTGCACCTCCAAAATTTCTTTAAATTCCCAAAATACCCTTTGACCATTTAAGGAAACTCACGGACATCACACTCCCAAAAATACTTCCGGATATCGACTTCCGAAAATCAAAATATATGACTTCCGAAAGTCAAAATATATCACCGAAAGTCGACTTCTGAAAGTTAAAATATGTCACCGAAAGTCAACTTCCGGAAGTAAAAAATCATTATCGGAAGTCGACTTCCGAAAATCAAAAATCATTACCAGAAGTCGACTTCCGGAAATCAAAAAACATAACCGGAAGTCGACTTCCAAAGATAAAAAAATTAAATCAATTTTAAATATTTTTAATTCTTTTTAAAATTTATATTTTCTAACTTTTATTTTATTTTATTTTTTAAAAAACATAATAAAAATTATAACATATAAATTTTGAAAAAAAATTACTTTAAAAAATAAAAAGAATAAGTTATAAAATACTAAATAAAAAATTGAAAATAATTTAAATTAAAATAATATATATATATATATATATATATATATATATATATATTTTTCTGTTTTTTTAAAGTTTTACTATTTTAATTTAAATTATTTTTCAATTTTATTTTTAATTTTATTTATTTTATTGATATAGTTATAACTATTTTATTTTATGTGTATTGTATTTTATATTTTATTTGAATTTTTTATTTTTGTTTAAAATTTAAATATTTAATTTTAGTCAAATTTTTAAAAAACTTTTCAATTATATATATTTTTTTTTATATTTTTATATTTATTTTTAAATAATTTATTAAAAATTTAATAATAATAATAAAATAATAATATATGTATATATATATATATATATTTATATATATTTTTTCTTTTTTATCTTTTTTTTAATTTAAAGTTTAATTATTTTAAAATAAATTTAAATATTAAATAAAATTAAATGAAGCAGAATAAATTTCTTTATTTTTTTTCTTTTTTTATTTTAAGTTTAATATTATTTTAATTTTACTTTTGTTTATATTTATATTTATTTTTTAATATATTAAATAAAAATAAAATTATATATATAGATATTAATATTTTTTAAAAATATATATATTAAGAAATATGAAAACATAAAAAAAATAAAGTAATAAACTAAAAAAATCATTAAAAGTTAAAAATTTTAAATTTTTAAAAAGACTAAAAATATTCAAAATAAAATTTATTTTCTAACTTACGGAAGTCAACTTCCGGAGAATGTTTTTTGACTTCCTGAAGTCGACTTCCGGGAATATTTTTTGATTTCCAGAAGTCGACATCCGGGAATATTTTTTGACCTCCAGAAGTTGACTTCTGGTGATAATTTTGGACTTCCGGAAGTCGATTTCCGGTGATACATTTTTGCTTCCGGAAATCGATTTCCAGTGATACATTTTTACTTCTGGAAATTGACTTCCGGTGATATATTTTGACTTCCGGAAGTTGACAAAATTTTGGGGGTGCGGTGTCTGCAAGTTTCCTTAAATGGTCAAAGGGTCTTTTGGGAATTTAAAGAAAGTTTGGAGGTGTAGAAGAAATTTTGGAGGTGCAGGAAGGAAGAACCTTTTATCTAAAAGCTGCCCCAAACTATTAGGCCTTAGGGCTGGCCCAAAGGATAAAACCACCCCTAAGTCTTCCCTAATTCACTCATTCTACGCTTTCAGAAATCTGCTCCCTTGGTGCTTAGAGCTGCAGTCGTCACTCTGTTAGGGTTTCGACGTTTAACCAGATTCAAGCCTTGCTCAACCTCCTTCTGCTCACGTAAGTATTCCCCAACGCATAGCTTTCAATCTCTGGTCTTATTCCGTGGCCAATGTTAAGGTTCCTGTAATAAACCCATTGTTGTTCTTTTTCCAGCTCCATGATCCTCTCCTAGAGCTGTGGTGTTCCTCCATTTGGCGTCAAGGTCTTGTGCTAGCTTATTCCCAGGTAAGGGAAGCTAGAACCTCCTTGTCTGGTGTGATTGTGACTTGTGCCATTTTTTTTGTTTCATGATTCTCGAGTTTGTATGCTGTCATGGATGCTTGGACTATCTGGATTTTCTGTTTGGTATATGTGTATGTGTGATGCAGGTGTGAACAATGGTGAGTACTGATAATCTCGCCCAAGCGAGCTTGCCTCGCCTAGGCGAGATGAGCAGAGGGCAATAACTGATCATTAGCATCTCTACCCACAACACTCAACAACTCACCTCCGTATTTTCCTTTTAAAAAACAACCATCCAAACCTATGATGGGTCTACAGAAGACAAAGGAATCTTTACATTATCATTATCATTTTCCACTTTGATTTTTATAGTTGATCTAGGATTACATTTTAGTAATTCATGTGCATAGTCGTAGATTCTTTTATATTGCTCTTTAAATGACCCATCTACTATATCTGCAACCATTGCCCTTACTTTACAAGCTGTTGATATTGACACATGTGTATTCCATTTTCTTAAAGCCCTTTGTCTTACGTCATTTATCTTTAGCTTTGGATTCTCTATTAGAGTTCGGTCCAAGGTTTCACTAAGCCACTTTGCTTTAAAGATATTAATCTTGAACTCCATGCTACAAGAATGAACATCAAGTAGTTTCCTTAATTGCCAAATCTTACGGCTACGAACATAGGAACAATATGCGGACCATTGACATTTATTTTGTGCACCCAAACAACCAACCCTAACTCGCTTACTATCATTTTTCAAGAATTTCAGATTTCTCCCTGCATGAATAGCATAAGTCCTAATGGCATCCTTGAAGTGGTTGTTGTCTAGAAAAATAGTTCCTACTTCCCATTTGTAATCCGCCATACTTTTTGGCATTACAAATGTCTGGAATGGACCACATCTTGTCCTTTCATCATTGTTTTCTTCATCCCTAGCTGTTTCACTCTCGCTATCTAACCCACTAAGTAATTCTTCTGAATGCCATTCATCATCAGATAACTCGATTAAATGACGCGCTCTATTTTCAAATTTACCTCTGCTAGAATCATCACTTTCAGACATAGTTTCCACTTCAATATCACCTTCCACTTCAATTTCACCTTCCACTTCAACATCACTATTCAGATCACTGGCATCCCCAATCTCTACTTCAGTAGCATCTTCATGGGCCTCTACTTCACCACCGTGGTGGACAACAACATCAAACCTATCATCACTCATTGCCCTAAAGTAAATTAAATAGATAAAAAAGATGTATTATTAAGCCTACTTTAACACAATGGGGGACCACTGCTACAATCAATTACAAATAAAATAATGGGGACCATTACACCAACACCGACAACCGACAAACAAACCAACTAAAATAATACCCCACTAAACCCCACCTACAGACACAAACTACACAAAATCATGGAAGTAATTTAGAAACCATGCAGAACATCACAACAATCGAACGACAAACAAACCCCAAAATAGAATTACGAAAACCCTAACCCACGAGCAAACACACCCCAGAAAACCCTAAACCCACTTACCTCGTTGATGATGATTAACTGGAAAATTGAAATGAAGAGCGCAACTGCAATCCAATGATGAAATGACAAGTATTAGCTGCTTCCTCTGCAAATCCGAGCTCAAGAAAGACGAAGATGAAGAAATTTCCCTAATTGAAAAATTTCCCCTAAATTGAAAAATTAACGTTAATTAGCCACATGTATAGTACACGCAACACACCCTAATACAAACCGTGCCACCTGTACAATACTTCGTTAATGATTTAAACGGCATTACAGAAAAAGACCAAATAAAACACGAATTGCGAAAATGAGGACCATTTTATTAAACATTCGGTAAAAATGAGGACCATTTTAAACATTCGGTAAAAATGAGGACCGTTTTAAACATTCTGTCAAAATGAGGACCATCCGCAACAAACCCTACGAAAATGAGGACCAAAAAGGTATTTAAGCCAAATAAAAATAAAAATAATAATACACAACTACATATATCGAGATACATGGTCTCCTATTTTGTTTTTACAATTATATTCTTTTAATTATTATTTTTTAAATTTAAATTATTATTGATAATAAAAAAATTAGTCTTTAGTTCTATTATTTTAGTTATTTTAGTAACTACTTTTTTTAATTCAGCTAATTTCTCGGATGTAAAGATTAATCTACAACAAAACAAATAAAAATGCAAGTAATTAATATATAATCCGTAATAGATAAAAGTAAAATGTGTATCTAAATACAACAATTCAAATAATAACACTAAGATTGATATTAATATGATAATAATAACACTAATATTATTTAAAATAAAAATACAAAAAATAATAATAATTATGATTATTATATTAACATTAATACTAATACTAATTATTATTTTTAAAATTTAAATGATTGTTTATAATAAAAAAACTACATTTTAGTTTTATTATTTTACAAATTTTAGTAACTACTTTTTTGGATTCAACTAATTACTCAAATGTAAAGACAAACCAACAACAAAGTAAATTAAAATGCAAGTAATTAAAATATAATCTCGTAGTATATAAAAATAAGATGTGTATCTAAATACTACAATCCAAATAATTAAAATATAATCTTGTGTCAAAACTGAAATAATATTAATAATACTAATATTATTTATGATAAGTATAGTACTAATAACAATAAATAATAATAATAATAATTTTATTAATAATAATAACATTAAAACTAATAACAATAATAATAAATTTTTCTAGTTTTTTCCATAATATATAAAAAAATTAATATATTATATATTAATATTATAAGTAATACTATACTAATATTTTTACTACTACTAATATTATCAATAAATTTAATATATAATCATAATATTAATATATTATATATTAATATTGTTAATAATACTACTAATAATAATAACAATAATACTATAGTAATAATTTTATTATTACTAATAATGTCAATAATTTTCGCAATAACAAAATATAATAGTACTGATACTAATAATTTCACTACTAATTTAAGTATTAATTTTTGCATATTATAGTTAATAATTTTTTTAATTACTTCTTTACTCATAATAATAATAATAATAATAATAATATATAATAATAGTAGTAACTATTTTATTGAATTAATTACTCCGATGTAATGATAAATCAACCACAAAAGGAACAAAAAAGTGCTAGTGATTGGAACATGGTTATGTAGTAAATATAAATAAAATGGGTGTCTAACTAAAATAATAATATCCTATATTGATAAAAATAATAATAATACACAACTATATATATATATATATATATATATATATATATATATATATATATATATATATAGAGAGAGAGAGAGAGAGAGAGAGATACACGGTCTCCTTTTTTGTTTTTACAATTATATTCTCTTAATTATTATTTTTTTACATTTAGATGATTATTGATAATAAAAAAATTACTTTTTAGTTCTATTATTTTACTAATTTTAGTAACTACTTTTTTTAATTCAACTAATTACTCGGATGTAAAGATAAATCAATAACAAAACAAATAAAAATGCAAGCAATTAATATATAATCCGTAATAAATAAAAGTAAAATGTGTATGTAAATACTACTGTTTAAATAATAACACTAAGATTGATATTAATATGATAATAATAACACTAATATTATTTAAAATATAAATATAAATAATAATAATAATTATTATTATTATATTAATATTAATACTAATACTAATTATTATTTTTTAAATTTAAATGATTATTTATAATAAAAAAACTACATTTTAATTTTATTATTTTACTAATTTTAGTAACTATTTTTTTTGGATTCAACTAATTACTGAAATATAAAGACAAACCAAAAACAAAGTAAATAAAATTGCAAGTAAATAAGATATAATCTCGTAGTATATAAAAGTATAATGTGTATATAAATACTACAATCCAAATAATAAAATTGTAAGTAATTAAATTATAATCTTGTGTCAAAATTGAATTAATAATAATAATACTAATATTATTTATGACAAATATAATACTAATAACCGTAAATAATAATAATAGTAATAATAATAATAATTTTACTAATAATAATATCATTAAAACTAACAATAATAATATTATTAGTAATAATAATTTTTTCTAGTTTTTTTTTCATAATATATAAAAAGATTAATATATTATATTTGATAGTATAAGTAATACTATACTAATATTTTTACTACTACTAATATTATCAATAAATTTAGTAATAACAATAATCATATATAATTATAATATTAATATATTATACGTTAACATTGTTAATAATACTAATAATAATAATAACAATAATAATAACAACAATAATTTTACTATTAACAATGTTAATAATTTTTATAATAACAAAATATAATAGTAATAATACTAATAGTAATACTAATAATTTCACCACTAATTTAAGTATTAATTTTCGTATATTATAGTTAATATTTTTTCTAATTACTTCTTTACTCATAATAATAATAATAATAATAATAATAATAATAATAATATACAAAAAAAAACAAAAAAGTGCAAGTAATTGAAACATGATCATGTAGTAGATATAAATAAAATGGGTGTCTAACTATAATAATAATATCCTGTACTGATAAAAATAATAATAATAATAATAATAATAATAATAATAATAATAATAATAATAATAATACACAACTATATATATAGAGATACACGATCTCCTATTTTGTTTTTACAATTATATTCTCTTAATTATTATTTTTTACATTTAAATTATTATTGATAATAAAAAAGTACTCTTTAGTTCTATTATTTTACTAATTTTAGTAACTACTTTTTTTAATTCAGCTTATTATTCGGATGTAAAGATAAATCAGCAACAAAACAAATAAAAATGCAAGTAATTAATATATAATCCGTAGTAGATAAAAGTAAAATGTGTATCTAAATACTACGATTCAAATAATAACACTAAGATTGATATGAATATAATAATAATAACACTAATATTATTTAATATAAAAATACAAATAATAATAATAATAATTATTATTATTATATTAATATTAATATTAATATTAATATTAATACTAATTATTACTTTTGAAATTTAAATGATTATTTATAATAAAATAACTACATTTTAGTTTTATTATTTTACTAATTTTAGTAACTTGGATTCAACTTACTCAGATGTAAAGACAAACCAATAACAAAGCAAATAAAAATGCAAGTAATTAAAATATAAGCTCGTAGTATATAAAAGTAAAATGTGTATCTAAATACTACAATCCAAATAATAAAAATGTAAGTAATTAAAGTATAATCTTGTGTCAAAATTAAAATAATAGTAATAATACTAATATTATTTATGATAAGTATAGTACTAATAACCGTAAATAATAATAATAGTAATAATTTAATTAATAATAATATCATTAAAACTAATAATAATAATATTATTAGTAATAATAAATTTTTCTAGTTTTTTTTATATAAAAAGATTAATATATTATATATTGATATTATAAGTAATTACTATACTAATATGTTTACGACTACTAATATTATCAATAAATTTAATATCATATATAATCATAATATTAATATATTATATGTTAATATTGTTAATAATACTAATAATAATAATAACAATAATAATAACAACAATAATTTTACTATTACTAATAATGTTAATAATTTTTATAATAACAAAATATAATAGTAATAATACTAATAGTAATACTAATAATTTCACTACTAATTTAAGTATTAATTTTTGTATATTATAGTTAATAATTTTTCTAATTACTTCTTTACTAATAATAATAATATATAATAATAATGTTAATAATACCAATAATAATATATAATAGTAACATATAATAATAATAATAATAATTCTTATTATTATATTAATATTGGTTATAATTTTATTACTATCACTACAAATAATATTTATAATAATAATATTATTAATAATTACAAATAATACTTATAAAAATTACAAATAATAATATTACTTATAATTAATATTATAGTTGAAATCATATATAAATGAAAAAATAAAAACAAATTGGTTTTTTTAGGATTTGAACCCGGGTCCTTTTGTTACACAGTTTTAAAATGACGAAAAAACTAAATTTTATGACACTTGTCAATAAAAGAAGATGGGTAATGTAGTAATTTTTGTAGTATATTCTTTTCTTAATATGTAATAGATGTAATAGATATTAGGTTACTGAAATTAGGTTTAGGGTTTTAAAATTAGAAAGGTTGGGAAAATTTGGGGATTGTGCGATTGGAAGGTTCCCATCGTCATCACATATTGGATTGTTGTGTCATTGGATTGCACATTGAACTCAATCGGTGGATCATTCTCAAGTTAGTCCCTTTCCCTTTTTTGGTTCAGTGTTTTTGATCGGTGTTGTTTGGTGATGATGTTGCAAACTGTGCTTTTTGGAAAGCAAATGTTAGTTTTGTCGGTCAATAGTAGTGTATTATGGAATATTGTGCTTATTTCAGTATGAGTCTTTGTCATGGCATGTGCTCCTTTCTTTTTTCGTTGTGGTCCCCTCTTTGAAAGTGATATTGTGTGTTAGTGTACTTTGTATTTTAATTTTTTTTTAATGTTTGTCGGTATTTGAATATTATATAGGTGTAGTTTGTGAATATTATAAATGGAGGACAAAAAGTTTGATGTAGTGTTCCATCACGGAGGGAAGTTTGTGAATGAGGGGAAACTTAAATATGATAATGGGGAAACTTCCATCCTGTCTTGTGACCCGGATCGCTAGAGTTATTTTGAGGTGTTAAGTATCTTGAGGGAGATGGGATATGTTGGAGGGAATGATTTGTGGTATTGTGTGGGAGGTGGTTCAGTTTTGGAGGATAGGTTAGAGCTTTTAAGTGATGATCGTGGTGCCATGCACATGGTAAACATTGTTAGGCTAAATGTTTAGGTTCATCTTTTTGTGATGAACTAGACATCATAGAAATGTTGGAATATAAAGTTGGAACAATAGATGGTGGTGATGTGGGCCAAGGTGGTGAAAAACAAGATGGTGTTGCTGAGTTTGATTTGGATAAGGTGGCTAGAGATGAAGGCCAATCATAAAAAGGAACTCAATTGCATGATTTTGTTCAGGGTGAATGTGAGTTAGATAAGGTGGGAGAGACTGAACCTGAACCTGTTGAACCTGAACCTATTGAACCTGAACCTGTTGTACCTCAACCTGTTGAAGTTGAACCTTTGCTACCTGAACCTGATGGGGAAGATAGAATTGGTTTAGACAATCTTGGTATAGTTGAAGGATTAGTTGAAGGTGGTGATAGAGTTGCTCATGTGGAGAGTTGGAGTGATTCTGGACCTGATGGACGTACTGATAAGAGTGTTTATGGTCATCATGATGAAGGATTAATAGATGTCTTAATTGATTCGGATATAGAGCATGAACCTCATAAATGGCAGGGTAGTGTACATGTTCAGGTGGGAAGCATTGGAGAGGAATTGGGTGGCCCATCTACCACTAACATGGGTTTTGATACAACAAGTGAGGAGAGTGACATCTCGCCTGTGATAAAAGATAGAGGAAAAAATTCAGGAGGGCAACTGTTTGCACACATCCAGAAGGCTGGGAGCAAGAAGTGAGGAACATCAAAGATGTGAACGAAGATGACTTCAAATACTTGTTGGCAATTCCACCAAGGTATGTTTTGAACACTATCATTGTTTGTACTTTTGGTTAACATCTGGGGTAGTAATCATGTAATTATTGTGGAGTAGGTTTTAGTCACACTTTAGATTCATGCCTAATGTGATACATTGGTTAACAACATTTCTGAAGCATTTAACAGTGTCCTAGTGGAATCTAGGGGCATGCCAATAATCACAATGTTGGAGGAAATAAGGCTATACATGATGCACATATGGGCTAAAAACATAAAGAAAGTTGCATCATATGAAGGGAACATCTATCACAAAATCCTGACAAGATATCGCTTGGAAACACAACTGATAAGGCATTACATTCCTAGGTAAATTTCCTTATGCTATAGTTCCCTTTTCACTGTACAAACAAGTTCTATATAACTACTTATATGATGTTCTTCCAAAACCTTGCAGTTGTTCAGCAGATAAAATTTTTGAAGTGAGGCATGCATCACATATTGGGGACAAGTTTGTGGTGAATATTGATGAAGCATCATGCACATGCAAGAAGTGAAGCATCACTAGGATACGATGTTGTCATGCCCTAGCAGCCATGAGGTTTCTAAACATAAATGGAGAAGATTTTATCTCCAATTGGTATAAGAAGTCCACGTATGAAGAGACATATGCATCCATCATATACCCAATCAATGGCCAAAAGGTGTGGGAGGTTACACCCTATCCAAAAATTTTACCTCTTCCGAAAAGAGCATTGCCAGGTAGACCAAAAAAGAAGACGAGATTGCAAGAATGGGAGCTAAGAAAAGATGAGACACAAATGAGCAAAGTAGGGTTACGCAAGAGGTGTCGTATATGTAGGGAAATTGGCCATAACAGGATACATTGCCCCCAGGCACCATCACAACAACCAACCCCTGCACCTCAACCTTCTACTCAGTCATCCCAGCCACCATCACAGCAACCAACCCCTACATCTCAACCTTCTACTCAGTCATCCCAAGCAGCATCACAACAACCAACCCCTGGACCTTAGGCTTCTACTCAACCATCACAACCACCATCACAACAACCAACCCCTGGACCTTAGGCTTCTACTCAACCATCACAACCACCATCACAACAACCAACCCCTACACCATCACAACCACATTCACAAGCTGCCCAACCTTCTACTCCAGCATCACAGCCACATTCTGAACCATCACAGCAAGGCATAGCTCGTGGTGCTTCTACTCAATCAAGTGTGAAAACTACTGTAGCACTAAGGGCTTATGCTTAACATTCTCAGCAAGGAACACGTGGGCATGGAAGAGCAATGATGAGGCCAAAACTGAATGCAAGGAGGGGACAAATATGGAACCATGACTAAATGTGCTTTCCTTATTATAAACTTTTGTAGCTTTGGTCTGTAATTAGCTTTTTGAAAGACAATTTAGGTACTATTGGACCAATATATTTTGTCATTATGTGTAATTGGTTATTGAGGGACTACTCTTTTGTGCATTTTAGTTCTGTAGTAGTGGTCCACTTCCTTCACACATGTTAAACATTTATTGCTGAAACACTTTATTTATATATCTAATTATGTATTGATGTCCAATTGTCATGTGCTGGTCCAATTTAATTTCACCTTTTGCATATGGAATTTAAGTTTCAGTACAGGTGCATTAAAGTCAGTGCATTAAAGTTGTGGTGCCAAATTTTGTAAAACAAATACTGATACCATTCACTCATTTTCGAAACCTTACATAAACAACAAAATCTACTGCATTAAAGGTGTACTGCAATAGAATCTACCCCTGCGCACTATAATAACACCTCTGGCAGGTCACACACTAATTCTAATTCAACAACAAAAACACACTAATCATGTTCACTATAACGCAAACACAGACCACACCAATCAACACCTTAATCCTTTTTTCTAATGAATTAATACATATTTTGATATCAGCAACCACTTCTTGGGCCATCACACAACTCCTTCTCATTTCTTGGGAATTGAAACTGCCATTAGCCGACGCTTCATTTGTGCCACTCCCAACAACATTTATCTTCAATCACAACCGTGCTTGCAGAACCCCTTTCTCCGATCCCATACTCAGCAAATCAACTGAAGTAATTGCACCCACCACACTCTTCACCTCCACTCCGATGCAAATATACCATTAACGTCTGTCTTTATCAAAAAACCCAAAAACATTACACAAAAACAATACACAAATTACAAATTAACATTACCTTGAAGTTTGGACAACCCCAAAATCTTTTCCCTTTGTTCTTGGTTGTTTTCGCAGTTCTCAACACAACTTTATCACCACAATAGCAATTGGGCGTGACATTGATGCTTCTACACCCACCACCATTGCAAAAATTGACGTTACGCTTGTGCTTTCCTCCAACATTTGAACTTGAACATGACCCACAATTTGCTGGATTCATGAGGGAAGATAGGAGAAGATGAAAAGAAATTTACGGATTCCAAATCCAACATTGTTGTTGGCTTAAACAAAAATATTTTTGTACGCCATTCCACGTGTAATTGACACGTTTCAGTAACAAAAATCCACCTCAACAACCACAATCGACATTTAGCCAAACTTAATAGAAAGGGTAAACTTGAGACATTTTAACAAAAAAAAGGGGATCAAATTGAGACTTTTAAAAATTTGGGTACCAAATTGAGATTTTGACTCCAAAATGGGGACCAAGAGCATGATTAAACCTATTATAATTTTATATTATGAGAGCCTATAAAATCGTCTAAGAATGGTGGTGGATTTTAAAAATGACATTAGAGTATTTTAATAATAAAAGGATGAAACTATGAACAAATTTTCTATAAACTAAATTTCATTTTATAAAACTACCATCTCTTTAGAATTTCTTTCTTTTCTACCTTATCTATAGATTTCTAATCTCAATCTTTATTTTTTTGAAGATCAAGAACCGTAAGAATGCTCCTAATGAAGATCTATACACATTACCCGATCGGATTGAAGAACATAGTAAGTTAACTTTTTACCATTTTTAGGTGGTTTTGCTCTTTGAGCTTGCATGTGTGCTCTATTGCAATGAATGTGGCTCAAATGCTCAAATGTGCTCAAAGTGAATCTTTGTGGCTTTGTGATCATGGTGATATGTTTAGAACTTGACTCAGGATTTTCTTTGTCTACTTAGGCCATCTTGTGAGAAATAGAACTCTAAGGGGCAACTAAGAGAAACTAGTAGTAATTTTCTTTGTCTACTTTGGTTTTGTTTGATTGGGAAGTTAAATATGATGAGCAATGTGAAGTGTTTGCAAATAATATGGTATGAAAGGATCTGTGAAATGTGAAATTGTATCAATAAAGTGTTTGAGTATAACAATGGAATTGAATGGTGATTTTATTGCTCAAAATTTTATTTTTGGGTTGTTTTTGTATCGTTGTATGTGTAGCTGAATTGATTTGGCTAGGCTAAAAGTGTCCAATTTGATCTATTTGATGGTTATTTTGAATTAAAACAAGGTATTTAAAACTAAGAAGGAACTAAAGTTGCATATATAGTCAAATTGGACAGTCTATTCAAGTAAATTTAGGAGTTAAAACTCTAATACAATGTTAGCCGATTGCAAAGAACCATTGGGCACCACTCGTAGGACTCAAGTTAGTGAGATATAATGGTCCAAACACCAGTGCAGTAAGGGCTTTTTGCCCCGGTTGTTTTCCACATTTTGCCTCGGGTCTAGAACCGAGGCATATTGGGGCGAGGCCAAAAAGTACACCTTTTGGCCTCGGTTATCACCCGAAGCCATAGACCCAATTTTATGCCTCGGTTGTTTTGAAACCGGTGCCATATACATAGCTTTATGCCTCGGGTCAATTAGGACCGAGGCCATAGGTCAATTAGGAACACTCTGTTCATTCCTGAAAAAGTTTTCAGGATCCACTTTGGTCTTAATGTTCACCAGCCTCTCCAAATTCTGATTGAAGTATTTGCTCCCATAAACTTGTCCTTCTTCAAAGCTAGACTCGTGGTTCCAGACTCATCACTCGGATCTATTTTCGACTTCTTATCAAGCATTTTCAATATGGACGCAGTGGCTGACTTCGCTTTGCTCGAGTCAGGAGCAATGGAGCTTGATTGGCAAATACCAGCAGTTCCCATAGTTAATGCAAAGAAAACCTGAAAAGCATGAAAGAAACCCCGTTTTACCCATTTCAGATTTCGATCCAGTAGGGTTCAGAGTTCAAACTTTCATCATCGTTTCATCATCGTTCCACCACAGAACAGAATCAATCCAACTCACCTCGGTACAATTCTCCTTCTTCAACCCAAGAAGCGGAAACTCCTTCTCCAAAATTGACACAACCTCATCAGCCCCTCCCAGAAACAACACGGCTGGTCAATGGAACCTCTACAAAGTCGGAGTCTCGGACAGGAGCGGTCGTTGTCGCGGCGGCCAGAGGGCTGGTTTCCTTGGTGCTCGCGGACCCAGTCTCGGTGGCTGGCGTGGTGGCAGCGAGTCGCAGTGGTGGGTCTTCTACCAATCCCTCAGTGCGCGCAGAGGCGCGGGTTTTGGTCTCGTCGGAGAATACCAATGAGGTTTTGGAGAGTGGCGATAAGGGGAAGAGTGAGGAGAGTGTTGTCGCAGAGAGAGATGCAGCGGCGCGAGGAAGAAGTAGAGGGTTCGTGTTTTTTTTGCCCTAATTAAACTATATGGCCTCGGTTCAATTAATAACCGAGGCATATAGCCTATTTGGTCCCGGTTCAGTGCCACCCGAGGCCAAAGACGTAACAGTTAGTGGCAATTTTGAAATTTCTAGCCACCTTTTTGGCTTCAGGTCTATTTAACCGAAGCATATAAGGACTTTTTGGCACCGGGTTTTTTTGAACCGAAGCCTATAACCCCTTTTGGCTTCGGACTTTTCTTGAACCGAGGCATAAAAGTTGCCTGGAATTGCAAAAATGCCACCGCGCTGTTATATGCTTCGGTTCCTTACCAACCGAGACCTATAAGGCGAGGTAAAAATGCAATTTTGTACTAGTGAAAGCATTGAGCGCAACTCTAAGATCATTGGACGCTCATTTGACAGTGAGCTCTAGAGGCCCAAGGCACTGGACGATCCCTCTGTCGCATTGGGTGTAAGGCCCGAGAAAAATTAGAATAAAGAGAAACACATGGAAAAAAGTATAGACAGTGATTTTTAAACCCTTCAAAATTGTGAATATATATACCAACTAAAATTGGCAATAAGGATTAAAAGCAAAAGAGAAATTAAGAAAATAAATCTTCAAATGCTAAACAAAAATAGATAAAAACCCTAAAAGTTATACCAACAAAAACCAAACAAAACCATAAACCCTAAGATTGACCTTATCATTAACCGAAAACCACTGCCTTCTTCTATGATGAAAGCCTTATAATCCAAAATGTAAACACCAAGTAAAACCATAATGAAAAAGCAAATAATCGACAAACCATGATAGTGCTTAAAGAAATGGAGTTAAGAAACATCTAACCTTATGATATGAGTTTGTAACCTCTAAATCCTTCAATGAAAACCTCATAAGTACAGAGCGTTGTTTATCACGTCTTTCATCTACGGTTTTGCTGGTACGAAGCTAGAGAATAAAGAAAAGGGGAAAATACAAAACCACGAAATAGAGAAAAAAATAACGGGAAAGGAGCAAGAAGAACCATTTGCATTTGAAACCCTTTTCTCAGACATTTGAATTGATAGCCTAATTACGTCTATTAGCTCTGGTATCCGCGTCATATCAATGAATGTTGGAAAGACAAAATTGCCATTAAAGATGCACATTCTCAAAACAAAAGTAGAGGTACATTAGTAAAGTAATGCCGCCAATACAATGACCAAAAAACTATGACTCAAGACAACGGTTCAAATAAGATAATGGACATAAATGGAACAATAAAAATGGAAATGACTTAAAAACCATTTATTTGGATAGCCGTCAAAAAATTAAGTAGGGGTATATGAGTCTATTCCCTAGCAGTTTGTTTACTTAGTTTTAAAGTAGATTTGGATGGAAAAAATTTTGAGGATAAAGGTGAATGCGTTGGGAGATTGTTGGTAATTTCACCATAAACAAAAGTTTCCATTAGATATACCTATACGTAAACAATAAACCATTATAAAATGAAATATAGTTTGCACGAGTTCCCCTATTAAAACTTCATTACATTATAAAATAAAGTATATATTATCTAGAGTAGCATCTGATGCAGAAATGGGAGTAGGGAGATGAACTAATCTTTTGCTATACCCCTGATGATAGATTACCCCTAGTGGCAAAGTCATAGACAAAATACCATTCACCTTTGTACCTTGAGTAACAGAACCTTTCATCTTAATAATATTTTGATGTCTCAGTGTGGTTAATAGGATCAACCACTTCAAAAATTCATCTTTACAATACATCAAATGACATTGTGAGAATGGGTGACAATTTTAACTAACAAGTAAAGGGTGGAAACCATGACCACTCCCAGCTACACACTACAACATTGGTGCCATAACTTCCACTCTCTTCCCTTCACCATTTTCCATGTTACTTAAATATGAGCATTGCTATTCAACTTCAAAAGAGAATACTGATAATAAGACATTAAAAAGATGAAAAGTTCATACTTGCAGAAAGTGGTTATTAAAATATTTGTATTTGAAATACTTCAAAAAGAGAGTGGAGAATTGGCACCTAATGAAAATGTGTATAAATGTAAAGCGCACACAATAATACCAGCTGGATGAGGAGAAAAAGTTTGTTATGCAAAATAGTCAAGTAAAAGTGATATGGAAGATGGGGAAAGAACGAAAAGTGTGAAGCAAAAGAAAAAGATACAAGGATTTTGTACTTGATAGGGCATATAGTGTGGTATGATATTCCTTCTGAAATTCTCCCTCAAATACTCTGTTTTTATTATTCTTATTTGTTTGTTTATCTTTCCAGATTCTTATCGCTGTTGAAATCAAGAAGTTGCTACTGGTCATATATAGTTATTTCATTATTCAAAATTCCCCTTTTAAGTTGTTTTAATGAGAATTGTTGTCTTAGTAATTTTCAAGATGTGCTTCGTATTACATGTTTACTTAGCATAGGACAATAAACTTTTGTGAGAGGAGAGGTGAGAGAGACCCCTGTACTCCAGATTCTTAAGATTTGGACAATCATTTCATTTATGATTAGCTTAGTAAGAGAGAGGGGCTAATCTTTAAGCGAAAATACGATAAATAATGTAAATAACTCAAATGTTATTATTTGAAACGTTAAATAAACTTAACAAATCTTGATTAAAAAGATTACATCCACACAGTTATGAAGTTGGGAGATTAGATTGGGCCAAAGTTTCAGGAATGGACTAATTCTAATTTTTACTAAAAGTTAAAGGATCAAAAACATATTTAACTCTAATAAAAGGACTAAATTGAGATTTAGACAATGACTTGAGACATAGTATGATTCTAACATGACACGTGGCAAAAGTTACTTTTAAACAATATTAAAATTAAAAAAATGAAAAAAGAAATAAAAGAAATGAAAAAAATCCAAAAAATGAGGAGTCGATGTGTTACAAATACTTAACATTGTTAATAACATACTAACAGAAAGGACCTAATTGTTACACATCTTCCAAAATATAGACCTAATTGAGACTAAACAAAAATCTGAAGACTTATTTTAAATTTTGGTACAAAATTGAGGATCAAAGGAGTATTTTAACCAAAGATTTAATATTGCTCATATCTAACATATATTAGCAGAGCTAGTATCTCTTTCATGTTTTAACAACTACTATTCTAAATAGTTTCTTACTTGAACTCTCTATAGGGGTGCTCCTTTTATATAACAAAAATAAGTTACCAATGGATGCAAACATTGTTGGAAGCCTCACTTCGATGAGAGACAAGATCAATTTATAATATATAAATGGGTGTAAACTTTACCTTACAAGTCAACTTTATAAGGTTGGATTAGACTTAAAATTTCCATTTTAACAAGGTATCAGAGTTCTACTTAAAGCCTCTTATAGCACAATTTAATTTTTAGTTTGTTGGGTATATTATTTAACTCATTATCTCGTCGTTGTCAGACCACCTATTTGTCTAATCTCACACAAGATATCTATATGTCTAAAGTTTCACATCAAGTGAAAATAAGTGATGTAAAACTGATATTATGATATATTATGACACACGAAGGTTGATATTCCAAATGTTCTGGCTACAATTTGTCTGAGTTATAAAACTGATTAGGTAACCTAGAGCTCAAGAGAATCTGCAAAGGGTTGATCTTGGGCAAGGTGATGCCCAACCCTTCTTCCAAATCAACAGGTTCATCCACAGGCACCTCCAAACGAAAGGCCTGAAGCAAACGAGCAATCGTAATGAGAGTAACCTGTGTTGCAAAAGTTGAACCAGGGCAAGCCCTTCTCCCTGACCCAAAGGGCAAATACTCAAAATGCTGATGACCTTCATCAACAACTTCTCCATTCTCATTCACAAACCTCTCCGGTGAAAACTTCTCAGCCTCCGACCAGACACTAGGATCTCTGTGAAGCTTCCACACGTTCGCAAACACACGTGTGCCTTTGGGTACATGATACCCTTGAATGTAGCAGTCTTGTGTAGCCTCGTGGGGCACCAGCAGAGGCCCTGGAGGGTATAGCCTCAGCGTTTCCTTCACGATTGCTTGCAGATAAATTAGGTTTTTTATGTCAGTTGCTTCCACCTTTCTCTCCCTTCCCACTTCGTCTTCAATCTCTTCCTGTGCTCGCTGCAACACCTCTGGGTTCTTCACCAACATCGTCAGTATCCATGTCATTGCGGTTGATGTCGTGTCTGATCCCGCTAACATCAGATTCTAAATATGCAAATTCACTTCCTCAGAAGAAATATTATTCAAAATATATTTAATTGGTACTTTTTACTAATACAAGTCAATAGAAGTATTATTTTCACTTGTTGAATCATTTGACTGTGTCTAAGGGTTTATAATTTTAGACTATATTCTTTAGATAATATAATAAAAATATAATTTATTATATATATATATATATATATATATATATATATATATATATTAATGTTAATATTTTATACATGTAGCATATTTTTGAAAGAAAATATAAAATAAAATTAAAACAGGTTAATGGGCTGGTGAACCAGCTCCTTTACTTGTTTGTTAAATGACTTTGGGACAATTACTTCCTGCACCCGTCAATTTCTTCTCCCACCCAAAAATAAAAAAGATTAAGATTTTTTTTTTAACTTTATAATCTAAAAAATTTTTGACTTACAAACTATATTAGGAAATATATTTTGTGATAAATAATTTTTAAATTATACAATCCAAAAGTGATTTTTAATTTTTGGAAATAATTTCCGTATAATTTGAAAAAAAAAACGGAATTATTTTTTATGAGGGCTGGAGTGATAATTTTTTAACTTTATAATCTAAAAAATTTTTGACTTACAAACTATATTAGGAAATATATTTTGTGATAAATAATTTTTAAATTATACAATCCAAAAGTGATTTTTAATTTTTGGAAATAATTTCCGTATAATTTGAAAAAAAAAAACGGAATTATTTTTTATGAGGGCTGGAGTGATAAATTTATGAAGGTGAAAGAACCTATCTTGTTAAATTCCTTTTCTATTCATTTTCGGAATTTAGTGGGGCAGGTCTTTTCTCTACTAAATACACTTTACACCCACTACTAAAATCTTTTCATTCCAGGCAAAGAAAATTTTCCCATTACTTGTTTTCTTTCTTGAGAAAGTACTCTACCATGAAACATTAATCATTAGTGATAAAATTATCTATTTATAATACTTATTTTAAAATCTTATACATAGTAATTTGTACTTATATAAGAGTGCAAAATCTACATGTTCAATGTTTTAATAGGTGAGTTATGTATAACTATTACCCTATATTTTATTTTATTACTAATCAATTTTAGTGAAGAAAAAAAAACAGTCACTGTATTAATTAATTTAAATATTAATTTATAAATAAAAAGTTATTGATAACTAAAATAGTTTCTAAATTGGTCTCTAAATTAATCATTATAATGAATTGGTCTTTAAATTGGTTACTGATATTAGTTACCAAGATTTTAACTACAAAATAAATTAGTTTTTAAATTTGTATTTAAATTGGTCACTAATAGGACAAATCTAGAAACCAATTCTTTTAGTAGCTAAAATCTTGGTAGCTAATGTTAATGACTAATTTAGAGATTAATTCACCATACTAACCAATTTAGGGATCAATTTAGAAACTATTTTTGTTACTAATAATTTTCAGTTTATAAATTGGTATCTAAATTGGTCACTATAGTGACTAATTATTTTTTATTCCTAAAATTGGTCACTTATAAGAGAGTTTATTGTAGAGTTAGACTTATGTATATTAAACCAATTTTGTTTTTCTCTTCCATTTGCTTTAAAAATATGTGAAAACATTTTGTCAGAAAGTTAAGAAAAAAACTGTTTCTTTCCGTATCTAATAGGGATGACAATATGGGTTTGGCTCGGTGGGTCGACCCACAAGTCCGCCAAAAATATGCAAGACGGGTCGAGATAATGAACCTATAGGCCTGCCAAAGCTCGACCCGCATAACCCTCACACGGGTTGGCTTGCGACCCATATAACTTAACACCTCTCACCCTAACTTAGTAGCAAGTTCATGTTTTGATGTTGTTTATTAGACTTGTTTTGATGATCAAAGACTTGTTTTATTGGACTATTATAATGTTGTTAATGCTCTAGGACTTGGTTTATTTGAATGTCTTGATGCTCCTAATATTAAATTTATGATGTTCTAAATATTATGGACTATTTTGATTTGTTATATTGGACTATTTCCATGCTTCAAGTTTGTTTTATTGGACTGTCTTGATACTTCAAATATTAAGTCAAGATGTCCAAATATACTGGCCAGCTCGTAAGCCTACAAGTATGCGGGACAAATCACCGTTTTTAAGACCACAACTTCTTTGCTGGATGGGTCAACCTAGCCCACAATGCGCGGACTTAATGCGGGCCAAGTTATAACGGCTTGGTCCAACCCGCATTGTCATCCTTAGTATCTAACTTAGGTAGTGTTTTCAGGATAAAAATTAAAATGAATAATTTATTAGAAAACAAACTATAATAGATTATAGAGACAGAAAAAAAAAACCCTAATTAGTTATAAAAGGCTTACCGCAACATTAGCTTTGATGATAGTATCACGGTCATGATGAGAGAGAGGATCATCTTGAATAGCAGAGAGCATTACATCAATGAAATCATGTTTCTCCAATGACTTGTTATTGAGGGAATCAATTTTCTTATGTTCTTCAACCCAACCTCCCACAAGGTTGTCCAAATCTTTTGCAATTCGTTTCATGGATTTCAGCACTTTCCCTTGCACCCCAAACCATCCAAGAACAGGAATCAAATCTGAGGGAACAAACTCCCCAGATATATGCATGAACTCCTTTATAAGTTTCACAATACCATGTGCTTCTACATCATCCACATCTTCCAAATAACTGAAATACCTGTCCCCCAACATGCCATTCTCAATTTCTTTCTAAAAGTTTTTTTCTAGAAAAAGTTTAGTGAAAATTTCAACTCAACTCATAACATAAGGGTTTAATAAGTCTGGTTTCTTTATTTTCTTATTACTATTTTGAATATTGTTCGGTCTAACCATTATAAGAAATAGACTTAAACCTAATATTTTAAGTCTACAAAATCGACTTCAAAAAAGGTTTACATTCACCTAAATATAATTCAAACTTGTCTTAAATATATATATATATATATATATATATATATATATATATATATATATATATATATTTCTAAGATAATATTTTAAATTAATTTAATATTATTTATATTAAAAAACTAACTTTAAACTTAATTCAACACTTTAATATTTATAAGATGAAATTAATATTCTTATATATTTTAAATTTATCTTATATATTTTAAATTTGTCGTATCTATGATTAATTAAACTAAATAAATGTAAACTTTTCTATATGAAATTACACATGAACTTTTCTATAAGTTTCATGAAATTTTTTATTCATGCCCGTTTGAATAAGGTAATTTTGAATGATTTATGTAGTTTCTTATTCATGTCCCATGTATTAACAGGAAAAATATTACTATGAATTTAACGAAAAAAAATATCATTATTAAAAAAAAATCTTAAATAATAATTAATTCTAATAAAAAAATATACTTAAAAATAAATTTAGAGACTAAATTTTTTAATAGTCAAAATCTTGATATTAATGTTTGTAACTAATTTAAATAATAATTCATAATTTTAATTAATAATTATTATTTTTATTTATAAATTATTATTTAAATTGATCTCGGTAATAATTAATTATTTTTAGTCATCAAAATTAGTTATTATTTAGATATTAATTTTCTTGTAATGTAAAATTCGTGTTTAAGAGGATCGGAATCAAAATGAAAAAGTCAAACCTATGAGCAGAAGATAAGAAACAATTTTCCAAACATACCTTTTCCCAGCGATCATCTTGGTGACGATGTTGAAGCTCAAGCGTTCCATCCACTCACTTATAGTGACTTTAACATCAGTTTTACCTCCAACATACATCCCGAGATCCTTCACCAAAGTATCAATCTCAGACTCATAAACATGCCTCAGGAATTCGAGGCGGCGAGCAGAGAGCAATTCAAGCATGATGAGCTTTCTGATCTTGATCCAGTACGCGCCATAAGGCGCAAATCCAAACCCTGCAAAATTGTAACCAAGAAGCACACCATGGCTACTCTTAGGGCGTGAGGCCAGGACCTTATCAAGGGTCGTGAAGCACTCTTTTATGGCCTCTTGGTTGCAGATCACAAGCGCAGGGTATGCCCCTAGACGGATTCCAAAGATGGGGCCATATTTGTCGGCCAAAGCAGCAAAGGTCCTAGCGAGGGGTGTCTGGGCACCTAACAGGTGGAGGTGACCAATCAAAGGTAGGGCACCCGAGGGTTCTGGGGGTTCTCTACCCTTCGTTTTGTGACCACCCTTTTGCTTCCTGCATGTGTTGTAGAGAAGAATTATGGTTATGGCTATCACTACCACAAGTGCTGGTTGTGAAAGGGAGTCCATGGTGTGGAACTTCAACTGGTGTGAAAAGATTTAAGATAAGATTAGATGAGTCACATAAGATAGTGTTCAGGTTTGTTTCAGTGAAAATGTATTACAATAATACTACCACTTTGCATAATTAAATTGTCTGTGTCAATTACAAGTACTTCAATATTTTGGACTAATTAAGACTTTTTTTTTTTGGGAATTAGTTATATATAAAATTCTTCATCCTCTCCCATAAACTATATATATTCAAGATTGATTTTTAATTTTTTTTAATTTTCATAATTAATTATACACTTTCAAAGTGAAGTAACTGATGGATTATTTTTCTCATTTAACATTAGTCTTATATACATAAATTATTTGACACTTTTGAAAAATCTTAAAATAATATATATAGGTCTTTTATCTTATGTATTGTTTAATTTTTATTATTTTACGCAATATGTAGCATTGACTCACACTTTATTCCAAATAGTAACTGGAAAATTGATGTGCTATAACTAAATTCACAAGAAAAGTGAGAGGAAAACGACAGGAATATCATATTGGACTTTTGGCAATGACTTGTTCCTACTTGGATGTAACTTGTAATCAATGAGAGACATGACTTTAAGAAATGTGGAGGAGAAAAAAAAAGATTATATCCGAAGACTTTTTGACTTTTAAGCTGAATTTAATTTAATCAAAGTTAATGACGAAGTAATCATCAAACCAACTACCAAAGATATTATGAAATTTGCAATACTTTTTCTATCCTTTGATGAGAAATTGAACTTTGTGTTCTTAGAGAAACTCCAATTGCTTATCTATTATCACTATATTGAAAGTTTTATGAGCTTTACATATATTTATGATTTTGAAACCAATTTATCATTTCCTTAACCTATATATGGGTTTGTTTTAATTATGATATGTTAACTTTGTTACATCTTGTAACAATTGTTACACAATTGGTTCAAGAATTAATGTTAGATAAGAGATTGTTGGAAGTTCGACTTTATCAATGCTGAAAGTAGATTCTTTGAAACTTTTAGGTTAAATCATGTCTTTGATCCAAATTTTCATAGCAAAATATCGATTTGGTCCCTATTTTGGAAAATTTGATGAAATCAAGCTATTTTCGTTAGTGGTGCAGTAACATCGTTAAAGGGGTGTCACGTGTCAGTTCTTGGATTTTTTGAACTTTTTTTTTAATTATTTTTTAAAATTTTTTAAAAAAATTAAAAATTTACCACGTGTCAAGCTGACATCGTGCCACATGACAGTGACAATGTGATGTGACAGTGATAGTGTCATATGTCACTATTATGTGATATGTCATTTCCTCATTCTCAATTTAGTCCATGTATTTTTACTTTTGTCTCCATTTAGTCCCATTTTTTGTAAAAATTGTGCAATTTCGTCCCTCACCAAATTGAAACAAAAATTATTTTTTACATAAATGTTGTAAGGTCCACTTATTTTCAGCCTCATCTGTTGGGCCTAGCCTCATCTGTTGGGCCTAAGGGCCAGCCCATAGGGTGCCCCCAAAGACTCACTTTCGTCTCTTGGTTTCCCATTCTGCAAACACTTGCAAAACAACTCACTTCCCATTTCTCTTTTCTCTAACAGAGAGCTTTGTTAGGGTTTGATCAAGGCTCTTCTTCCAGGTAGCTAAGCTCCGTTTACTCCACGTAAGTTAATCCCCAACTGGTACTTTCACTTCCCTAGCTCTATTGTCGTAGTTCCGACTAAGGTTATCTTGTAATCTCGTTTTTGGTTCTGGTGTCAGTAATTTCAGCTCGCATCAGTTCCTGGAGCTGTAGTAATCCTCCATTTTGTGTGCTTGTGCCTTCCGCTAGCATCTGTCCAGGTAAGGGAAGCTATGGCTTACTTGTTTAATTTGATTTTTGCTTGCCTTTCCACTGTTTCACGATTTCATGGCTTGTGTGCTACTGTTAATGTATGGAATGCCTTGTTATGTTGTTCGGGAGTGTATGAATGTCTGATGCAGGAAGAACAGTGGCGAGATCTGATGTTTTCGCCTAAACGAGCCTATCTTGCCTAGGCGAGACTAGTAGAAACAGATACAGGT
Source organism: Vigna unguiculata (assembly GCF_004118075.2). Classification (NCBI taxonomy): domain Eukaryota; kingdom Viridiplantae; phylum Streptophyta; class Magnoliopsida; order Fabales; family Fabaceae; genus Vigna; species Vigna unguiculata. Next base: position 6,560,432 of record NC_040288.1, on the reverse strand, counting down.
TCATACTCGAGCTCTCGCTCAAGCGGAGAGCTCTCGTTTTGAGCGAGATCTCGTGGGAGCTTGAGGTGTGTCGTTGCAGTCGTAGCCCAGGCGAGGAACCTCACCTTTGGGCGACGGGTGGTCTCGCTCAAGCGAGGAGGGCTCGCCTAAGCGAGAACTCGCAAAATCAACAGAGCCTTCTGCTGGTAGTCTCGCCTAAGCGAGGGCTTGTAGCTTAAGTGAAATACCCATTTTGCCTGAACGAGGGTCCATGGCTTGAGCGAGACTGGTGCAAGGATTTGCTTGGTGGATGTTCTTCCCTCTGTTTTTGGTTGGTGATCACTTGTATGATTGTATTACTCTGTTAAAGCATGATTTGGGTGAATATGCATGAGTAAAATGGTTTATGGGTTGTAATTGATAAGTTTGACAATGATCTTGGCATGTGACATGTATGGGATGGTTGGTTATAAAAGTGACATGGAATTGGTATGAACAATGATTTTATATTGGTTGATGAAACATGAGGTTGGTGTGGTCAGGACGTAATTCCACGATAGTTTCGTGATGGTGCATCATTGGTCAGGACGTAATTCCATGAATCTCTAGGTGAGATCTCATGGTGGTGCCTCATTGGTCAGGACGTAATTCCACGAAGTGCCTCATGGTCAGAACCTAATTCCATGACCCCTGTTAGTGGAAGCTCATGGTGGCGCCTCATACTTAGGACGTAATTCCACGAAGTTCGTGGTGGTGCCTCATTATATAATTTAGTAAGGATTCAAGGTAAGGATTTCATCCTGACACTCTAAAGAGTCAGTTAGTCTCACGTAGACCTTACTGACTCAAGTGGTAAGAATAGCAGAAGGCCTTAGATCTTTGAAGGCTAACCTTGTGAGTGGTAGGGTGAAACCCAATGGCAATTGGCTCTGCAGAGCAGTAGAGGCAACCATAAGTGCAAGCATTCGGTGAATCCCACTAATTATATGTATCCGGATAAGCATGCCTGCGTCTTAGTGTATTGTTTGCGAGTCATCACATGATTGGTTGATGTAAAAAACAATACAAGAACCAAAATAAATAGAAATTCAATTGAGTAAAAAACAATACAAGAACCAAAATAAATCAAATACTTAAATATATAAATTAAATTACTAATTACTAATTAAACCAATAAATAAACATAGTAACAAATTTCATTAGTATGCAGAAATATTCTTCTGTTCCCTTAGGATTTGTTAAGTTGTTTATACTGCAAATTTCATGCTTAGAAGCACTGAAAACCATTTTAGATTCATCATATATTTTTCCATGTGCATCCTTAACCATTTCATCATATTTGGACTCTTTGTTCTCTTTCGACAACAAAGAATTACTGTTTTGAAATGTTCCTTTGTTTGAGAATGTAAGCAAGTTGTTTACAACTTTTCTTACAATGTGTGCTTCCTTATCAAAATTATGTTCATAGGAGTTCTTTCTTCATCCATGGCACTAGAGTAGTTTGTATCATTGTCATCGCCTTGATCAAATTTTTTTATCAACATGCTCAACATCTTATTTAGGAATACATTATCTTTAATGGTACACCAAATTAAAGCATTAAATGGGATGTATCGAATCTATCGGGGAAATCACAGAAGTTACAAAAAGAAGCAATACATTTCTACCTCAACACTGTAACAACTGATCAACATCCTGGTCTAGTTGATTATCCACTGAAATAATTCATTTAAGTTTAAAAGAAGGTAATTAGTTTTCATTAAGAATAAGGTGAAATGTATTTAGGAGATGAAGGCATACTAGTTTGCATTGTACCTCCATCTCTTACTATAAGCATAACATCTATTAGGTCCTAAACAACTTCCATTTAGGTTTTGACAAGGTAATATATTCATTGATATTGTGGTATAACTTTTTCTAGTCACATTTATTGACACATTGGTAAGGTGTATCAAAGGGATAAATTCAAATATAGCCACTTTGGGGAAGCATAATGTAAGTGACCAATTCAAGTTGCACTATTGGTTTGACATTGGTTTCTATCCATAGAAGTGCACATGTATGGACTTTTCAATCAATGCATCCATCTCATCCATTGTATAGACACAATATTTCTCTTTTTGTTTTCATGATTCTAAGAAAAAGTTCTTAAATTTTGTTTGGCAATTCGTGTCGGATTGATAACAAGTATGAATTTTTCTTCTTGTTTGCTCTTATTTCTTTTCAACTTAAGGTCATGGTATCATTAGAATATGCTAAGTACCCAATAGACGATACATTGATTAGACACTATAAAAATTTGAAAAGTATAAATTGTGATTATGCATTTGTTTATCTAATGTGTTCATGAATATTAAGTACGTTGTATAAAAAGTACAATTGGTACAAAACAAATGAAATATGAAGATTTAACTATACAAGTTTGAAAATGAAGATTAGACGAGCTTAGTCGAAGATGTTGACTAGCCAAGACAAAGTGAAAAAGCTTCATTACATAACTAAGGTCATAAGACTAGTCATTAGATGACTAAGGTAACTCGAATTAACTAGACGAGTAAATTTGAACAAAAAAATATTGTTGACCAGACGTGTATGAATATGATGAATAAATGAGTCAACTTGAGTTGACCAAACTACTCAAGAAAGTCAACTAGTCATCAAATGATACAAGAATTAAGTTTGACACTAAATGAAATTTCAATGTTGAAAAGGAAGTTTGAATCAATAAGAAGAATATCAAGATCCTCATTATGCAAATCAAGAATTAGAAAAAATCTTTTTGATTAAAGAAAAAGAATATTTGAAGATGGTCAATGTTGATTGAATATCCAATTGAAGAAGAATAATGTATAAAGAATATCTACGTTGATTAAAGATTGAAAATATTGATATAATATTTTCATAAAATTTGTCTTGGACCATACTATTATGATTAAGTAAAGTTATTTATCGTTTATTTGTAGTTTGTCATTCTAATCTAGCATATGATTCTCGTATGATTTTCCATAGAAAGCCTACATCAAATTTGAAGGACATGATGCAAGTGTAAGATATACAAATTTGTAATTTAATTAAGAATGATATTCATGGTATTGTACCACGCCTTACTTATTTCTTGATGTTTTTTTATCTTTTTTCTACTATGAATACATAATAAGATGGGTGGACATCACACCAATCACTTTAAGACTATATGGTGGATCTTGTTTTAGGTAATTAGAATCAATCTTCACCATATTTTTTGTTCCTATTTTGTCGTTGCAGCGTAATAGACAACAAGACAAATATTAATGTGGGTATTATATGATTTATAAAATGTTTAAAATGTATAAACACTTAAGATGTTTTCTTTTCTTTTATTGAAACCATGTACTGATAAGCTCTAGATCTTTTCTTCACTCAACGTGCTTTTGTTTCTACTTAGCACCTTTATTATTTTTTCTGTTTGTTTGTTGCTCTCCCTTGTTTATATACCCCTTTTCTGCTTAGTTGTACCACAACTTTTCCATAATCAAGAAACCTCTTTTTCTTCTTCCCTCTCTCCTCTTGTACCCTCTTCTTTCACTCGTGTTTTCGTGTTCTTGCTTTTTTCTCTCGTGCATGATCAATATGTTTTAATGGTATCAAAGCCAACTTTTGATCTAGGGACCTGTGGGTTATGGGCCCACTACGCTCTTTGGGTTGTTGCCTTCTTCTTGCTTCCATGGCTACTACAAATGATGACAATTCTACAGAAACGACTATCTCTAATTGTCTCTACTTCCACCCCAAGAAAACCTTATGATCTCTTTGGTCTTCCCCATTCTTGACGCCATCAGTTTCCATTCATGGAGCCGCTCCATGGTCACAACCCTATCAACCAAGAACAAATTTGAATTCATCATGGGATTAGTACCACAACCAATCAAGACTCATTCTTTTTTCCAATCTTGGTACCGCTACAATAGTATGGTGTTATCTTCGCTTATACACTCGGTCTCCCATTCAATACGTGAAAGCATTATATGGATGTATTAGGCTATTAATGTTTGGAATGACTTAAAGAACACATTTGCTAAAGGTGAATTAACCTATATATTTGAATTGCATATGGATGTTGCTACCCTTTTGCAAGATCTTATTTTCATTAAATTACGAGAAAGTCATTTAAAAGTGTCACACGTGTCAAAATTTGAATTTGTCACATATTAAAATTTTGGTTATATGTCATATATTAAAATTTTGGTTATCTTTTATTTAAAATGTATCATGTGTCAAAATTAGAGAAATTTCAAAAATAAAAAATGTCTAAAATTTTAACAGATGTGAGACTTCATATGGTATTAATGTCAATTTAACATAACAAACCACATTTTTTTTATAAAAGTAGAAAGTCTATTAACTAAAAAACAAATATAAGAAGTAAAATGAATAAAAAACATAAATATAATAATCAAATTACTGATTAAACTAAGTCGTATTTATTTAATACTATTGCTTGGCAACTATTTTATGATTACTTTGTTTTTTGTTCACACCGGAGATTGAATGCATTTGTAGAGGTATTATTCATATTTCCACTACTTGGAACATTTGTTTTGTTGCAAGTTATCACAATAATTGATCCAAGTCTAGAATGTAGTGTGTGTCTCTACTGTTCAACTCTTCCACTATTAGTAAAATTATGTGTATGTTCTTTGAGAGAGAATTAATGACATTAATGGTGTTGTCAGTTTTGATTTATTTGCTAGTTTAATTATACTAAAATTTTAATACATTGATTTTAATATACTAAAATTTTAAATATATTTTAAAATATTAAAATCAGTATATCAGTATTTTGAACGTACAATAGATAAATATCACCAGAAACTCAGCTTCAGATTTAAAGTCATCATTGTCGAGTCCAAATTCTCAAATAGATAGAGATTTTGAAGAACAAAAATCAACCTGAAATAATACAGAGCTAAAAAAACAACAATTTGATCCTGAATATGATAAATGAACAACCACAACTATGAAGAAGAGCAAGAGTTAATTGAGTCTATATTAATAAAGGAGAAATATCCAATTTCATTTATTTTATACATGTTTTTTTTCTCTGAATCATTTATTGTCAGCAATCATATTATTTTATAGAGGCTCTCATGGGTCTTTCTTCCTGCACCTCCAAAATTTCTTCTACACCTCCAAACTTTCTTTAAATTCCTATAAAACCCTTTGACCATTTAACAAACTCCGCAGACACCACACCCCCCAAAATTATGTAGACTTCCGGAAGTCAAAATATGTGACTTCCGGAAGTCAAAAATCATCACCGGAAGTCGACTTCCGAAAATAAAAAATCATCACTGGAAGTCGACTTCCGAAAATAAAAATCATCACCAGAAGTCAAAAATCATCACCAAAAGTCGACTTCCGAAAATAAAAAATCATCACCGGAAGTCGACTTCCGAAAGTCAAAAAATATTACGGAAGTCGACTTCCGTAGATAAAAAAATTTACATATTTTATTTTATTTAATTTTTTAAAAAACGTATACAAAATTATAAAACATTTAAACTTAAAAAAATTACTTTAAAAAATAGTAATAAATAAATAAAATTACTAAATAAAAATTGAAAAAAAATTAAATAAAAAATTAAATTTAAATAATAAAACTTTAAATAATTTAAAATATATATATATATATATATATATATATATATATATATATATATAACCGGAAGTCAGACTTCCGTATAAATATATGGATACGGAAGTCGACTTCCGATATATATATATATATTTATTATTTTTTTAATTAAGGTTTTATTATTTTAATTTAAACTATATTTTAATTTTATTTATTTTATTGATATTATAATATTTATTTTATTTATATATTTTATGTGTATTATTTTATATTTTCATATTTCTTCATATATACTTTTTAAAAATATTAATATTTGTATATATAAATTTATTTTTATTTAATATATTAAAAATAAATATAAAAATAAAAATAAGTAAAATTAAAATAATATTAAACTTTAAATTAAAAAACAAAAAAATAATAAAAATTTATTCTACTTCATTTAATTTTATTTAATATTTAAATTCATTTTAAAATAATAAAAATTTAAATTGAAAAAATAAAATGAAAATATATATACAAATATATATATATATATATATATATATATATATATATTTGTTTTTTTTAAATAATAAAACTTTAAATTAAAAAAAATAAAAAATATATATATAATTGAAAAAATTTTAAAAATTTGATTAAAATAAAATATTTTAATTTTAAAAAAATTAAGAAATTCAAATAATAAAAATTAAAAATAATAGATATTATGATAATATAAATAAAATAAATAAAATTAAAAATAATTTAATTTAAAATAGAAACTTAAACTTAAAAATAGAAAAAATATATATATATATATATATATATATACATATATACGGAAGTCGGACTTCCGTATATATATATAAACGGAAGTCAAAAATCCGTTTATATATATATACGGAAGTCGACTTCCGTATATATATATATATTTATATATATATATATATATATATATATATATATATATATATATATATATATATATATCTTTTTTTTTAATTTTTTTTAAATTTTTTTGTTATTTATTGTTTTATTTTTTAAAGTAATTTTTTTAAAATTTATATGTTTTTATAATTTTTAATACTTGTTTTTTAAAATTTTAAATAAAATAAAAGTTAGAAAATATAAATTTTTAAAAAAGTTAAAAATATTTAAAATTGATTTAATTTTACTTACGGAAGTCGACTTCCGTAATGTTTTTTGATTTTCGGAAGTCGACTTCCGGTAATGTTTTTTTATTTTCAGAAGTCGACTTCCGGTAATGATTTTTTACTTCCGGAAGTTGACATCCGGTGATATATTTTGACTTCCGGAAGTCATATATTTTGACTTCCGAAAGTATTTTTGGGGGTGTGATGTCCGTGAGTTTCCTTAAATGGTCAAAGGGTATTTTGGGAATTTGAAAAAAATTTGGAGGTGCAGAAGAAATGTTTGGAGGTGTAGGAAGAAAGACCCGGCTCTCATAGCACGTTAAGGCCCATAAAATATTGGGTGAAGGCCATAACTGGTTTTTTATTTGGGGGTTTCTTCCTGCACCCCCAATATTTCTTCTGCACCCAAAGATTCATGCTCTTCCGGTTATGCCCTTGAAAAATTAAATAAAAAAAATTAATTAGGTAGATGTAATAATTAAACAATTATGAAGTGGCAGAGGTAGTTGGCTGTCTAAATTAATTGACAGTAGTATTTATATGTACCCATGCACCCCCTCTTCTTTCACTTTCACCTCCACTATAAAAGAAGAACTTTCGTTGCTGGCTTCAGGGTCCACTCGTATTTCACCATTTGCTTCATTTCTTCTCAGAGAAAAGATACGCATTACAAGATAAGTTTATATTTGAGGTGAAATAAAAAAAACTCAGATGGGTTTTTAATGTTCTACGCATGTGTTACATATGCCATTTTTCATTTGTTCATTTACGGAAGTCGACTTCCGGAAGACAAGTGGATTTCTGCGGAAGTGAAGTTATTTTTTTCCATATACAAAAGTCGACTTCCGGAACAAAAATGAAAAAGTTTCAACTTCCAGAAATGAACATCCAGAAGTGTATGTGTAAAACGGAAGTGGACTTCCGATAGTAGGATGCTTTCTCTTTTCACTTCTGTAGTAGGATGCTTTCTCTTTTCATTTTCCACTTTGGTAGAACGCTTTCTCTTTTCTTTTTCCACATTTTCCACTTCCATAGCATGCTTTCTCTTTTTTTTTTCATTTTTTCCACTTCCGTAAGATGCTTCCTGGTAGATAGACTAAGTGTTTTTTTTATTTAGTTTTATTTTGTTATTTTGTTAAGGTTTGAATAATAACTTATGTTTTATTTATTATTTATTTTTATTTAATTTTTATTTACATGAATATTTATTTTTTGTTTATATATTTTTTGTTGTTATATTTTTGTGTGTTTTAATTATTATATATTTAAGTTTACTTTGCTTGTTTGTTTTATATTTTTGAATGAATATTTTTATTTTTTATTGATTTAATTTTATTTATTTTTAATTTTTTTATGGTTTACTGTTTATGTATGTTTTTATTTTTTTATATTTATTTTATTGTTGGAGGAATATTTTAATTTTGTTTTTATATCTTTTTATTTTGTAAAAAGTGTTATTGATTACTAATGTTAGATTATAGGTGGTTAAAGTTATTTAAGATAGACGATCTCCCTTTAACTTTCATAGAATCATAAGTAAATTTGAGTTTCATACAAATAATTATTTAAGATTATATTTACTCATCAATAGGATTAATTAAAATTAAATTATTCAAAATCGTAAATAATTAAAATTTTAATTATTCTAAATTATAATTAATTAAAATTAAAATTAATGAATATCAAAAGTTATTTACATTAAAATTAAGTAAAAAAAATTACAACATGTTTACGGAAGTCGCCACGTGCTTACGGAAGTCGACTTCCGGTGATAATTTTTGCACACCTACGGAAGTCCACTTCCGGGCACAACATGGAAGTCACGCCTCATACAAAAGGCACGCCTCCTACTAAAGTCACGCTTCCTATGAAAGTCACACCTTCTACGGAAGTCACGCGTCCTACGAAAGTCACTATATCACTCATATCTTCTTACGGAAGTCACTTCCACTTATGTAAGTCATTTTCAACTATGGAAGTCAAAAACTACAATCACGAAAGTCAGTTTTAATTATGGAAGTCGACTTCCGGTATTGATGGCTTACGGAAGTCAACTTCCGTAAGTGTCATTTTCATGTTATTCATGGTGATCTACGAAAGTCCACTTCTGAAACTTGTTTTTGTCTATGGAACTCCACTTCCGTCATTTTATGGCTTACGGAAGTTGACTTCCAAAATTATATCATTTGCGGAAGTCGACTTCCGGTTTGTGGTTTACGTTTTTCACTCACATATCTATGTTCCAAAAAATGTTTATACCTATAGATGCAGCAAAGATGGCAGCAAAAATACAAAAAATTAAAAACTATAAAGGGAGGGATATCATTACCAAATAATGTTGAGGAATGATAAAGGGAGAAGGGAGAGCAGAGCAAAAAACATAAAGGAGGAGTGTTGCTTGAGGGACGACCTTAGAGAGTGAAACAGAGGGGGATTTGGGGGATGAGGTGAGGAGGCGACTAGATTTAGATTAAAAGAGAGTGATGAATAGTTTTCATTAAATAAGAAAGAAAAATGAGAAAAGTGATTGATTTAAAATTTTAAAATGGTCAAAGGGTAATTTTAGATTTTAAGTAAAATTTGGAGGTGCATGAAGAAAACCCTTTTTATTTATACCACCCAATTTAGACCTGACCTCCGTGCATTTCTTCCCTGCACCTCAAAAAATGATAAAATTACTTATTTACCTTTATCTTCTTCCTTCTCTTCACCGCGGCACCCCTTACCCCGTTTTTCAACCTTCATCACATCCCTTCTTCTTTCTGCATATCTACTCTTCCCCTTTTTTCTAGAAATAGGTGTAATTCAAAATATATTTTTTATTTTATATTTTTAAAAATACAATCTAAAATATAATTTTTATATTTCGAGTATACATTCCAAAATATTAAATTAAATATATATTTTAAATTATAAAATCTGAAATACAAAAAAGTTATTCTGAAATACATAATCCGAAGTATAAATTTTATATCTCAGAATGTATAATTTGGAATGAATTTACTTCTGGATTGTACTTTCATATACATTTCTTAATTTTACATTTGAAAATGTTTATGAATTGTATATTTCGAAACTTAAAATGAAAAAAAAAGAAGATAAAATTGAATTTTTTTTTGAATATAAGGAGGTAGAATAAAATTATGGAAGTGCAGGAAGAAACTGCTCTCAAATTATCTTACATCAACTAAGGAAAATATCCTATCTTTATATAGTTATTGGCTGAGTTTCATGCATCGCCATTCATCTATTTATCATATATCTATATATTTTATGTATAAAAAAGGAAGAATGAGCACACAGATAGGATAAAAAAGAAGAAGCTACTACAATTCAGAATACTGAAGGAGAAAACAACTTACAAAAAGGACATAAAATATTGAAGCCTAATGACAGAATAAGGATGAGGACCAAAAACGTAAGCAAGCTGGTTGTAAGTTTTTGATTTAGTGTAGGCACTCAGCTCAAAGATGTTATGATGGCAACCGTAGAGATAACTTTCAGCAATAAAATGTCTAAATTATTGAAAAGGCTAACTAGGTAGATTGAGTGTAGTAGGCATCGGGTATCGCAATGATCTTCATTACACACATTAGAAATTACCAATTTAACCAATTTTGATAAATTCATTGTAAACTTGGAACAAAAAAGAGTGTTCTTGTAACTTCTTCTGGGGATTAGTTGGCATTCCTTGCAGGCATGCAGTGACAACCATCTATTATGCCAGTTTTAACCCTGAAAAATATGTGCATAATTATTATAGTAGGGACATGTATAATGTTTGGTATTCTTAAGAAATCTCAACTATCAATGGTGAATTAATGTGGTCAAAACCAACAAATTATGAACAAGTGTTTCCTTCAAAATTTAAAAGTGAACTTGTTAGGTCTTAAAATTTGCGAAAAAGAGAACCTTTTGAAAAAAATAGCACAAAATTAAAGAAAAAGACGACCCCATACCGGTACAAGAGATATGGCAACCAAAGACACAATGTGAGAAAATGCCATATCTCTCCCCTTAACACACTGGTTAGCAAAAGTCAACTTCATTTTAGTAAGTTTGAATTAAGTTTGATTTCATTTTAGTAATATTATATTATTATTTGTGAATTGAATTAAGTTTATCTTTTAACTATTGAGAAAGTGAAGAAATCAAGGTTTCAAGCATGTCAACCTCCAACAATTGAATTTGCAAGAATATAAATTTTAGAATGCTACATTTTTTTTAATTATTTGATTTCAAGAGTGTCTATTCTGTTAATTTTTTGTTTAAAGCTTAAATGACACATCTTTTAGTATACTTAAGTAATTATGGTTTCATATGTTTAATTAAATTAGAATCATTGTACTTTTTTATTATGTCCAAATTTCAATGTTGTTGGTTATTGAATCGTAAACTGTATATCGATAAAAATATAATTCGATAGTTAAAACTATATAAAGTGAACTTTAACATAAATTAAGTGTACAAAATTTAATTTGAATTTAATTCTTACAAAATATATATATATATATATATATATATATATATATATATATATATATATATATATATATATATATATATATATTTATTTATTGGGTGGTTATGAAATTAGACTATACTTATATAAAATTATAAAATTATAAAATCATAAATTATAAAATTATAATTTATAAGAGTTTTAAATAATAAAATTATATAAGATAATAACTTAATAAATGATATGGAAAAATAATAATTATGTCAGTCATTTAATCACCGATGTCACTTAATTAACGGAACAATCTAGCAATAAAGATTTAATTGAAAAAAATATATATTTAATATTCGATATTCATTAGGAACAGTTAAAATTCCAAATTTAAAACACGATCATAACTATTTATGTTTCTTTATCACTGTAATTTATATTATCATGTTATTATTTTTAAACAGTGTCAATAATTAATTTAATGGATCCACTTCTTCTAACAAGATTCAGACTATATTAAAGAAATTAAAATAACGTTTGAATACTGAACTTCCTAAAAATTTGAAAGAATAATAAGTTTCTTTCCTATCTCATTTTATTTAATCTAAATGTTTATTTGGGTTTTGTATTAAATGGTGAGCCCACTCTCTAGACTCCGGTTGTCACCCACCTATCAAAGATAGGCCCAATCGAGTTGTTAAGAATTAAATTTAGTTCGATCGTGAAAGGAAGTTAAGAAAACAGGAAATAAAAGGAAAAGAAAACAACAACAATTAAACATATATCTTTTAAGAAAATAAATTTTCAAAAATTATTATTTAAAAATTTAAACTTAAATTTTTAATTATTTTTTAAAATAAGGAACGACTGGTAGAGTTTTGAAATCTTCATCCCCAGTTTGATGTAGACTTGAGTTCACCTTATTTGGTTATTATTGTGTAAGAAAAAACAAAATTAAATATAATGATAAAACCTAAACGAACCAAGATATGGTTGCGCACACTTAACGTCGTTGAAAATAACTGTCTGGAACCCAACAACTAAGAATTTGTCTTCACTTGTGTTGTAGTCTTTAAGAGATGTTGTAGTCACTGTACTGAAGAGACTTGATCGTAATCAATTATTTACTCGTGAATCATATTTACATTAACTATAAGAATAAAATTTTATAAAATATTTACTTATGAATTACAATCGACTTATACATGAATTAATTTGTAAATTTTTTTTTATATTTTCTTCTTCAAAATCTTAATTTTACCTTTTATATATCTATATATATATATATATATATATATATATATATATATATATATATATATATATATAAGTTGATTTAATTTATAAAGAAGGTGATCGTATTTTTTCTTCTATTTTTCTGATTTCTATATTTGACTTTCATACCACTTGTCACTTTTCCTTTTGAATTTTGTGTAAATCTTCATAAACCTAACGAGCAATTTATCTTAGGTTTAATTACTCGAATGATACCCACTTTGGTAGAGGTGTGTCAATCTGGTACCCGCTTTTAAAAAAATATCAATTGCATCCCAACTTTTGAAAAAGGTGCTTCAATTAGGTCCTTTTCAGATGGAGTTGATTAACACCGTTAATGACGTGTCACGTGTCAGTTTGTGATTTTTTAATTTTTTTTAATTTTTTGAAAAAAAATTAAAATGCCACATGTCAGGTCCTTGTGTGTGCCACGTGGCATTGCAATGTCACGTGTCGGTATCACTATGAGATGTCATTGTGTTGATTTCGATTTAGTCTCCATATATATCTTTTGTTTTAATTTAGTACCTACTTACGTGTATCTGATTCACTTTTGACCTAATTTTTTTAATAATTAAAATTCATTTTTTATAAAATTAAAAGTAATTAAGTATAAAATTTTTACAAAAATTAAGTATTTGATATTTATATTAAAATTTAGTGGTAAAAGTCATTTTATTAAGTCATTTTTAATAAAAAAAATTAGTATAACATTCATACAAATAGAAATTTTGGTTTAAAATTAGTAAGAGAAAATATTGTTCTATTTTGAAAAAAAAATAATTAACAAAACATGAGTACTTAATAAAAAAGTAATTAATAAAGTAATATGTTAAAAAATTGTTTTTAATAAAAAAATATTAGTATAAATTTATACAAATAATAAATTTGGTATGAAATTGAGAGAAACAATATAAATATTAGTACTTAATTTAAAAATAGTTATACTTAATTAGTTTTAATCTTATAAAACATGGATTACAAAAATATTTTAATTATTAAAAAATTGGGACAAAATTGAATCAAATACACATAAGTAAATACTAAATTGAAATAAAAGGACTAAATCAAAATCAACACAATGACATCTGATATTGACACTGACACATGGCATTGCAATACCACGTGGCACTGACAATGCCACGTGGCACACATAGGGACTTGACACATGGCATTTTTAATTTTTTTTCAAAAAATAAAAAAAAACTACAGACTGACACATAGCACGTCGTTAACGGCGTTAGTCAACTCCATCTGAAAGGGACCTACTTGAAGCACTTTTTCAAAAGTTAGGATGCAATTGAATTTTTTTTAAAAGTGAATACCAGATTGACACACTTACCAAAGTGAGTACCATTGGAGTAATTAAACATTTATCTTAATCATGACTATTTTGATGTGGTGGCTTTGATTAAGTTTTAAGTTAAAGATAAAAATTAGTTATTAAGAAAATAAGTATAATTTGTCTCTCAATTTTCATTGTATTTAGCTTAAATTCTTCTTTTAAGCGAAAGAAAATGTTTGGTTTATTTTTTTTTCAAATAAAATATATTATTAGTTTTCTTAAAATAATTATTTATAAAATAGAAATACTTTCTTAAATTAATTTAATTTACAAAATGGTTTAAATGATAATAAAAAGTTTACACAACAAGCATTCAAATTTGAATTGAAATAATTACACTGATATTTTTCTATGATTTATTATTTTGATTTTATATTTGAAATTATATAATTGCAATAATATTCTTATTGTAATTTTAACAGGAATTAATAATTTCCGAAAATATATGTGAACTATTTATTTTATTTGAAGTTGGCATCATTTCAAGTATATATATTGTTAATTTCTTTGATATTAATAGTTATTAGTGTAAAAAAATATTGTATGATGACCTATATATGACAACGTTTATAATGAGATCACTATTGAAATTTGGATAGTGACTTTTGTACAATTAATATAAACAATACGACGAAGATTTTAAAAACAAATTGCGATCTTGCATACAAACACAAAGATGATTGTAAAGTAACCATCATTATATGGTCCTTATACTCCGAATATAGGTCGAAAAAATAGTTTCATTTTTGTATCTTATTTTTGTGTGCCCTTCTTTGTACCTCTTACATGTACATCTTCATTTTTTTTCTTTCTTGTTGTCCAGTGGCATCATCCTAGTGTCAAAATGAGTTCACCTGTGTTATGATCGAAATTAGTTAAAAATAATCAACTCAGTTTAATTCACTTTTAAGGTAAATTAGAAATTTTGTGACTGACTTAATCAATTATGAATTGATGGATTACGTAGACTAACTCATTAGGCATGTTTTGTTCTATTAATTTTTGAATTTGGATTCTTTATTAAATATTTTGCATTGTCATGTGTTGTATATTCAAAATACGTTTATAAACATTGTTTTTTTTTTATATTTTAAAATATTTTACAATCCTTTTTAATATAACAATATCGACGTTTTCGATTGTTGATAAGAGATAAAAGAACTAGAAACAAATTTGGACTTCTTATTTTTATATATTTATTATAGTTTAATCAAAGTGGATCAACCCCACTCATCTATTTAAAAAAGTATAATCAAAGTTTTTATCTGTTTCAACAAACAATATCATAAATATAATAAGTAAACATCAAAATATCAATTTATATAATTAGACAAACAAATAAATAAAACATCCAAATTGTTCAAACATTGTTGAATAACATTCTATTTTTTAAAAAGATCAAATTGTCAATCTACATAAACAATTATAATAAAAAAAAAGTGATGAAAACATGATTAAAACATCACAAAGTTATTGTTAGTTGGTTACAGGTCAACCCCTCTCCAATCCAACTTAAAATCATGGTTAATTCAATTAGATATCAAGTTTGAACCCATTTGACATCTCAAACGCTAGATATATCTCTACTCCATCTTATGTCACTGCCGCCTATACCAATATCTCTATTTTTGGGTTTCTCTTATGCACTATATTTTTTGCTTTGCTAATTGTTAATTTTGCAAATTCAGTTCATATTATGCTTTGTATAGATTTTTTATGGCTAAATTAGTCTTTTGTGATAGGAATAAAATATATAAGATACAATAATACAAATCATATTCAAGTATGAGTTAAAAATTGTGTACCTGGAAGTAATGAAGGATCCATGGAAGCACGTGGTATGAGATGCTACTGTTCTCTTTCTGATAGGTATTCTAAAACGTAAGAGTGTTTTACATTCTCCCACTTGGATAACATTAATAAATTAATTAATTATATCAATTGCCAAATAAGTACAAATACCAATTAAGAAATATAAACATGAATCACAAAGATAATATCCGATAGGGATACTTCCCATATGCTTAGAGTTCTTAAATAATGGATAATATAAAATAAAACAAACATAATAAATATGTGATCCCAAAATGGTTCATAAATTCTATGTGTAGAAAGAGAAAGAGATGTAATGAAACTGACGTCATTGACAAATTTACATCTCATGAAAACCATAATAATATAAAGTCTAAATTTCAGACTCCCACTAACCCAATACATCAAAAAGACTTAACCACACCCATATGAGTTACATGATTTTGAAAAACTCCAACAGATAAGCCTTTAGTTAGTGGGTTTGCTAACATATTTTTTGTAGCAGTATGCTCAATCTGAGTTTGATAATCCAAAAATTTCTCTCTAACAAACAAAAATTTTATATCAAAATGCTTTGAGCGAGTAGAACTTCTGTTGTTTTGAGATAAATGGACGACAACAGCGTTGTCACAATATATCACAAGTGGCCTAGAAATACTTTCAACAATTTGAAAGCCAGAAATCAATTTTTTAAGCCACACAGCTTGACAAGTAGCTTCATAACAAGCAACATACTTTGCCTCCATAGTGGAAGTAGTTGTAAGAGTTTGTTTAACACTCTCCCAAAAAATGGCTCCTCCTGCCATCATAAAAATAAAGTCAGAAGTAGACTTTCGGTCGTCAGGGCAACCAGCAAAATCAGAATCAGAATAACCAATGACCTGAAGTTGATCACACTTCTTAAAGGTCAACATATGATCCTTAGTTCGCTGCAAATATCTAAAGACCTTTTTAACAACTTTCCAATGATCCAAACCTGGATCACTCAAGTATCTCCCTAAAGTATTAACAAGAAAAGCAATATCGGGACGAGTACAAACTTGAGGATACATTAAACTACCAACAGCGAAAGCATATGGGATTTTTTTCATTTCAACTCTGTCATTATCATTTTGAGGACACTGAGATTTTGAGAGTTTGTCACCTTTTTTAACAAGTGCTGCACATGAGGAGCAAGAATGCATGTTAAACCTCTTAAGGACTTTATCAATGTATCCTCTTTGAGACAAACCAAGAATGTCACGTGACCTGTCACAAGAGATCTGAATGCCCAGAACAACAGAAGCATCACTAAGGTCCTTCATATCAAAGTGGTTATTTAGTATAAATTTTGTCTCAGTCAAAAGTTCAACATTGCTACTAGCAAGAAGAATATTATCAACATATAAGACAAGAATGATGAAATGGCTCCCATTTTTCTTCAAGTAAATGCATTGATCTGAGGCATTTTCCTTGAAGCCAAAAGAAGTGACCACTTGATCAAATTTCAAATACCATTGCCTAGAAGCTTGTCTTAGTCCATAAATAGACTTCTTCAACCTGCAAACCAAATGCTCCTTACCCTTTTTAGCAAAGCCATCAGGTTGAACCATATAAACTTCTTCAAATAAATCTCCATTCAGAAAAGCTGTTTTGACATCCATTTGAGGAAGCTCCAAATCAAAATGAGCTATTAAAGCCACAACAACACGAAAAGCATCCTTAGTAGAGACCGGTGAGAAAGTCTCTTTATAATCAATGCCATCCTTCTGACTATAGCCTTTTGCTACAAGTCTGGCTTTATACCTCTCAACTTTTCCATCTGAACTACGCTTAGTCTTGAAGACCTATTTACACTCAACTGGTTTACAACCTAGTGGCAAATCCACAAGATCCCAAACATCTTTATGGGCCATAGAAGCTAACTCATCATGCATAGCATTTAACAAATCATCACCATGAGAACTAGAAATAACTTCTTCAAAAGTAGTAGGATCATCAACATTATGTAGATAATATTCATGCTCTTGAAGATACACAAGATAATCATCAGGTATAGAAGACTTGCGTACTCTTTGAGATCTCCTCAAAGAAATTTCTTCAACAACATCATCATGAACTTGTTCATCTACTACAAATGATGTGACATCCACAAGATCTAAAATAAATTCATTTTCATCACGGACAACTGGAATCACATTATCTGCAGGAAGATAAATGGATGGCATGCGAATAACGACACGGTCTTCTCTAAGAGTGACTAGTCGTGGTGCGTTGCTCCCATTGTCCAAATCATCCTCAAAGAATACTACACGGTCAGACTCAATAACCCACATAGAGTGAGAAGGACAATAAAACCTGCTACCACGAGAACCCCCACAATAACCAATAAAGAACCCACTAATAGTATTGAGATCAAGTTTTTTTAACTGAGGATTATAAGGCGTCACCTCTGCCTTACAACCCCACACATGGAAATGTCTCAAACTTGGCTTCTTCCCAAACATAAGTTCATAAGGAGTCTTTGAAACAGACTTGCTAGGTACTTGATTAAGAATATACACAACAGTCCTTAAAGCATCTCCCCAAAGGAAATCCAGTAAAGAGAAATGACTCAACATACATCTCACCATCTCTAAAAGAGTGTGATTCCTCCTTTCTGCAACTCCATTTTGTTGAGGAGTACCATGCATAGTATACTGAGCTTCAATACCACATTCATCAAGAAATCTAGCGAAAGGTCCAGGATTTCTTCCAGTTTCATCATATCTGCCATAATAATCTCCACCTCTGTCAGACCTTACACATTTTATCTTCTTTCCTAGTTTCAACTCAATAGCAGCTTTGAAAGACTTAAAAGCATCCAAGGAACTTGATTTTTTCTGTAGGAGATCTATCCATCCAAATCAGGAATAATCATCTATAAACGTGATAAAATACCTATATCCCCTTGTGGAAGTGGGTGTGATAGGTCCACATATATCAGTATGAATAAGCTCCAACACATTGTCACTCATGTTTGCTCTTGTATTTCTTACTTTTGCGGTAAGCTTGCCCTTAACACAATCAACACAAGTATCAAAATAAAAAAAAATCCAGATCATGCAGAATACCCTCTTTAATCAACCTTTCAATCCGAGGTCTAGAAATATGTCCCACACGTCTATGCCACAACATAGAGGAATTTTCATCAACTCTACTACGCTTACATCCAATAACAGAATTAACAAACATATCATTCAGATTCAGCATGTAAAGTCCATCATATAAAACTTCTGAGCCAACAATAATTGAATTGAAATAAACAACAAGTTTACCATTGCCAAATTCAAAAGTGTAGCCATATTTATCCAAAATTGAAACTGAAATCAAATTCCTTCTCATAGAAGGTACATAAACAACGTCTTTCAATAACAAAACATGTCCAGAAGGTAAAACTAAAGAAACTACTCCTATGTCTTCAACTAGTGCTCTAGCTCCATCTCCCATGATAATCTTGGACTCGACATCACTTGGTTTTCTCAGATTTGTGAACCCTTGTAAAGAATTCACAACATGAATAGTGGCACCTGAGTC
This sequence comes from Vigna unguiculata, assembly GCF_004118075.2. NCBI lineage: Eukaryota > Viridiplantae > Streptophyta > Magnoliopsida > Fabales > Fabaceae > Vigna > Vigna unguiculata. The sequence goes on along the minus strand of NC_040288.1, from coordinate 6,541,263 downwards.
TAACCACCAAGAATTGGGAGGAACATCAATAACATTAGATTCAAAACAAGCTAGAGCATATAAAAGTATACCTTCCTTATCAACATTCTTCTTCTTCAGAATATAATAGTCAGCTCGCTTGTGTCCAAATTTCTTACAATAGGCACAATTTCCCTTGAAGTACTTCTTCTTAGGCTCCAAAACCACTAATGATTTCTCTGTGTTCCCCTTTTCAGGACGATATTTGCCTTTGAACCCCTTTTTCACAGGTTTAGTGCCAGAAGTAGTAGTTGTGAACTGCACACTATGAGACTTGGTCTTTTTAATTGATGCTTCCTTTTGAGAAATAATAGCTATCATTTCATCAATTGTCCATTCCTTTTTCTGAGTGTTGTAAGAAGTCTTCAACACATCAAATTGAGAAGGAAGAGATTCCATAACCTGCCAAATCAAGTAACTATCACCAAGCTCTACCTTTAGAGATTTGAGTTTGTTATAATAGTGCACAAGCTTCATCATATGCTCACGAACACCATTGACACCATCATATTTGGTCTTCTCAAGAAGTGACAAATATTGACCCTTTTGAGCTTTGTCAAAAGTCTTAAACTTCTCACCAACTGATCTCATAAAATCGTTAGCATTGTCATTATCCAGAATGCTCTGTCGAATAGACTTCTTCATGGTATATCTCATCACCATTAGGCACACCCTGTTTGAGTGTTCCCATTTTTCATGAGAAGCTCTTTTGACACTAGTGGACTTAGGCGTAAGAGCTGAAGGTTCTGCTTCTCTCAAGGAAAAATCCATGTTGGTAATTGCTAGATACAAATCCAAAGATTCTTTCTAGTCCTCAAAATTTGTCCTATTTAAAGTTTTGACCGAAGTCAATGGCATAGGAAAAGAAGCTGGTATCAAAATAACAAAGAAACATTTAATACACACTTATTATGTAAATAAACAAAATAAATGTTTTTGAATACACAGCAAAATATGCCTATAATACCTAGTTATTTCTCATTCACTATGATCTCGCCTAAGGGTCCTAAATCATAATAAATAAGAAATATAATAAAATACAATGCACATCTCATGTTAAAAGAAATCGAATACCGATAGGGTACAAAACAAATAATTGACATAATAAAATTCAAAAAATACATTGTATCAAGAAAAATAAAATACATTAATAATAAAATACCGATAGGGTATAATTAGTATTAATGTAATATCAAATCCCATAGCCAGCTCCACACCATGCAGACCGCTGGTAAAAATACCCAAATCGGAGCAGCAAAACCAGAATCGTCCAGGAAAAGCATTTACGAACAACAAAACCAGCATACAAAAGCATATGCAAATCCTCCACTACCATTGATGGCGACGCAAAACCTTCGCTCGCGAAACCGTCGTTCACCTCTGTTGCACATAACGCATACCACCACCACGCAGATCGAGCACCGTGAGCACCTCCGATGCAGCGTTGTGATGTAGCGTCGTGATGTGGTGTCGTGATGCAGCGTCATGATGTAGTGTCGTGATGCAGCATCAAACATTTCTCGCGAAAGAGAAAAGGAAATTGGTTGGTGTTGAAATGGGAGAAACCAGATGCACAATGATAGAGGCTTTGATTTTGAATCTTGATTTATCCAAAAACCAATTGATATTGATATATTAGGTTTTGAAAAACAATAAAAAATCTCAGATCATAGATCGTGAAATTCTAGAAAGGGTTTTACCCCTAATTAGGGTTCCAATTTGGTGCTTCTATAATATTAATTAAACCATATCAGACCAATAATTAATAAATAATTAAATTCCTTAATCAAATTTTGAATGCAATAAAAAAGTTAAGATCTCCCGTAAGAATGAACAATTATGAAAATTATGATACACTTTCCAAAAGAATAATTATATTTTGTATCTTATTAGCTCTGATACCAATTGATAGGAATAAAATATATATAAGATACAATAATACAATATATTCAAATCATATTCAAGTATGAGTTAAAAATTGTGTACCTGGAATTAATGAAGGATCCATGGAAGCACGTAGTATGAGATGCTATTGTTCTCTTTATGATAGGTATTCTAAAACGTAAGAGTGTTTTACGTTTTTTCTTAAAAATTGACTAATGGGTATCAATTTTTATAACCTCTCAGCAGAGACTAGGGGCCTCTCAAATAAGTATCTGATTATTCAAGCCCATCATAGACCGTTTACTAAATAATCCAACTCATCACGAATTGTTCATTAGAAAACCCAAAATTATATATATTACCCATACAATAATTAATTATGTGCAATATAATTAACATTAACAAATAACTTAATTTATTGATTAATGCTAATCCATAATAATAACAACATAGAGAATAATAATTTTATATAATAAAATTCTATAAAATATAACATTTTGGTCTCAATTTTTGTTGAAATAGTTCAAGTAAATAGGTTCCTTATTATTTTATTGTTTTGTTTCAATTAAGTCTCACTTTTTGCATAATTGATTAATTATGTTCTTTTCTTAGATATGCACCAATGGCACTAAGAGTGTGTTTGGATAGAGTATTTTAATGAAGCAATTCATTTTTTTGAAGAATTTAGATTTCTTTGTAATGAAATGCTTTGTTTGGATAGAGAAATTAAAAAGCATTTCAAATGCAAGCATTTTCTTGAAGGATTTCAATGAGCTAAATTAGTAGAAATTCAAATACCCTCAAAATAGGTGGAATTTGAAATTCTTCTCACTCAACCTTACAAGACGATCCGGACAGGCACGACGACTCGGACGTGATTGACGACCCGAACGGACCCGACGACCCAAACGTACCCGACGACACAAACGGACGCAACGACCCAGACGGGCCCGGCGACCAGGACGTGCCCGATGACCCGAACGAGCCCGACGACCCAAACGGGCCTGATGACCCAGACAAGTCTAACAACCCAAACGAGCCCGACGATCCAAACAAGCCCGATGACTCAGACGGGCCTGGCAACCTAGACAGGCCAGACAACCCGGACGTGCCCGATGACCTGGACAGGCCTGACGACCCAAACGAGCCCGACGACCCGGACGAACCCTTCCAAATCATTGGGCCTATACACCCAGACGTGCCCGAAGACCCAAACGGGTCCGACGACTAGGATGAGCCCGACGACTTGAATGGGCCCAACGACTTGGACACGTCCGATGACCCAAACAGGCCTGACGACACGAACGGGCCCAACGACCCGGACGAGAACGATGACCCGGACGAGAACGATAAATGGATGGCACGGGAATAACGACACGGTCTTCTCTAAGAGTGACTGGTCGTGGTGCGTTGCTCCCATTGTCCAAATCATCCTCAAAGAATACTACACGGTCAGACTCAATAACCCACATAGAGTGAGAAGGACAATAAAACCTGCTACCACGAGAACCCCCACAATAACCAATAAAGAACCCACTAATAGTATTGAGATCAAGTTTTTTTAACTGAGGATTATAAGGCGTCACCTCTGCCTTACAACCCCACACATGGAAATGTCTCAAACTTGGCTTCTTCCCAGACATAAGTTCATAAGGAGTCTTTGAAACAGACTTGCTAGGTACTTGATTAAGAATATACACAGCAGTCCTTAAAGCATCTCCCCAAAGGAAATCCAGTAAAGAGAAATGACTCAACATACATCTCACCATCTCTAAAAGAGTGTGATTCCTCCTTTCTGCAACTCCATTTTGTTGAGGAGTACCATGCATAGTATACTGAGCTTCAATACCACATTCATCAAGAAATCTAGCGAAAGGTCCAGGATTTCTTCCAGTTTCATCATATCTGCCATAATAATCTCCACCTCTGTCAGACCTTACACATTTTATCTTCTTTCCTAGTTTCAACTCAATAGCAGCTTTGAAAGACTTAAAAGCATCCAAGGAACTTGATTTTTTCTGTAGGAGATCTATCCATCCAAATCAGGAATAATCATCTATAAACGTGATAAAATACCTATATCCCCTTGTGGAAGTGGGTGTGATAGGTCCACATATATCAGTATGAATAAGCTCCAACACATTGTCACTCATGTTTGCTCTTGTATTTCTTACTTTTGCGGTAAGCTTGCCCTTAACACAATCAACACAAGTATCAAAATAAAAAAAATCCAGATCATGCAGAATACCCTCTTTAATCAACCTTTCAATCCGAGGTCTAGAAATATGTCCCACACGTCTATGCCACAACATAGAGGAATTTTCATCAACTCTACTACGCTTACATCCAATAACAGAATTAACAAACATATCATTCAGATTCAGCATGTAAAGTCCATCATATAAAACTTCTGAGCCAACAATAATTGAATTGAAATAAACAACAAGTTTACCATTGCCAAATTCAAAAGTGTAGCCACATTTATCCAAAATTGAAACTGAAATCAAATTCCTTCTCATAGAAGGTACAAAAACAACGTCTTTCAATAACAAAACATGTCCAGAAGGTAAAACTAAAGAAACTACTCCTATGTCTTCAACTAGTGCTCTAGCTCCATCTCCCATGATAATCTTGGACTCGACATCACTTGGTTTTCTCAGATTTGTGAACCCTTGTAAAGAATTCACAACATGAATAGTGGCACCTGAGTCTAACCACCAAGAATTGGGAGGAACATCAATAACATTAGATTCAAAACAAGCTAGAGCATATAAAAGTATACCTTCCTTATCAACATTCTTCTTCTTCAGAATATAATAGTCAGCTCGCTTGTGTCCAAATTTCTTACAATAGGCACAATTTCCCTTGAAGTACTTCTTCTTAGGCTCCAAAACCACTAATGATTTCTCTGTGTTCCCCTTTTCAGGACGATATTTGCCTTTGAACCCCTTTTTCACAGGTTTAGTGCCAGAAGTAGTAGTTGTGAACTGCACACTATGAGACTTGGTCTTTTTAATTGATGCTTCCTTTTGAGAAATAATAGCTATCATTTCATCAATTGTCCATTCCTTTTTCTGAGTGTTGTAAGAAGTCTTCAACACATCAAATTGAGAAGGAAGAGATTTCATAACCTGCCAAATCAAGTAACTATCACCAAGCTCTACCTTTAGAGATTTGAGTTTGTTATAATAGTGCACAAGCTTCATCATATGCTCACGAACACCATTGACACCATCATATTTGGTCTTCTCAAGAAGTGACAAATATTGACCCTTTTGAGCTTTGTCAAAAGTCTTAAACTTCTCACCAACTGATCTCATAAAATCGTTAGCATTGTCATTATCCAGAATGCTCTGTCAAATAGACTTCTTCATGGTATATCTCATCACCATTAGGCACACCCTGTTTGAGTGTTCCCATTTTTCATGAGAAGCTCTTTTGACACTAGTGGACTTAGGCGTAAGAGCTGAAGGTTCTGCTTCTCTCAAGGAAAAATCCATGTTGGTAATTGCTAGATACAAATCCAAAGATTCTTTCTAGTCCTCAAAATTTGTCCTATTTAAAGTTTTGACCGAAGTCAATGGCATAGGAAAAGAAGCTGGTATCAAAATAACAAAGAAACATTTAATACACACTTATTATGTAAATAAACAAAATAAATGTTTTTGAATACACAGCAAAATATGCCTATAATACCTAGTTATTTCTCATTCACTATGATCTCGCCTAAGGGTCCTAAATCATAATAAATAAGAAATATAATAAAATACAATGCACATCTCATGTTAAAAGAAATCGAATACCGATAGGGTACAAAACAAATAATTGACATAATAAAATTCAAAAAATACATTGTATCAAGAAAAATAAAATACATTAATAATAAAATACCGATAGGGTATAATTAGTATTAATGTAATATCAAATCCCATAGCCAGCTCCACACCATGCAGACCGCTGGTAAAAATACCCAAATCGGAGCAGCAAAACCAGAATCGTCCAGGAAAAGCATTTACGAACAACAAAACCAGCATACAAAAGCATATGCAAATCCTTCACTACCATTGATGGCGACGCAAAACCTTCGCTCGCGAAACCGTCGTTCACCTCTGTTGCACATAACGCATACCACCACCACGCAGATCGAGCACCGTGAGCACCTCCGATGTAGCGTTGTGATGTAGCGTCGTGATGTGGTGTCGTGATGCAGCGTCATGATGTAGTGTCGTGATGCAGCATCAAACATTTCTCGCGAAAGAGAAAAGGAAATTGGTTGGTGTTGAAATGGGAGAAACCAGATGCACAATGATAGAGGCTTTGATTTTGAATCTTGATTTATCCAAAAACCAATTGATATTGATATATTAGGTTTTGAAAAACAATAAAAAATCTCAGAGCATAGATCGTGAAATTCTAGAAAGGGTTTTACCCCTAATTAGGGTTCCAATTTGGTGCTTCTATAATATTAATTAAACCATATTAGACCAATAATTAATAAATAATTAAATTCCTTAATCAAATTTTGAATGCAATAAAAAAGTTAAGATCTCCCGTAAGAATGAACAATTATGAAAATTATGATACATTTTCCAAAAGAATAATTATATTTTGTATCTTATTAGCTCTGATACCAATTGATAGGAATAAAATATATATAAGATACAATAATACAATATATTCAAATCATATTCAAGTATGAGTTAAAAATTGTGTACCTGGAATTAATGAAGGATCCATGGAAGCACGTAGTATGAGATGCTATTGTTCTCTTTATGATAGGTATTCTAAAACGTAAGAGTGTTTTACGTTTTTTCTTAAAAATTGACTAATGGGTATCAATTTTTATAACCTCTCAGCAGAGACTAGGGGCCTCTCAAATAAGTATCTGATTATTCAAGCCCATCATAGACCGTTTACTAAATAATCCAACTCATCACGAATTGTTCATTAGAAAACCCAAAATTATATATATTACCCATACAATAATTAATTATGTGCAATATAATTAACATTAACAAATAACTTAATTTATTGATTAATGCTAATCCATAATAATAACAACATAGAGAATAATAATTTTATATAATAAAATTATATAAAATATAACATTTTGGTCTCAATTTTTGTTGAAATAGTTCAAGTAAATAGGTTCCTTATTATTTTATTGTTTTGTTTCAATTAAGTCTCACTTTTTGCATAATTGATTAATTATGTTCTTTTCTTAGATATGCACCAATGGCACTAAGAGTGTGTTTGGATAGAGTATTTTAATGAAGCAATTCATTTTTTGAAGAATTTAGATTTCTTTGTAATGAAATGCTTTGTTTGGATAGAGAAATTAAAAAGCATTTCAAATGCAAGCATTTTCTTGAAGGATTTCAATGAGCTAAATTAGTAGAAATTCAAATACCCTCAAAATAGGTGGAATTTGAAATTCTTCTCACTCAACCTTACATTCTAGACGATCCGGACAGGCACGACGACTCGGACGTGATTGACGACCCGAACGGACCCGACGACCCAAACGTACCCGACGACACAAACGGACGCAACGACCCAGATGGGCCCGGCGACCAGGACGTGCCCGATGACCCGAACGAGCCCGACGACCCAAACGGGCCTGATGACCCAGACAAGTCTAACAACCCAAACGAGCCCGACGATCCAAACAAGCCCGATGACTCAGATGGGCCTGGCAACCTAGACAGGCCAGACAACCCGGACGTGCCCGATGACCTGGACAGGCCTGACGACCCAAACGAGCCCGACGACCCGGACGAACCCTTCCAAATCATTGGGCCTATACACCCAGACGTGCCCGAAGACCCAGACGGGTCCGACGACTAGGATGAGCCCGACGACTTGAATGGGCCCAACGACTTGGACACGTCCGATGACCCAAACAGGCCTGACGACACGAACGGGCCCAACGACCCGGACGAGAACGATTACCCGAACGAGCCCAATGACCCGGACGGTCCCAACAATCCAGACGGGCTCGACGACTCGTACGTGCCAGACTATCTGAATGGGCCCGACGACCCGAACATACCTAACTATTTGAAAGGGCCCATTCGTGTCTCGGGCTCGTCTGGGTCGTCAGACGTGTCCAAGTATCGGGCCCATCCGAGTCGTCGGGCTCATCCAGGTCCTCGGGCCCATCCTAGTCGTCGGACTTGTCTGGATGTACGGGCCCGTCCCGGTATTCGGACCCATTCGGGTATTTGGCCCGTCCGAATTGTCGGACTCGTTCAGCTCGCCGGGCCCATCCAGGTCGTCGGACCCGTTCGGGTCGTCAGACCTGTCTGGAGCATTGGGCCAATGTCCTAGACGGGTTGGATCGGGCCATATTGACGAACTTGACGGCACAATCGTGTAGTATTGGCCGTTAGGCCTTTAGATCATCGAGCCACCTAGCCTGTTTGGACTTCCCAGTCGGTCCAGCTCGGGTGTGTCGTCGGGTCTAACCAATCCGGTTGCGTAGTTGGGTTTGCCCGACCCATCTGGATTGTTGAGCATGTTTCCAAATTTATCATGAACTCAAAACATAATTAAGCGTAAAATAAATATTTTTAAAATTAAATTTTATCTCACAATAAATTCAAATTTTTTTTCCAAACAAGAAATTGAAATGTAAGGTATTTTAATTTCCTTATCCAAACAAGTTATTTTTAAAAAATGAATGGAATTTAATTATAAGCAATTCAAATACAAAACATTTCAATTTCTAAGCATTTTTAAAATGCTTCATCCAAACACAAGGTAAAGGTATTACATGTGTCAATTTGTATTTTTTTTTACTTTCCTAAAATTCTTTTTGTCCAAGTGTTAGGATACTATTGTGCCACATGAAACTATACATAGTAGTAGTAGTGCCACATGTTAATGTCACCCTCTCCCACGTGTTAGTATCAACGCCAAATGTCATTGCGATATATGCAATTTAATCCCCATATTTATTTTTTGATTTTTGTTTAAAATGGAGCAATAATGTCCCTCTCCAAATTTTTACCAAATTTAACTTTTGTAAAAATATTATATTAATATTTTTATTAAAATTGAAACTTTTATTAAATATTATTAGAATTACTTTTAAACTATCTTTATTTGAAGAGAGACAAAGTTGATTCCTTTAAAAAAATATAAGATAATGACATTTAGCGTTGCACTGACATGTGGTACTGTTACAAATACGTTACACTAACAATGCAAAGTGGCATGACATTAACTTGACATATAACACCTTCTAAATTAAACGAGGTTAAAGCAAATTTAATGAAATAGATCAGATTGAGTCCTTAAAACAAATATAGGAACTCAATTGAGTAAAAAAATATAGGGATTCAATGAGTAAAAAACAAACGTAAAAACTAAAATGAATCAAATACCTATCAACTTTCTAATTAAATATTAATTTATTTATATATTATTGTCATTATATATATTTCTTTTCTATATAAACTCTAAAATTTTGTATGGGCTTGGCCTTTGTAACACCCTAGATGAATATTACTAGATAAAGCATATATCATAAATTTTTTTTTGGAATTAAAACATTATATAAAGTTCCCAAGCGCGGGAAAATTTAAAACTTATCTCGCTGTAGTTCAATCACCCTACTCCATCTTTATTACATATTCATAATAGAGAAAAAGCATCATAAAATTTATTACAAAATGCATGAAAATAAAACGTAGAGAAAAATCCCCCATCGTCTGCCCCGCTTTGTCACTATGCATCGGCGTTCTCACCTGGATTCACATCTGCTCCTACGTGACAAGTCACGCGATCATCGCCAAACACAAACAGAAAGGGTGAGCTGAGAAAGAAAAATAATACAATAAATGAAATAATAAGAATTAACCCTCACCCAATCTATCTTAGCCAATTTTAGTTTATTGACTCCTTTATAATCATCATACCCCAATCTCATAACCTTTATGAGAAAGATCCATTCAGAACCTTGGTCTTTAGGGATTATCATGCTCCCACGAACCTACTCGCTCGTGGTCCAAATCTACGGACCTCTCCGCCCGTAGTCCAACTCTACGAACCTGCTCGCTTGTAGTCCAACATGCGTGAACACCTACTATGAACCTCCCCGCTCATAGCAACCTCAAGTGTAAGCACAGAACATACGAACCTCCCTGCTCGTATCCCCACACAAGAGTACAAAAGATACGGACCTCCCCGCCTGCATCAATCACGCATCTCTCATCTCCGTTGCAAATCCATCTGCAATGGACCCCTACCCCTACACTATCGCTTGGCGCTATATAAGCGTCGCCAAGCACCGGACACTTCCAACACATTAGTTTGTGACTAGCGTCTGCATCTTATTTTAATTTAAAGTATATTCAATTATCCAAATCAAGTGAATCTCACTTCTTATCAAAAGGTAACACTCCTGACTACCAATTATATTATTTTACTTTTCTTATATATACATCTATTAAATATGTTAATTGTTCCATTGTCAAGAACAACATAAAAAATTAACAACTTAAATATATACCCAACTGCATGTACCCAATGCATAATAAAACACGCCTCAATAACTTTTCCTACACCACCACATAATAAATTTTCTAAAACATTAATCCTAAATATCAAAACCACACTTTCATATTAGTCACTTAAATTGTATATTTATGAGACAATAATATAACATTAAATATATATATATATATATATATATATATATATATATATATATTATACCCCTCTGTAACAAATTTTAATTACTTAACTTTAACCTTTTACATAATATCACCACCTTCCATTTTTTTAATCACTTAATAATCCAAAAGAACCCAACTATTATTATAAAACCAACAACTCATTCTTGAAATCACTCCAAAAAACAAAAACAAAAAAGAAACCAAAGGAAGAAATGGTTGCATCCAAAATCATGTAACCTGATTTGTGTAAAGGAAGAAATGCTACCTTTAAAAGGAGTGGGACCGCGGCTAAGAAAATAATTTTCTATTAAGAAGTGGGGCCCATGGCTAAAGAAACAATGCCATGCATTACATAAGAACCACACCACCAAAAGCTTAAAAGAGAAATATAATGAATGATTGAATGTATGCAAATGGGTGGATACTTTCTCTCTCCCGAAACGCATATGATAAAAATAAACAAAGCTGTCAAACATAATCACCATCATGGCCATGCATGTTATCACATCAATTCACAAAACATAAAATAATAATGAACCAAGAACCAAAGTTCAATGCCCCTCACTTTCTTCCAAAACGCACCACTTAAGGGAAGAGGAATACCATTTTTCATGGCTTGCACCCAACAAATAATGAGAAAGCAAAGTGATCATGTGCTGTATAATACCACGACTAATTTACGAAACTACAACAATGCAAAAAAGAAGGGTAAGGCCCAACACCACCTGAGGAATTTCTCCTCCTAGAAACTGTCTCGCTAATTAGTGACAATGAAACCGCATCAACATTCTACTGATGCAGAATGAACAACCTGCAGTTTGGGTTCTTGACGCAGCGAGAACAAAACAAATATAACCACAATTTACAACCCCAAAAGAGCTTACCCGTAGAACCCAAGAATCAATTCACTTTCCCAGGAACCAAACTCATGGTCCTCCAACGTTTCATAAACCTTCTCACTACACGTGAGTGAGTCCAAAAAGACTATCCCAAAACAACACAATCCGCATACAACACATTAATATTTTCATCATGCAAAGGATACGAGAATAGTGGTGTACAACATCAAAACTGGAATCACAACATAGAGAAAACAAACAGCAAACTGCAAACAACACTCCTCTCATTTTATATATTTCCTACAACAAACATCAGTAGTAACAAAAGATAGACTAGGTTAAGCTCCCCTTACCTTGTTTCCTTGCTCCGAGTGCACTCTCAATGATCCTAACACTCACCAACCATATGTATAACCATCAAGCTATCATTTAATTCACGTTTAATTCACACATACATACCATGTTAAGTCTTACTTCCACATTCAAAATATATTTGTAAATGAAAACATAATTAAATAGACATACCACAACACACACAAGACTCAAACCCAAGCCCTCTCCACATAACTAAGTACTCTCAACCACTTAAGCTAGCATTATTCCTTGTCTAAGGATTATCAAGGAACTCCCTGAGGGTATTTCTAATTCACCATTACTTGTACTTTATTGATTATTATTTATATGAATTTCCTGGGTCTTACAGCCTTAACTATTAGGCCTAAGGGCCAGCCCATAGGGTGTCCAAAACCCTTTTCCAGACCTAATCCCTTTTACTCTACCCCATTTTCAGAAAACAGGAACCCTTCCCCCTTCCATCGCTGGAGCAAAGAGCTCTACTAGGGCACAATCAGAGCACCCACTATTTCACTCGAATGTCTTCTCTGAGTAAGTTGAACTTGAATTTTACCCCTTTCGTTCCATTCTAGTGTCTAGGTTCTACTTTGGGTTGACGTTGAAACTTTATGCTAGCCTCTGTGCATCTGTTTTCCCAGTTTACTGCACTGGTTGGAGTTATAGTGCTCCCCTCTTCCCCTAGGACCGCTATGCTTACATTTAGCCCCACTCTAGGTAAGGGAAGCTAGGGCCTTTCATCATTTTCCGTAAATCTGCCCATTTTCAGCCTTGTCTCGTATTTACATGGTTTGTGTGCTACTGTGGATGTATGGTATGCCTCAATGTACTGTTTGGTTTGGAAATGTTTGTTAATGCATACTTGAACAATGGCGAGATTTGATGTTTTTGCCCAAGCGAGCTGATCTCGCCTAGGTGAAAATAACCCTGGTTCTTGCTTGAGCTCTTGCTCAAGCAGAGAGCTTTTGTTTTGAGCGAGGGGTCATCTCGCTCAGGTGAGAGGGGCTCGCTTAAGCGAGAACGCGTGGGAGCCTAAGGTGTTTCGCTGCAGTTGTAGCTCAGGCGAGGGACCTCACCTTTGGGCGAGGGGTGGTCTCACTCAGGTGAGGAGGTCTCGCCCAAGCGAGAACTCGCGAACCCTATTGTGTTTTCTGTTGGCAGTCTCACCTAAGCGAGGACTTGCAGCTTGAGCGAAAGACCACTTTCATCTAAGCAAGGGTCCCTAGCTTGAGCGAGACTAGTGCGGGAATTTGTGTTCTTTTTCATGTTTTTGGGTGTTAGTTGTAGGATTGGTTAGAGTACCCTATTTAAAGTATGAAGCATGTGAATATGCATGAAATATTTGATCGTATAGGTTGGAATTGATGAGTTCGGTATGAGCTTGGTATGAGCTTGGTATGAAATATTTGGATGGTTGGATATATATATATATATATATATATATATATATATATATATATATATATATATATATTGGCATGAAATTGGTATGCATGAGAACTTTATGATTGTTGGTGAAACATGGATAAGGTATGGGTAGGACGTAATTCCATGACCTTCCTAGTGAGAGTTCATGGTGGTGCCTCATCTAATGGACATAATTCCATGAACCTCGTGGTGAAAGTTCATGGTGGTGCCTCATCTAATGGACGTAATTCCATGAACCTCGTGGTGAGAGTTCATGGTGGTGTCTCATCTAATGGACATAATTCCATGAACCTCGTGGTGAGAGTTTATGGTGGTGCCTAATCTAATGGGCGTAATTCCATGAATCACTCAGTGAGAGTTCATGGAGGTGCCTCATGTAAGGACTTAATTCCCTGACCCTCTTCGTGAGAGCTCACGGTGGTCCCTCATGGCCAGGACGTAATTTCACGAAGGTTTCGTGGTGGTGTCTCACGGCCAGGACGTAATTCCACGAAGGTTTCGTGGTGGTGCCTCATGGCCAGGACATAATTTCACGAAAGTTTCATGGTGGTGCCTCATGGTTAGGACGTAATTCCATGACCCTCTTGGTAAGGTTTCGTGGTGGTGCCTCATTATATGTATCTGGATAGTCGAGTCTTAAAATCTTAAATTGTTTGCTATCACATGTATGGATGTTTGGTATGAAACCTTGAGTTTGAATTGCATGTTTAGCTGTATGATAAAAGAATCTTTTTACTATAGCTTATCCTTTCTGTTTGCTTGTGTGTCTCGTGTGTGGTTCTCTCCTTTTGTGATGATAATCAATTTATTGATGTGAGCAGATGTGGGAAATCTTGGTGATCGCAGTGGCGACGAGGATGCTGCAGCTTAGTGGGACGTGGTTTAGTGTTGGGCCGTTGTCGAGCCCACGTTGAAGAGTTATTATTACATTGTAATCTCTTGCTCATGAGCAAGCTTTTGGTCATCTGTTGATACACTTGTATTTTGGTTCCTGACATCATGTAGTGCCTCGTTTTTCTTCTGGTATATTGGGGTGATTGTATTATCCTTTATACTTTAAGTCTCGTAACTTTGGATATTATAAGATGTACGATATTTTATTTGAATAGATTTATTTATTAAAATGGGACGTTACAAATACATTTTAAACCATAAACTTTTATATTGTTTTAATTTAAACTTTCGTTCTCAAATACAGGCCGCAACCAATTTCAATTTTTCATGGATGATATCATTTTACAAATAAATTTCCACACAATACCACAATATCGTAAATTATAAATAATATACCTTAAAGATTAATTTTTAATATGATCCATTTATTTCCTTTTATAAGTTTTTTTTTCAGAAAAAAAACATTATAAATATGAGAATACTTGAGATACTTGAACCCATTTACAACAATTTAAATATGTATAAGGATAGATAAACTACTAAAGGAAATCATGGAAACAAATCCAAACAACTAATTCAAAGTAAGTAATTACTAGGGAGAATTGATGTAAGGAAATCCCTATTTTTTTTTTTTAGAAGAAATTCCTTGTTTTTCATAAAAATTCTCTAAGAACCTTGATAAGAAATTCCTAATTAAAACATACTATGTTTGCGATAAATTTTTTAAGCTAAAATCGAGAATCCGTTATGATGTTTAAGAATGAATGTTAGTTGTTGAATGTTATGGACCATTTTTTTTCTTGACCTGAGTAGACGACTAAATTTTTTTTTTCCAAACTAGACCATGTTCAAGTACAATTTCTTTTCCTAAAAGACTAAAATTTCACCATGTTTTTTTCCAATTTTCCAGGTTATTTGTGGCTGGAATCTATTTCTTGAAGAACAAGTTCTTCACAACATTATTTTTCTAGTTTTATAGATTTTTATATTTATTTATAATAAATTAATTTATTAAAAAATTATAATTTTTTTATAAACTCATGTGAATATAAAGTTAAAAAATATATTTAATTTAATATTTATAAATTAGTCAGAAATAAAAAATTTGAAGAGTGATAAAATAAATAAAATGATATAAATATATTGTAATTATGGTAACGGAAAAATTATCATAATAAAATATTGTAATTATGATTGAATTTTGTAAAATTAATTTTTACAAATGTATATTTATTTGATTATAATAATTAATGTAATATTTTTGGTATGTGTAGTAAGTTAGAAAAATAAAATTAAGTAGTAATTTAATTGTATGTCTAAATATTTGAAAAGAAAAGTTAAACATTAAATGTAAAATATAGAAAAATATTAAATTTCTTAACAAAATTTTATAAAAAAATTTAAATAAAAAATGTATAAAATTTAAAATTTAAAATTTAAATTTAAATTCAAATATAAACTAGATAATTATTTGTTGAAGTTATTATTTATTTAAAGTAAAGTTAATAATTAGAAAAAATAAATTACTTAGTACTAAAATTTTTAGTTTTGAAAGAGAGTTAGTAATAGATGTCTAACAAACAAAGAATAATGAATAGTATGAATTAGGGAAATTTATTTGAATTAAATTTGACAAATGGATAGTTTGAAACCGGGACAGAACACGAAAAAAATAACTGCTGGCAAATCTTCCGACCGTACCGGTGTATAGTTGAAATTTGGGTTAAATATATTTTTGGTCATTTAACTTTCAGTGAATTTTGAAATTAGTTCATTTTAAAATTTTGGACCAATTTAGTCCTTCATATTTTTAAATACATGGATTTAGTCATTTTAATCAAATTTTGTTAAGTTTATTTGACAAGTGCGTTTCATAATAATATTTGACTTAACATTAAAGTAAAAATATGTTAAACAGTATAAACAACTCAAATACAATCCTGAAATGCGTACGAAATATCAAATAAATCTAACAAAATTTGATTAAAAAGACTAAATCCACATATTTTGAAAGATGAATGACTAAATTGGTCCATAGTTTCGAAATGAACTAATTCTAAAATTCACTGAAAGTTAAGGACCAAAAACATATTTAACCCAAATCTAATTTTTTTTACTAACTTATTACACACAAAAAAATATTATATAAATTGTTTTGACTAAATAAATATAAGTTTATCAAAATTAATTTTAAAAAAACACTATTATTACAATATTTTATTAGGATAATTTTTCTATTACCATAATCACAATTTATTTAAATTATCTTATTTATTATAATTACTCTTCATATTTTTTATTATCAATTAATTTATAAACATTAAATTAAATATATATTTTAAATTTATATTCAAATGAATTTGTAAAATTTTATAATTTTTTAATAAAGTAATTTGTTACAAATAAATATATAAATTTATAAAACTAAAGAAATGATGTTTCTAAGAATTTGTTCCTAACATAATTTCAGCAACAAACACTCTGCGAAATTAGAAAAAAGTATGATGAAAAATTAATCTTTCGCGGAAACATTTGTACTTGAATATAATTTGAAAAAAAGAAGTTTTGATGGCAGTCAATAAAATTCAAAAGTGATCAATAACATGAAAAAAAAAAATCTTGAACAGATTGATCTGATAATTTTTAACATCAATATGTTTTTCCTTTACACACGGAAGTGTTATTAAAGTTTCACGTGGTTTATTTATTATTTTGGAGCTAAATAATTGCAAAAACTGTAACGCCCCATTTAATTTAATCCGCAAAATTAAAGGAAATTATCAAGTGAATTTCGTTTTTCTTCTATAACTAATCTGGTTTTATCTACAGAGTTCACAAAAGACTTGAATAGAATATTTTATCAAGGTGAAAACGGTGATATTTCTTCTTTGTTTTACATACTACCCACCACTTTCTCTCTCTCTTTTCTTTTTTTTTTCTTTCTATTTTACACCACCAAATCCACAAATTGGCAATTTTGTTTTTGTAACGCCTCATTTAATTTAATGCGCAAAATTAAAGAAAACGTCACACAGAGATAATATTATAGTGTAGTCCTAGGGTTCTTAACACAACCCCTACAAAACCGGGCACACCACGATGCCAAAGGAAAACTAAATACAAGTCTAACAAAAGAGAATAAAGTAGAAATGCATAAAGCGATACATGGGCCATAGCCCTAAAGAAATCATGAAGAAAAACTCCAGCCTAGATGGCTAAGCAGCGGGATCACCATTCCCTTGTTGACCACGAGAACTTCGCCCATCTGCTCCCATCAATCAAATTCATGATGAGCAGATGGGCGAAGTTCTCGTGGTCAACAAGGGAATGGTGATCCCGCTGCTTAGCCATCTGGGCTGGAGTTTTTCTTCATGATTTCTTTAGGGCTATGGCCCATGTATCGCTTTATGCATTTCTACTTTATTCTCTTTTGTTAGACTTGCATTTAGTTTTCCTTTGGCATCGTGGTGTGCCCGGTTTTGTAGGGGTTGTGTTAAGAACCCCAAGACTACGCTATAATGTTATCTTTGTGTGACGTTTCCTTTAATTTCGCGCATTAAATTAAATGGGGCGTTACATTTATGGTATCAGAGCGGTCATTCCTTAGGTCTATGGACTTGGATGTCCGCTTAGCTTTCTCTATGTCTTCTGAGTGTTCTTAGTTAAATTCTTGTCTTTATCGAGCCTAACCAAGTGATTTTCTGTGTGCTAGTGGACTATGGCACCTTCTCGTAGGACTCCGCAATCATCACAGGGAGACGTACCTGATATTGCCAGAACCATAGAGACGATAGTAGCGGCTATGGCGCAGCAGAGTGTTGCGATGATGCAGCAACACGAGGCATCCATGCAGCGACAGGCGACGTCGCTTGAGCAGCAGCAGGCAGTGATGCAGCAGATGGAGGTTGCAAGGGTAGCTGCTGAGGATGCTCATCAGCAGCATATGGAGGCCCTCCGCCAATTGGAGGAGAACAAGGCGACTGCCCTTGTGTTTGGTCCGGAACCACGACCTGTAGTCAGGGCGTGGAGCTTGGAGGACTTTCTGAAGCACCACCCGACGAAGTTTGATGGGAAGACCAGTCCTGATGCCGCAGACCAATGGCTGAAGGACCTGGAGCGCATCTATGACGCCAAGATGTGCCCTGCGGAGAACAGGTTGGCGTTCTCAGTGTATATGCTTACGGGAGAGGTAGAGCATTGGTGGAGCAGCATCAGATCCATCCTAGAGGAGAGGGATTAGCCAGTGACATGGGAGACTTTCAGAGAGAGATTTCTCTCAGAGTACTTCCCAAACAACATCCGGTACGCCAAGGAGGTAGAGTTCCTCCAGTTGACCCAGGAAGGGATGACCGTGACGGAGTATGTTGAGAGGTTCAAACACCTCAGCCGCTTTTATACCCTACCGCTTGATGAGGAGTGGAGATGCCGTAAGTTCGAGAACGGTCTTCGCGGTGATATCCGCTTGATGGTGGCTCCCTTGTCGATCAAGAATTTTGCCGCTCTAGTAGAGAAGGCCAGGGTGATGGAGAAGATGAAGCGTGGGGTGGAAGGTCAGCGCCCACAGCAGCCACAATCGCCTCAGAGGATCGGTGGACCATCTAGGTCCAGGCCCAGACATGAGGAGCGGAGGAGACCATATGATAGACCCCACCATCAGCCTCAGGGGTCTAGGAGCTTTTCTCATTAGCAGGGTCGAGTTCGGTGTTACACATGTGGAGGACCCCACTCGAGGAGCGCTTGTCCACGTTTGGAGGGTTACCGTAGGTGCAACAACTGTGGCAAGGAAGGCCACTTTGGGAAGGACTATCCCAACCTTGCCAGGGCAGCGGCACGCCCTCCAGTTCAGACTCCCCATCAGCATCAATGGAGGGACAGAGGCAACAGGCCCCAGGCAACCGGCAGAGTGTATGCTATGTCAGGAGCTGAGGTATCAGGCTCAGGTAACTTGGTTATGGGTAGTTGCATGATAGCTGGTTCTTCTTGTTGTGTGTTGTATGATTCTGGAGCGACACACTCTTTTGTGTCAAATGCTTGTGTGAAACGGTTGGGTCTGCCGGTGCGCGAGCTGCAGTGTGAGCTTGTGATGTCTACTTCGGCGTCGGGTCTGGTCAAGACGTCGTCCTTGTGTGCTAGGCTTCCAGTAGAGGTAGAGGAACGCAATTACAGGGTAAATCTAATTTGTCTACCTCTACAGGAGTTGGAGGTGATCTTAGGAATGGATTGGCTCTCTGCCAATCGCATTCTGATAGATTGTCGAGAGAAGAAGATGCTTTTTCTCGACGTAGAGGAGCCTGAGTTGGTGTCTTCTCAAGGTGTTATGAGGGAACTACATGACGACGCACAGTGTTACATGATCTTCACACATATGGAGGTGGAGAGAGGAGAGGCAACATCAGTTATACCGGTAGTGCATGAGTTTGAAGACGTATTTCCGGATGAGGTACCAGGGTTGCCTCCCAGTAGAGAGGTGGAGTTCTCTATTGATCTAGTCCCAGGAATAGGTCCGGTCTCGATGGCCCCGTATCGTATGGCTCCAGCAGAGTTGTTGGAACTCAAGAAACAGATAGAAGAGCTGATGGAGAAACAGTTCATCTGACCCAGCACTTCGCCTTGGGGAGCACCAGTATGGTTGGTGAAGAAGAAAGATGGGAGTTCACGTCTGTGTGTGGACTACAGGCAACTGAACAAGATGACTATCAAGAACAAGTATTCGTTCCCGAGGATTGATGACTTGATGGATCAGGTGCACGGGTCATCGGTGTTCTCGAAGATAGATCTGCGATCGGGTTATCATCAGATTTTGGTGAAGGCTGATGGTGTACAGAAGACGACCTTCTGATCCCGGTATGGACACTATGAGTACGTGGTTATGCCTTTTGGTGTTACCAATGCTCCCGCGGTGTTCATGGACTACATGAACAGGATCTAACGACCTTTCCTAGATAAGTTTGTCGTAGTCTTCATAGACGACATCCTTATCTATTCCAAGACTCAGGAAGAGCATGCAGGACACCTGAGGTTGGTGCTTAGTGTTTTGAGAGAGAAACAGTTGTATGCCAAGTTGTCCAAGTATGAGTTCTGGATGGATGAAGTTCAGTTTTTGGGGCATGTGATATCCGCCCAAGGGATTGCAGTGGACCCGGCAAAGGTCGAGGCAATAGTAAAGTAGGAAAGTCCTAAGTCGGCCATAGAGATCAGGAGCTTTGTGGGATTAGCGAGCTACTATAGGAAGTTCATAGAGGGATTCTCCAAGATAGTGACGCCTCTGACTTTGCTTACTCGGAAGGACCAACCTTTCACTTGGACGGACAAGTGTGAGGAGAGTTTTCAGGAACTGAAAAGAAGATTGACTAGCGCTCCGATACTTGTGATCCCGGATGTCGGGAAGCTGTTTGAGGTCTACTGTGACGCCTCCCACCTCGGACTTGGTTGTGTATTGATGCAAGAGAAAAAGGCAGTGGCATATGCGTCAAGATAACTTAAGGTGCATGAGCGTAATTACCCCACTCATGACCTAGAGTTCGCAGCCATAGTGTTTGCTTTGAAGATTTGGAGGCATTATCTTTATGGTTCCCAGTTCCGCGTGTTTAGTGATCATAAGAGTCTCAAGTATTTATTTGACCAGAAGGAGCTGAACATGAGACAGAGAAGATGGATGGAATTCCTGAAGAATTATGACTTCGAGCTTCTATACCACCCAGGGAAGGCAAATGTGGTGGCTGGTGCATTGAGTAGGAAGACCGTACATGCTGCACACCTTATGGTCAGAGAGGCAGAGTTATTGGAGAAATTCCGGGATATGAAGCTACAGGTGGAGGTAGAGTCTGATTTCATTAGATGTAGTACCCTAACCATATCTAGTGACTTCTTGGGCTCAGTGCGAGAGAGAAAGTTATTGGATGCCAGTCTGAACAGAGTTAGAGAACAGCTTGGGTCAGATGAGGCTAGAGATTTTGCTTTGGGTGATGACGAGATACTGCGATTTCAGGGTAGGGTATGCGCACCTGATGATGTTGAGGTGAAGAAGTTAATTCTGGAGGAAGGACATAAGAGTCGTCTTAGTCTGCACCCTGGCATGACTAAGATGTACTAGGATCTTAAGGAAACCTTCTGGTGGCAGGGAATGAAGAGGGATGTTGCTTAGTTCGTATCAGCATGTTTAACTTGCCAGAAGGCGAAGGTGGAGCACCAAAGGCTCGGTGGGAATCTACAGCCCTTGGAAATACCAGTGTGGAAATGGGACAACATCTCCATGGACTTTGTGACCCATCTGCCATAGACCTTTAGAGGACATGACACCATCTGGGTGATAGTGGACCGATTGACCAAGAGTGCTCACTTTTTGGCGATGAACTTGAGGATGTCAATGGTCAAGTTGGCCCAGCTGTACATTAAAGAGATAGTGAGGCTTCATGGAGTACCTTCGAGCATAGTTTCCGATAGAGACCCACGGTTCACGTCTCGGTTTTGGCAGACTCTACAGGGTGCGATGGGTAGCAAGCTCACCATGAGTTCAGCGTATCACCCTCAGACCGATGGCCAGTCTGAGAGAACGATTCAGTCATTAGAGGATTTGTTGAGGACTTGCATATTGGATCATCTGGGTGCTTGGGATGAGGTATTGCCTTTGATAGAGTTCACCTACAACAACAGTTTTCATGCGAGCATTGGCATGGCGCCATAAAGATACAAAGCTCTTTATGGCAGGAGGTGTAGGACTCCTCTTTGCTGGTATCAGGATGGAGAAGCGGTGTTGGTTGGACCAGAGTTGTTAGAGCAGACCACCGAGAAGGTGAGGATGGTGAGAGATCGAATGCAGGCTTCTCAGAGTAGGCAGAAGGCCTATGCAGACCGTAGGAGGAGACCCCTAGAGTTCGTAGCTGGCGATCATGTATTCCTGAGGGTGACCCGAACCACAGGCGTGGGAAGGGCTCTCCGCTCAAGGAAGCTTTCACCCAAGTTTCTTGGCCCCTATCAGATCACGAGGAGAATTGGGCCAATGGCCTATGAAATAGCTTTACCCCCGCAGTTGGTAAACCTTCACCCAGTGTTTCATGTCTCGCAGCTGAGGAAGTATGTGTTTGACCCGGCTCATGTGTTGGAAGCTGAGGATATACAGATCAGGGAAGATCTCACAGTGGAAGTACCACCCATAACACTTGAGGATAGCAAGGTTGAGGAATGTCGAGGAAAGACCGTCAGTCTGGTCAAAGTCATCTGGGATCGGAGGACGGGTGACTCGACTTGGGAGTTAGAGGAGGACATGAGAAAATCACATCCACATCTGTTTACCTGGTGAGTCCTTATTTTCGAGGTCGAAAATTTTTGTTGTTGGGGAAAATGTAAGGCCCATCAAAGTTGGCTGGCCATTTCTGCCCTAAAGTTAAGGGCTGCCCTCTTGTGTTTGGGCCTAGGGCTGGCCCATTTGATAAAACCCTTTCAGGTTGCCCTAACCCTCACTTTGCACTCTTGCAGAAGGTTCAGCAGTCGTCACTCTCCCTTCCCCCTCACAGAACGCTCTGCTAGGGTTTGCCCTAAGGTCCATGTCGAGCTAGCTCAAACTCAGTTCCTACTCACGTAAGTCACCCTTCAGCTCATGCTTCTATTTTCATGGTCTATGTTTACTGTTATCATTAGGGTTTAGTAATAACTCGTCCCTTTCTTCTATTTTACCGTTCGTTCCAGCTGCTGACCATCCTAAGGGAAGTTTTGCTTCCTGTGTGCGTGTCGGAGCGTTCCGTTAACCCTTCCTCCAAGTACGGGAAGTTAGGGTACCAGTTTTTGGTGTTGTTTTGGCTGTTCTTGAATTAGTTACTGATTGTATGGATTAATCCTTCGATTTGATGTGTGAGAATGCTTTGTATGCTTGGTTGGTTCGAAAAACATGGCTGTTGCAGGTGAAACAGTGGCGAGACCCGCTCAAATTTTGAGCGAGCGAGCATCTCGCCCAGGCGAGAGGGGTCTCACCTAAGCGAGATTCCGCATTGCTTCCTGATGCCCTTTCGAGCCCTCGCCTAGGCGAAGGGGACTCGCCTGAGCGAGAATGTCTCGCCTGAGCGAGACCCTTCAGCCTGAGCGAGGGATTGGGCGAGACAGTGTGGTGTTTGGTTGTGTGTTTGCTCTCTTATGATTGAAATTGTTTGGGGGTATGACTGCCATGATGAAATACATGTACATATGTATGGTTATATGCCTAATGGATTGCTATATATGCGTGACCTGATTCATAAATGATGAATGATGGGTATTGTGGGAACTTGGCATGTGAAATGAATGAGTGGTTTGGAACTAAAGGAACATGGTATTGATATGAGGTGAGGCCCTAGACTCATGGGGTGGTGATGATCAGAGATATGGATTCGAAATGTGATGCGTGTGAGGAATTAATCTCAGGGGCTAGTATGGAATTGTGAATATGACTTAATGTTCTCATATTGCTGAGTTATGAATGTTAGTCCGTGTCAGCGTGTAAATTCCTTGGGGTCTCTAGGTGAGACCTCCGGGGTCGTGCTTCAGTGGTCGGGACGTAATCTCATGGCCCTTGTTAGTGGGTGTTTATGGTGGTGCCCCATCTGTATAACTAGGTAAGGATTCAAGTTAAGGTTGCATCCTGACACTCTAAGGAGCCAGTTAGTCTCACCTAGAGCGGACTGACTCCTGTGGTGAGAGTAGCAGGAGGCATGAAATTCCTTAAGGGCTAACCTTGTGGTGAGGGAAAATTGACCCATCGTAACACTTGTAACACATAGCTCGGGGGTGAGCAGCTCGGGGGTGAGTAGAGGTATCCACCACAAGTGCAAGTAACCGCTGAATCCGACCAAGTTATATGTATTCGGATGAGTCGAGTCGAGTCGTAGCGTATTGAATGAAGAGTCATAACATGCTTGGTTGTTATATGGATATGGGATGATAAAAATACGTTTGACTGTATGATGAATATGTTGTTGGCTCAAGCTTACCCGTTTTGTTGTATGGTTGTATTGTATGTGGCTGTTCTTTCTTGCGATGATCATCAATTTGATTTATGGGAGCAGATGGGCGAAGTTCTCGTGGTCAACAAGGGAATGGTGATCCCGCTGCTTAGCCATCTGGGCTGGAGTTTTTCTTCATGATTTCTTTAGGGCTATGGCCCATGTATCGCTTTATGCACTTCTACTTTATTCTCTTTTGTTAGACTTGTATTTAGTTTTCCTTTAACATCATGGTGTGCCCGGTTTTGTAGGGGTTGTGTTAAGAACCCTAGGACTACACTATAATGTTATCTCTGTGTGACGTTTCCTTTAATTTTGCGCATTAAATTAAATGGGGGTTACAAAAACAAAATTGCCAATTTGTGGATTTGGTGGTGTAAAATAGAAAGAAAAAAAAAAAAGAAAAGAGAGAGAGAAAGTGGTGGGTAGTATGTAAAACAAAGAAGAAATATCACCGTTTTCACCTTGATAAAATACTCTATTCAAGTCTTCTGTGAACTCTGTAGATAAAACCAGATTAGTTATAGAAGAAAAACGAAATTCACTTGATAAACAAGAAGAAGGTTAAAATAAAATAAAAACCAATGATAAATAGATAAATATTAAGTGAATACTTTCTTTGATATGTATAGTTTTAGGTTTTTAAATATAAATAATAGAAAATCTATCCATCTATAAATAATTAGTTGAATATCATTTTCAATTTTCAATTGAATACTACGTAGTTAAATTAGTATCCAAATTAGAGTTTTGCGGTTAGGTCAAAACTTTATAAAAATATCAATGAATTAAGCAAAGAAAGTGTGGCCATAAGAAGACTTTTAAAATTCTTAAGTGACACCACTACTTGAAGATTTTATTAGAAAAAGACGTATAATTAATTTTATCTGAATGCAATAATAATATGAGTTGTCTCTTTAACATTCCTACCATGCTTTTGTTGGTTGATAAGGAAAGTGATGGAAACACTTAATTTAATAATATTTTTGCGGTGATCAAATTTGACTGTGACATAGAGACACGGCAATAAGAGAACACGTGATTTGAAGCTCAATTTGTATGCGACAATAATTGTGGGTGCATGTACGTGTACTTTGGAGATACCACTCGATGCACATGTATTTCGGGATACTGATAAGGACACTTTGAGCTTCATTTTGTTAATATTTTGAAACGTGATTAAATATATGTTAACATTTTATTCTTTTCAATTATCACTATTATTATTATTTTGTTTTATGTGAGAATAAGAAAAGTTAAGAATTAAGTATGATTTTTGTTTATCAACTTTGATATATTTTAATTCTGAAAGTTATTTTCTCGGATTGATGTTTATAATCGAAAATATGTATTACAAGTATTTAAAAATAACTTTATATCTTAAGTGTAGCTTCAATTTGAGGTAGAGGCTTACTACTTTGTTGTATTGTGTTTTTGTTGGTTGTGTGCAAGTATTCAAGAATGACAAATGAAGAATTTGGTCTCAGAAATTATAATGACAAACAAGAAAAATTATATGAGCAATATTATAGAAGACCGACTCTAAAGTATTTTAGAAGTGTTTATCGATAATAATAATAATAAAAGGTATATCAAACATGATACTTTTAGAGTTATTATAGGGGTTTTGTGAGGTCTAGAGTTAGGTTTAGTGTTTTATACTATTATGGTATGTACATATATTTTTTGTAAAATGGTTGAAGTACTCTAAGTACTTCTTTATTTATACAATCTTTATTGTTGATAAGAAATAGAAAAGAATTGATGTGTAAAATAATTATATCTATTATTTTTAAAATTTGGGAGCAAAATATATCAAAATTAGAACAAATTTTAATTTTCCATCAAAATTCAGAAACTAAAAACATACTTAACCTTTAAAATAATTATTACTTAAAATAATTTATATGTTAAAGTACTTATCATAATTAATAATTAAAACTTAATTTATAAGTGTCAATTATTTAAATTATAATACTATTATATATTTTCATGAAATATAATATAAAAAATTAAACTTATAAATATTTGTATTTTAGTTTTGAGTTATAAAAAAAAGTTAGTTGGTCAATCCATTTTGTCATATCTTTAATCTTTTAATCTTGTGGACGTGTTAAAAATTTTAACCAAACCAACAAATCTCGATAAACCTAACTCACTTTGTCACTGCCCCTCCTTGTTTTAATTGAGTTACCGTTATAGCTTTTTCATCCTCTGAGTTATTTATTATTAGAACGAATTACTATTTTCATATAAACATCTTGAATATATATAATCACTAGTTTCATAATAACATGAGAGAGTATTTTTTTTAATTGGTTTATTTTTCCAGGCAACCTCATTCTGTACTGAGAAGTTATAATTGTGAGGGAGACTTATGGGATGTGCATATACACCAACATGTTTAGTTTATAAGTTTGATATAATTAACTAATTAAAATTTCTATATTTATAAAATTTAATATATAACTAACTATATTTGATCATTTATAATTGAACAGTAACATTGAAAAATACACTTGCACGTGTTTCTTTTAGTTTGTATTTTTATTTGGTAGAACAGTAAACAAAAAAAAGTCCTCGGTGATTGATATTATTGATTATAGCCAATAACAAAAATTACTGACCGATATCAATTATTGAAATCAGCAATCAAATTAATGATTAAATCAAATGACCAAAATGACTAAAACAATTATCTCTTGACTAATTTTGGTGTGGTGAGGACACCTGGACAATTTTTCACTCCATTCCAAATTCCATTTCCATTTGTTTCCCTATTAAAATTTCTATTTTTGAATTTTTACTTGCAATGCACATGTTCTCATGTCTAAATATTGGTAGGAAATAGTCTAAGTATGAATCAAAAGTCTTACATTGGATAGAATATATAAAGTTAAATACTATATAAAACTAAAGACCCATAACATCATTGTTTTAAGGTTTTGGGATTAAAGTGGTGTCAAATGTCTCATATGTGTAAGACTAATGTCATATAATCTATATGAAAAAAATATATATATAACCCAACAGTGGTATCAAAGTCGATGATTCAGAGTGATTGACTGCATAACCATAACAAAAAAGGGTCACCATACACCTGAAAGAAAATATGTCATATGAAAAAAAAACAAGGGACTCACCCTTTGACGTGAGTCAAAAGTCTCACATCGAATAGAATAGACAAAGCTAAACACTTTATAAGAATAAAGACTCATAATACTATTGCCTTAAGGTTTTGGGATTAAAGTAATGTCAAATATTTTATATATGTAAGACTAATATCATATAACTATATGGAACCACAGTCTCTAGATGACCATAACCCATATCAAAAAATATATATAACCCAACAATATTGAATTTGAAGAAAAGTTGAAATAAACTTCAATTTTGTTATTATAAATATTTATATATTTACATTTATATTTAAATTAAATAATTGAGATAAAAAGGAAAGAGTAAAATTAAAAAAAAAATGCACAACTGTTTTATATAATTAAGAAAATTTATTGTGTTTCTTAAAAGAAAAATACACACAAACCTACGGTACTAGGTATACATCGTAGGGCTTCACATAGCCCAGTATACATCTTATTCAGTACTCTAACAATAGCTTTGAATAATTAAAACATATATAGTTCTAGTTTTCAGACAAATCATTCAAAGGCTTTCGTAAAGCTCCAATGGAAGACGCGGTTGGAGCATAAGTCGAAGTTCTTGTTCCTTAGGCAAAGCCACTCCTAATCCTTCAGTCATATCAACCTCAGCACCACCCTTTGTGAAAATATGAAACCCTTGAAGCAACCGAGCCAAGGTCAAGTGCGTCACTTGCAGCCCAAAGGTCAAGCCAGGGCACGACCTTCTCCCAAAGCTAAATGGAACCAACTCAAAGTCCTGACTCATGAAATCTATGTCTCTGTGAGTGGTGAGGAACCTCTCTGGCTGAAACTCATTAGGATTCGTCCAAACTTGCGGGTCCCTTTGCAAGTTCCACAGATTAATAAGCAAACGTGTTCCCTTTGGGACATGGTACCCTACCAAAGAACAATCTTCCATGGCCTCCCTGATTCCTGTTAAGGGTGCTGGCGGGTACAAACGAAGGGTCTCTTTGACAATGGCGTGGAGATAATTGAGGTTTTTGATGTCAGATTCTTGGACCCATCTTTCTTTTCCTACGTGGCTGTCCAACTCTTGTAGGGCAACCTTTAGAATCTTTGGATGGTTTACGAGCAGAGAGAGTGCCCATGTTAGTGTCATCGATGTGCTTCCCGAAGCAGTAAGGATAAGCATCTGCAGAGAGATTTAAAGTTTTTTTAACATTCTAAAAACAGGGAAGAAATTTGAGTAAAGTTAAGGTTAATTAGGTTTCAGATCACTCCCCTAAATGTATTTTTAATTAAGTCTGTAATAATTTTTTTTTCTATTTTTATGAGTTTCTACTTTTTAATTTTCGGTTAATTTAATGGTGTCATTGTTATATTGATTATGTTATGTCATTTGCTTATAGGTTAAATACGTCGTTGCTCTTTAACTTTAAAAGTTGGAATTATTTATTGAATAATTATAATAAAGATTACTTATTGTTTTACATTAATTATAATTTTATTTTTGTATTAATTATAAAATTTTATATTTTTTAATATGTGAATATAAATAAATAAAATGACAAAATTAAATAATAGATATTCAATTAAATATAAAAATATTAATAAAAAATCGATTAGCATTATAAAAATTAATATAACAATTACTTCTTTCTTTATAATTACTTAAAAACAAACACATTCATACTAGTTTTAATTCAGAAACAAGTAATTATTAAATTAGCAAAATTAGAATTTGGACGTAAGGCTATTGAAAAATATAGCGCTCACATAGGTCCTTCTATAAAAATCATGATACTTTGATAAAAAAATCGACAAAATTTAATTTACAACACATATTTATCTTTTTTCTTTTCTTTCGAAGTTAAATTAATTTTTTTTTGGTTTAATTATGCCTTTGGTCCCTATTTTGGAGTCAAAATCTCAAAATGGTACTCATATTTTTAAAAGTCTCAAAATAGTCCCCTTTTTTGTTGAAACGTCTCACGTTTACCCTTGCCGTTAAGTCAACGTTGACACCGTTAGAGGGAGTGCCACGTGTCAGTTCCTCGATTTTTTGAATTTTTTTATTATTTTTTTATTGAATTTTTTTTATTTTTTATTTTTTTTTTGAATTTTTCTAAAAAAATTTTAAAAAAAATGCCACGTGTCAAGCTGTCATCATGCCACGTGGCAGTGACAGTGACACGTGTCAGTATTACGCCACGTGTCATTTCCTTAGTCTCAATTTGGTCCCTTTATTTTAATTTGTCTCAAATTAGTCCCAATTTTTGTAAAAAGTAGCAATTTTGTCCCTCTCCAAATTGAAATCAAATTTAATTTATGTATAAATGTACACAAATATTTCCATCAAAATTGATATTTCAAGTAAATATTTTTAACCAAATTAAGTTCATTTAATTAATATTTTACATTGAACTTTATTTAAAATGGTTTAAAAGTTGTTAATAGAAAATAATGTTCATAGAAAAAAATTCATAAATTACCTAGTTAATGTTACACATATAAATTTAAAATTTTAAAACAATTTTAAGTAAAGTTGAATGGGAAACATAATTTTAACTAAACTTAGCTATGTTAAAAATATATAATAAAAATATCAATTTGAATACAAATATCAAATTTAATAAAAATATTTGTATAACATTTATATAAAATTAAATTTTGTTTCAATTTGAAGGGGGACAAAATTGCTAATTTTTACAAAAATTGGGACTAAATTGAGACAAATTAAAATAAAGGGACCAAATTGAGACTAACAAAATGACACGTGTCAGTATTACGCCGCGTGTCACTGTCACTGCCACGTGGCACGATGACAACTTGACACGTGGCAATTTTTTTATTTTTTTAAAAAAATTCAAAAAAAAATAAAAAATAAAAAAAAATTTAAAAAAAATTAATAAAAAAATTCAAAAAATCGAGGAACTGACACGTGACACTCCTCTAACGACGTCAACCTTGACTTAACGGCAAGGGCAAACGTGAGACGTTTCAACAAAAAAGGGGACCATTTTGAGACTTTTAAAAATATGGGTACCATTTTGAGATTTTGACTCCAAAATAGGGACCAAAGGCATAATTAAACCTTTTTTTTTTCATTCGTTAAAGTGTTGCCACGTGCATCGTAAAAAAGTTGTAACAAAAATTTATTAAAAAATAATTTTCCCTTCTATTAAGTTGGGTAATCAATGGGTTTAACAAACACACACTTACCATAGCTGTTGCTTTGATAACAGTCTCTTTCTTGTAGCCACAAATCTCTTCTTGCTCTTCAAAAGTTGATATCATAACATCCATGAAGTCCCTTTCACATTCACCATCTCTCGCTCTCTCTCTCAGATGTTCTTGCAGCCAATTGTCAAGAACAAGGTCTATTTGCTGAGCCGTTCTTTTCATGAAACTCACGTAACCTTGAAAATCTAACCAACCAAGAGAAGGAATCGCATCAGCCACCACAAAAACACCAAACAGATATGTGGCATCTTTTATGGCCTTTCTCAGCTTCCACGCTTCATTATCTTCTTGGTTAGCAGTGTCCCCTCCGAATCTCTTCCCAGCAATCATCCTCACGATTATGTTGAAGGTCATGTGCTCCAACAGATTGCTTATAGCCACTTCATTTGAGCCCTTCACGTTCTTTGCAGAGGACACTGCCATCGATGAGTACAAGTCCTTCACAAGAGACAGTGTTTCACTGTCTCTCACGTGCTTCAGCTTCTCAAGCCTGTGGCTTGACAAAATCTCCAGAACAGCCATTTTTCTGATCTCACGCCAGTAATCTCCGTAAGGGGAAAGCCCAAAGATTGCATTGTTGTAACCCATGAGTCTGCCACCAGAAGTGTTTGGTCTCGAGGCAAAAACTCTGTCATTTTGTGTGAGGCACTCCTTGGCAATTTCCCTGTTGTTCACCACTATGGTGGGGTGGCAACCCAGTTTGACACAGAAAACTGGACCATATTTCTCAGCCATGGCTGAGAAGGTCCTGAAATAGGGTATTCTACCATTGAGAAGGTGAAGGTGCCCTATGAAAGGTAAAGCACCGTGAGGTTCGGGTACTTTGGTACCTTTTCTTTGTTTTGGAGATTTGATGAGCCTAAACACTTTGTATGCAATGAGCAACACTAAGAATCCTGTAACGGAAGCTTGGAGATTCGAAGCGGGATCCATTTTTAGGATTGTGTAGTCACACTACTAGGACCTTTATTTATAGGATCTGAATTCTCTTGCATTATAGAATGCATATGACATTTTTTATTTTGTTTTCTATGAACGTGGTCTGGTGTGTCAAAATCCACCACAAAAAGTTATAACGTTCTTGTGGTCAGGAATTTCTACATTATTTTTTAATGAAATAACACATAAGTTTTATGTGGTGAATCTCCGATATTTTAAAAGACAAACAAATTTACACCACAAAAATTTTTTTATTAACGACCAATTTTACTGATAAAAAGTTGTTAATCATGATCAATTTAATTATCAATTTATAAAATAAAAAATTATTAATTATTAAAATAATCATAATTATAAAAAACAAATTATAATTGATCTTAAATTAATCACTAATTTTATATATATATATATATATATATATATTATATGTATGGATAGTGATATTTTAACTCACTTTTTTGACTCACTTTTAATCCACCACTTCAACCACCATTAAATCATCACATCACATCATTAAAAAAAAAATAAAAATAGATTATTTAATGATGATTGAAGTAATGGATTAAAAGTGAGTCAAAAAAGTAGATTAAAATATGATTATCATATATATATATATATATATATATATATATATATATATATATATATATATATATATATATATATATATATACTTAAAAACTACAATGAATACTTATACTAGTTAACTTGTTGCTTTTTTATTAAAAAAAATATATAATTAATTAAAATAATTGGATTATTTCATTCATATTCTAGTTCATTGAGTTGAAGGCACAATATTCTTTCATTCTTATTTTGTCATACTATATCTGCAAAAAAAATCATTCTTTTTCTAGAAAAACTAGGTACCTTATTCATTATTTTTCTAGATACATTACTACCTTATTCATTCATTCTTCACTTTCCAAGGCTACCTTCTACTATTCAAAGGTTAAACACAAAATATGTGTATGTATACAACATATCATTTACCTTTGACAGAAATCCCTGATAAGAAACAAACAATTATCACTCCAAACGCAATGAGTAAAACTTGTATTATATAAGTAATAAGTATTTTCAAGAGGATATAAAAAATAAGTTATGTTCTACATAAGAGATATGTCCATAAACACTAAAAAAAAAAAAAATACTTGAAATGAATGTCTTATAAAAATTATACTATACAATTAAATTAGACTCTTAACCGTATTGAAAATACATCATAACATTGTGGGAATGACCACACCTTAAGGTTCCCCGTATTTAACAACCAAAAAAATAGTGGTTATTTATATAAATAGTCATTTTATTTATGAAATATTATTTTTACATTGTGAGAATGGATTCTATAACTTCCACCAAATCGACTTTGTTGTAACACGATAGTGATTATAGAATAAAAACATTGGCTATAATGATTTCGAATAAGGGGACCATTTGTTTGAATATAACATGTCATGTGAGTAGGCCCCTTCATATTTAAAAGTCAATATTCTTTTTGACAAATTGAACAAGTATATAGTTGAGGAAAAAATTATCTAAAACCCTACTACTACCGACTCTATACTGTTTCTATACTGTTTCTATACACGTTTTCTAATTCTTTGATCGACAAATCAACATACATTAGATTGTTATATATTAAAATTAGTGACACTAAGTAGGCTAAATAAATAGTTGATCACTAATTAAAATACACAATTTAGAAAGTAAAATTTATTTATTCTTTACTAGGATATTGTTAGGGTTTTTTCTATTATATCTTTAAATTTAGAAAGTAAAATAAATGATATCATCCATTGCATCTAAATGTATTTCAATATCCAATATAAGTAATTCTTCATTATAATACCAATGATCTCAAATTCAATTTTTTCAACATTTGACGTGTTTAAAACTAACACATAAAATAATAATAACAATAATCACCATCATAATAAAAATAATAATGATAAGACGAAGATGAAAATTGATAAAGTCAAACTATTTTTATCACAATAATAAGAATATAAGATAAAATTGTAAATAAAAAATATTAAAAAGAGCCTAGATTGAGACACTCAAAACACTGCCATTAGAGAGAGAAAATACTTCCAGTAGCGTTCAGAGTTAGTTGGAGCACTATGTTGATAATGTGTTATAAAATAAAGTTAACAATAAAGAGAGGAAGAGAAGGAAGAAGAGAGAATGGGAGAATGGGGAGCAAATTTTGTGTCTTATTACTAATAGGAAGTATCATATCTATAAATACAACATGTAACCCATAAAAGGATACAAATCAAATAGTTAATACAAATATTTACATAGAGAGTAATGGATCATATGAGTTTCAATCATATCAATCATATGATTAACTGTATCAAAATCAATAGACGACCATTAATTCATAACAAAATGATTTAATAGGTAATTTAAGTCATTCATCATTAGTCTCAAATATATTTATTAAAGGTGACAAAACAATTTTTTTTTGTAAGGAAATTAATTATTTGCAAAGTTGATGGAATTTTTATACCAATACTATAATTATACAAGAGGATATATATTTTATATATATATATATATATATATATATATATACTACAAGAAAAATTGATATTATCTACAGTAAAAATTCATTGATCAAGATAAAAATTCGTTGGTAAAGAAAAATTATCAACAGTAAAAATTCATAAATAAAATACTCATCGAAAAATTTTACCGATGGATCAAAAAGTTTGCTTGTAATTGCCCACAATAAAAAATTTGTCACTAACAACCTAAATCTATTGGTAATTATCAGTCAAAAATTTCTATTGTTAATTACTAAATGACATTTTTTTTTCTATCGGTAAAATCCAGCAATAAATATTGTGATTTGGTGTTCTCCTTCCTCCCTCCTTCTCTTATTCCTTTTCCTTCTTCTTTCTCTTTCTCTTCCTCTTCACTTTCTCCCTCCTCCTCCTCCGTCGCTAACGTTTGCCAACATTCGTCATCATTGTAATCTATCTTCATCGTTGTCACCACCATCGTCTTTATGTCCACCCTCTCTTTGGCTCATACTCCTTCCTCATGAGTGTTGTCACCATCACCGTTACCGCCAACCCGATCACCACCTTCTCTTTCTCCTCTTTCTCTTCCTTTTTCTCTTTATTATTCTTCTCCTTTTCTTCTATTCTCATCCATCTCCAGTTAATTTATAACATATATTTCGTCAAATTTGGCGAAAAAATTGAAACTCATTTTACCAATAAATTTACTAATGGAATTATCGAAAAATTTTAAAAATTACATTTATTGAAAAATTTACTAATGAATTTTCAACAATTAAATTACCATCATATTTTCAAAAAAAAAAAATCAATTATCCAACACGAGTTAGTATAATCCCCTATTAGAATTAATGTAAAAAAGATGTCGTGAAGGAGGAAAGAAATAGTAAGAGAGTGGTTGTAACTTTCCTGCTTAAATGGTGTGTAACAGAACAATAAGAAAATAACTTTTGTTACATGTACATTTTAATTGGTTTTTGCTTCATCATATAAGGGGAAATCATGAGACATCCATGTAAATCACTGTAGGGTTGTAAAGATAAATATCTATGGATTGATTCAACAATTACTATAATAAGGAAACTTTGGAATCTCATGCGTAAATGTTTGTGTAATCTAACCCATCTCAGACTTTATACTATTTTATGCCATTTGCAAAATAATATTACAAGAGAGCAACTCAGAAAAAAAATACTTAAAGGCAATATACAACAAGAATAATCACAAATTAAAACACTTGACAGAGACAAAAATTGTCGTAGGGAATAAACAATAGGGGAAGTATGGCCATAAAGAAGATGTAACATGCTACTAACTTACTATAATGAGGGGAACAACATGAATCATAAGAAGCATAAAAAAGAAATCAAAATTAGGAAGATAGAGTTGAAGTCATTGCCACTTCAGTAGATACATGAAGATGAAACCTTAATTAGTGCAATTGTATAGTCTTGTGAAGCGTTGACATGGCACCACAGCTCTGATTGGACAGAATGGGTGCAACAATGATACTGTGTTACGTTAGGGATGAAGGAGTTGAAACCCTAATTTTTATTTTGAAGAAGAAGTTGGGATGGGTTGAGCTATGTTGTGTCATACCTTTTTACTAGCCTCACATTTCCTTTTTTTTTTCTTTGTTTTTCTTGGGGAATTTTACTTTATGTACCATATTGTCTACTATATTGCAATCCCTTATTTCTTTATTTTTCATTTTGTTTGTTGTTTTGTTGTTTGCACCTTTATGTTTTATTAACTTGCACCGTCACTTTTCTACTGATCTAGTTTGTTATACTTTATTGTTTGTTTGTGCTTGTGTGTGTTATATTGTGACATGGGGTTGAAGATTTGATTTTGATTTTTATATGGTTAATTTCTTTTTCACTTTAGCTTACCATGTCGTGTGTTTGTGTTACTCGTGTTTGGTTGTCTCTTTTGCAATGATTACTTAATTGTATGAGCAAAGGAGGATGTAGATGAGGACACCCCTATGGTGGATAACACTAAGGTTGTTGATTAGAGTGTGAGAGTTGTGAGGTTGTATATGTTATGTGTAGATTTTTGAAAATTTCTTAAACTCCCGTTTATGGTTCTATATATATTTGTATTACTATAGTTATTATTTTGGATAACTGTATTAATATTATATATATGCCTTCCACTATCTGTTTTGTTTTATCAATATTTAATATTTTGTTTAGTACTTTTAAACTATTAAATGAGATGTTAGAAAAAAGCACTATAGATATAAAAAAAAACATAATTTATTTAGTCTAATGCAATGATTAGAATGTAACTCAAGTGAGCTTGCTTAGTTTTTGTTGTGTGTTTTGTGCGATGTTTTAAGTTAGTGGTGTTGGTATCCTTTAAAAGGATTGGTGGTTTATTTTCTCTATGTGGTCAGAGTTATGACACCTAGGTCACCTCCTGCTCTTCAAACATCATATACTCATAATCTAGTGGGTGCTATGATGCAATGATTATAGCCATGCAACAATAAAATGCTACTATGGTGAATTAGCATAATCTAGCCAGATAGCAAATGGAGGTTGCTAGGCTATCAATAGAGGCAACACAACAAAGACATTTGGATGCCTTACAATAGTTGGGAGAAGCTCATTTTTTAGTTGGCCCTTCTTAAGCTCCAAGCCCTTAAGTTCAAGAGTGAAGTTCATAAGATTTTCTACAACATCATTCAGTGAGATTTAATGAAAAGATCAATCCAAATGAGGATAATTAATGGATGAGGGACATGGAAATGATCTTTGATGCTAAGAGGTGTCTAGTAAAGAATATGTTAGCCTATTCAAAGTATCCGCTCACTAGAGAAACGATACATTGATGGGCTAGCATGAAGATCATGTTAGAAGATAACAGGGAGAACATCACTTGGGAGTTGTTTAAAAATGTTTTATGCTAAATACTTCCCTAATAGTGTGAGGTATGTAAAGGAAGTGAATTTCTTGAACCTGGTGCAAGTAGGTATGTTAGAGTCACAATATGCTGAGCAATTTAAACATCTAGGAGATTTCACACCTAAAGGATGGATGAAGAATGACACTGTTGAAAGTTTGAGAATGGTTTGAAGAGAGATCTCAAGCTTATGGTAGTCCCTCTCTTTATTAAGGAACTCCCTACTTTAGTAGAAAAAGCAAGGGTGATGGAGAAGTTGAAGCCTGAAGTTGAAGCTTAACAAAAGATCTTAGGAGAGGGTGAGAGGATCATCTAGGTCCAAGAGCAGACAAGAAGAAAGGAGGAAGCCTTATATTAGACCTTAGCCTCAAGGGTATAATGGGTTTTCATCCCAGTAGTAGTCTCAACCGTTCAGGACTAAGTGTTTTTAGTGTGGAGGTCCATATTTAAGGAGTGTGTGTACAAATATAGTTAGTTTGAGGAAATGTCGTGGTTGTGGCAACCAAAGGAACCTCATCATAGACTATCCTACTAGAAGAGCTACAGTGGCAAGGTCTGCAACTCAATCTCAGTTTCAGCAGAAGAAGGGAGGTGACATGTCCAAACATCCAGTATACTTCAAAGATGGACCTATAACAATTTATCACAACAAAGGTATCAACACAATACAATAAGAAAAGAAAAACAACAATCGTACATGACATATATCTCCAACTACAAACTTCCTAACAACAATCAGAATGGTCAAACTAAAGAACAAAATGTTGCCAATCAACTGTCAAAATTTCAGCTCACTAACAGTTAATGAACTAACAAACTCAATTTTTCCAAAACTACGCTAACCAGAAAAAATGCACTCGTCGATTGACCTCGCCATTTGCCTAGCGAACATACATCCTTTCACCCAGCGACCCGATTCTCCCAGTAACCACTTCGTCTTGCAATTTTTTCACACCCAACAACCTAGTCACTCGCCCAACGATTCCCAGTCACCCAACAATTCCCAGTCACCCAACAATTCCCAGTCGCCCAACAACCACTTTAGTTCGTAAAAACATTTCCAAATTACGAAAAACAGTGTAAAAACATCACAATTTATGCACAAAGTACCTATTCATCATAGCAAGTATCCAAAACATGCATAAAATTGAAATACCAACCATCTTATAACATTGCTATTAACCCGAAAACATATACACATCAAGGAAAACTCTTATACCAATATCCTCATGCTCCAACATATACATCCTTTATCAATTCTTAAAACCACAACAATAATACTACACATACTTACATCATGCCTTTTAATAAAACATACCAAAATCATTCACCACCTATACTCACATTGTCCATAAGATTCTACAGTTACCAATTTGGCACATAAACTCATAACCATTCATCTGTAACTTCAGGTTCACAACATCAAAATTTCAGTCTTAAAACACTAATATATGGACAACAACCACATGCTTAGAATTAATACCCAACCTTCTTTGCGCATGAACATGGACTATAATTAAATACTTACCTCTTACAACCAAAACTGTCCATTCCAATTTCTCAATACACCTTTGATGTCCAAAACAAAGTATTCTCCAATATCATAAAAAAAAAATCATGACCACAATAAAAAAAATTATCCTTCGTACCAATTGCACTAAGACCATGAACATCTCACCATATCAACATATAAAATAAGAAAATAAATTCTACTCAACCACCAATTAAGATTCAATAGCCAATACAAAAACATAAAAAAAATAGAAATTCTGCCCAAAAAACCAATTTTTTTCCTATGAATACAAAAATTCCACCGAGCCATAAAATTCCCAAATTTCTCTCCCGCATCAATATTTTCTCAAAATTTACCAAAACAAAAAAAATGCAATATGCCTCTAACCCTAACAAATCATGTCAACAACATTGCATCATTATCCTACCATAAACTCATCCATAGAATAAAAGAGACATCCAAAAAGAATATTATACCCATCCAAAAAATTCATCTTATCATCCCAACTTCAACCACTTTATAGAAAAAAATAGCTTCCCTTACAATTCCATTTTCGCTTCAAAATATTTCTAAGCAATTAGCCATAAAATAATGAGAACAATGCTTAGCACCCCTTACCTTGGAATTCCTTATCACAAGTTCTTCCTTCCAATAGAAAAATTTTACACCTAGATAACTCTCCTCCTTCTCCTTCTTTGCCCTCCAGACTTAACAAAACTTGAATAATCCATGTTAATGTCCAATTAATCAATGATTTAATTTTGTGCTTGTGACGAATCTGCCTTCAAATTTTCATCTTCCTAAGAGCACCACAAAAATACCAAAAAGAAAATCAATATTTATGCCATTTTACTCTAGCCAAGGTTCAAACTTATCACCTCTAAGTTCGAAACCAACACTCCACCAAACAGAATATTCCATTTTTCTTGTCAATCATACGCACAACAAAAATT
Organism: Vigna unguiculata; assembly: GCF_004118075.2. Classification (NCBI taxonomy): domain Eukaryota; kingdom Viridiplantae; phylum Streptophyta; class Magnoliopsida; order Fabales; family Fabaceae; genus Vigna; species Vigna unguiculata. The sequence continues at coordinate 6,502,004 of NC_040288.1, read as the reverse complement.
ACAATAATATCCAACAATAAAACATTCCAAAGCAATTACAAATAATTAATAAATGTAAGTCACATAAAAAACACGCATAATCACTTCCATATTAATTATAAATCACATCGTTCTTACGTTTCCAAATTTCTCAAATAATTGCTAACCACATGGTTTTCCATATTTTATTTTGCTTTCCATTTAATTGCATAAAGTGAAAGTGTTGAAAGTTAACTCTAGAATTACTATGATGAACTACAATCACTCCAACCCATGGTTTATTGCTAACCACATAGTTTTCCATATTTTATTTTGCTTTCCATTTAATTGCATAAGGTGAAAGTGTTGAAAGCTAACTCTAGAATTACTATGATGCACTACAATCACTCTAACCCATTTATCACACATATCCTAGACAATTTGAGTTATTTTGCATACAAAGAAAAGATGGTTGATCTCTCCTCATTCTCTGTACAATCACTCACAAACAATATTTACTAGCTAAACACCCCTACGTGCTAGCTTTTGCTTAGTTGACAGCTTGTCCAACAATACCCTCCATCCTATAATTTGTGCTTTTGAGACAACCTTCACACTCCAAAAGGATTTGAATAAACTAGTATCTTCCCCACCTAAATTGCCTAACAATATGTTATATTTTCAAATCTATTTGTAAATGACCCTCCTTCTTCCTTCGTCCACACCCAAAAATCCACCCAATCTCTTTTGAATTTTTGCCCAGCTATAAGTTGCAAGTTAAGTTCAAATCTCAAATATTGTGCTCTCGTCCCCCCAACTCCTCTACAAATCTTCCTTTATAGTTGGAGATTGCATACATTCTAGGGAACAAAGATGATCCTCCTACACATTTATCTTCTCAAAACAAGACTTTATTCCCTTCTCCTACTCTCCACTCTAAACATTTGTCAAATCAAGTACCTAGTTAACTATTTCCACAGACAGAGCGTAGGTCACACCACCAATCTAGAACCTCTTTCCGCTTACCCTGTTTTTCCACAACTAATCTCCATTTCCATTTTTCTAAAAGGGCTTTGTTAAAATTTTCAATATCTCTAATTCCCAGGCCCCCTTCTTCCTTAGTTTTACATAAAGTTTCTCATTTTATCCATGCTATCTTCTTATCGAAAGGTCTCCAACCCAAAGAAAGTCCCTTTGTACTTTAGTGAGCTTTGTGTATATACGTTTTGGAACTCTGAAGAAAGACAAGTAATATAGCGGGAGTGTAGAAATCACAGATTTTATAAGACAAACCTGACCTGGAAAAGATAACAATCTACCTTTCCAACTAGTTAACTTATTCCTCAATTTATCTAGCAAATCATTCAAGAAGTGTTTTTTTTTCTTTTGATTCCACTTATTGGAAGATCCAAATAATTAAGATCCTAGAAAAAAGTTTTTTCTTCTCTTGACTTCAACCCCAACCCACCTATCTTACTTTTGTAGAAGTTAACCCTAAGTCCAAATACCATTTCGAAGCATCTCAAAGCATCTTTTATAACTCATACGTTATCTACAATATGGTCACATAAAAATAGAGTATTATCTGCAAATTTTAGTAAAGCCAACCTCAACATCCTTATTTTCTACTCTCACTCCTTGATACAAGTCTTTCTTACACTACAAAAAAAAATATTTAATAGAGGTTATTTTGCAGAGGTTACGAAAACCTCCATAAATAAACATAACTTAAGGTAGTTTTGATAGGTTCTGTAAAAAGCTAATAATAGAAAATAATAGCAGGGGTTTTAATGTTTTTCTTCAGAGGTTTATGACCTCCTCCATTGCTTATACTACATCTTTCACATTTCACTCTTTCCCTCACTTTTTTCCAGCTTTCCCTCCCAGACTTTTACTGTTTTTTTCTCTTTGAATTTCAAGTTCTTCTTCTTCTCGACAATCAGAACACAACTCCTAAATAAAAATTATAGATGTTCTTCTAATCCGCATAACAAATGCATCAACTTCCTCCTTTACCTCTCATTACGCTCAAACGCCAACAGGATTCCAGCGAGGCTCGTCCACCATCAACGTTGACAGAACCGCCATGCGTTAGTTGTTGGCCATTCCTCCACTGCACACCACCTCCTTTTGCGCCTCACCTAGGGTTCGAACTACAATGTGCTTGCCCCCGCTCGGATTCACTCTCGTGCTTCTCCACTCTTCGTTTGTAGATTTCGCTCTTCGCCACTACTCGGCTCTCGCATCAAATTAGGAATTGCAGTGAAGTTGGTACTTTTGAACTTAACCTATCTTTGATAATTTGAAAAATCACATGTGTTTCATTTTGGTTCCTATAGAAGATATGTATTTGGTTTGCTCTATTTCCCTTCATTCAGCCTGTGCGAAGGTTCTCTAGTACTGTGTTTGTATTTGGTTGGGGTAGTGTAATTGTTTTGTTCTAGTAGATTCTTGAACAAATTGATATACTATCTGCTATTGTAATGGCTGAAGGGAATATAGCGAAGTGCAAAAGGTGGCTCGAAGACTAGGAGGTGCATAATTCTAATAACTTCTTTCTATGAATTTTAGTTACGTAAGTTAGTAATTGGTTTTAGTATTGAAATGAGTTTGCTCACATGTTTCAACTATGCGAGGTTAAGGTGCGCTTGAATCTCAAAGAAATGGTCATTGAAAAGCGCAAGTTCGTGAAATAGTCGTCCCTTAATAGTTATTATTACATGGTGATGAAGGCCAGATTGCAATAAATAAGTGTTATTAGTCATCTGTGTGTTTTCTGTTCTGTCTTTGACAATTTTAAAGCCAAATTTAAAAGATTGGAGTCCAATGGACCTTTTAAATAAAGATTCAATCCCAGATTTGTAATAAGATGATTGACACAACACAAAATTTGACCACCACTCTTAATTAGACATTGATACTTTTTCAAGTTTTCCTTTTTTGCTTAGTCCATTCAGTTTTTATTTTTATTTTTTTAATTTGGCTTCGCTGAATCTTCTTGTTACAGAATACTTGTTTGATCAATTGTAAATGAAGCATATTAATGTTGTTGATGCAACTATAATGACTTTTTTGAATTGTTTGATTATGTTGGATTTCATGCTAATTCTAATGTTGATCATAGCAGGGTGCAAATATGACTGCATGCAGTTTGATCAAGAATCCATGTGGAACAATTGCAAGCAGATTTGATTGCTCCCAATTGAAGACTTACTCGAAACCTGCTAAATCAACACACATGCAACCTATTGTTACCAAGTTAAAGAGAAAGAAACACTTTAAGTTCAAGTAATGCCACATGCACTTGCCAGTTGGATTGGAGCTGAATAAAGGAGTTTGAAGGGCCAATTTACCTACTAATTAAGTTACCATTAGGATTAATTAGTTGGTAGTTAAGTTGAAACATGTGTAATCATTTAGTTTTTAGTTTTCTCATATTGTTTCCATGATTCTATGCACGTTTCAAGTCTTCTATGGGCTAGTTCCCAAATTCTCAAAACTTTTTAATGTTGTTTTCATATTTCTTTAATACAAGTTGGATGTTTCTTTCAAATTCTTCTTTCTTTCTTTGTTCATGAATTGTTCTAGTCATATTCTAATATTTGATTTGTAGTTTTTGGCAATTTTGTGTTCATTAAAAATAGTTGGAAATAAAGGAGGTTTCAAACCTCCACAAAATAATAGTCAACAATAGAAGAGGTTAAAACCCTCCACAAACAACCTCTGCAATATAACTCGGATACCAGGAGTCGTCCAAAACCTCCGTAAATAGTTTGTGGCGACTCTAACTATGAAGGTTTAGAAAACCTCCACAAATTAATTTGTAGAGGGTGAAAACCTCCACAAATTGGAAAAAAAAAAAACCTTCACTAATTATCAGTTTTTTTGTAGTGTTAGTTGCTTGTCTCATCATCCTAGTTAGCCCATCGACAACTATAAAGATAAAAAATGGAGTCATTGACTACTAGAATACAATTTAAACTTACTATTTTTTCACTGAAAAGACATTGTTAAACTTAGGTTAAAATACTTCGTTGGTCCTCGTATTTTTATTAGTCTCAATTAGGTCCACATTTTTGTAAATTAGTATCAATTAAGTCATTTCCGTTAGTATAGAACTAACGCCGTTAAGTAGGTGCCACGTGTCAGCTCACCATTTTTTTGAATTTTTTGAATTTTTTTTGAATATTTTTTTAAAATTTTTCAATTTTTTTTTAATTTCAATTTTTTTAAAAAATATTTATGCCACGTGTCACGTTTGTAGTGTGCCACGTGTCAATCTAATATGGTGATACATGTCAAATTGTTGTATGAATCTCAATTTGATCCTCATATTTTTTAATTTGATTTGATTTCAGTCCCAAATTTTTTAAAAAAAATTTAATTTCATGTGCTCCAAATTTAAACAAAATTTAATTTTTATATAAATGTAAATATGATACTTTTATTACAAGTGATATTTCTTATACATATTTTTAACAATATTTAATTTATTTACATTTATATTTTAAATTAAACTTTATTTAAATTTATTTTAAAATTATAAATATATAGATTAATAAATTTATATTTGAAATATTTTTATAACATTCTATATCAATAATATTTTAGAGTTGGCTTAAAAATAATTTTATAAATTCAAATGTAAAATTTTAAAACAATTTTATAACAAATTAAAATAAATATATTTAAAATTTTAATATTAAATACAATTAATATTATTAAAATATTTAATAAAATAATCATAACATTATATAAAAGTAAAGTTTAGTCTAAATTTGGAGAGCCTGAAATTGAAAATTTCAAAAAAAATTTGGGAATCAAATCAAATCAAATTAACAAATATGAGAATCAAATTGAGATTTATATAATAATTTGACACGTGTCACCATATTAGATTGAAATGTGATGCACTACAGACGTGATACGTGGCATAAATATTTTTTTAAAAAATTTAAAAAAAATTTAAAAAAATAAAAATTAAAGAAAAATTCAAAATTCAAAAAAAAATCAAAAAAAATTCAAAAAATTCAAAAAAAGAGGAACTGACACGTGATACCTACTTAATGTTGTTAGTTTTATACTAACAGAAATGACTTAATTGATACTAATTTACAAAAATGTGGACCTAATTGAAACTAATAAAAATACGAAGACCAAATTGAGATTTTGGTACAAAAACGAGAACCAATTGAGTATTTTAACCAAAAAAATACTATTTTACTATTTTATTTTAATTAAAAAATAAAAAAATTAATTTATTTTAAGGAAAGTTCGTCAAATTTATAAAAAAGATATTTATCATAACATAATTTTCCAATTATTTTTGCAACAAGATAATAAGCTTTTTGATATCAAACCCGACACATCGATTTCATACTAAGACCAAGAGAATCTCGTTGTCCATTTAATGTCGCTGAAACGAAGTCTCACAACAACCTATAACTTGGCTTCACTTGGATTCTATTTACTGGCAAATTCTATTTAATTATGAATTTCATGTAAATCTATTTGGATATATTTGTTCTATGAAAAAAGAAAATAAATCTATTATAAATTAAAAATAATTTATAGAAGTAAGATAGTCAACTTTTTCAAAATTTTAACTTTATCTCATACAAGGACAATCTGTTTATAAAAATCTGATTTGTCTTTTCTATTTTTTTAAGATAGTTACAAACGAAGAAGTTTGATGCTATTTGATTTGGTTTTGACAGGAAGTTGGTCTCTATTACTGATTGCTATAGAAGACTTTGACCACATTAATTGTGAATTTGGCTTCACTTGGATTAAGGGCTACAAAAAAAATCTTTAATAAGTATATTATATTTAATTGTGAATTTCGGGTGTAAATAACTATTTGGATATATTTTTTATAAACAAAAATAAAAGAAATCTATAATAAATTAAAATGAATTTATAGAAGTATTTAATCAACTTTTTCAAAATTTTAACTTTAGCTCATATATGGATAATTTGTTTGTAAAAGTCTAATTTATCTTTGCAGTTTGATGCTATTTGATTCAAAATTTTCTAGAAGAAGTTTGATGCTATTTGATTTGGTTTTGATAGGAAATTAGTCACTATTTCTGATTGCTATCGGTGGTGGACCTTAAAGTTGGCAGGAACTCTAAGTTTTATTTATATTTATATAAAAAATTTGAATTCCACGTTTTACTATAGATGACCATATATATATATATATATATATATACCAACTAAATTAGCTGGCTTTTTTTTACTAGTGCAGAAATTGATTTTTACCTCGTCTTATATGCTTCGGTTGTCTAAGAACCGAAGCATATAATGACGCAGTGACATTTTTGCAATTTCAGACAATTTTTATGCCTCAATTCAGCTTAACCCGAAACAAAAGAGAGCTATATGCTTCGGTGTGTCAAAAATCGGTGTCAAAAGAGGCTCATATGCTTCGGTTACACAGTCCCGAAGCCAAAAACCCACTAAACGTTACCTCTTTGGCCTCGGGTGGGTCTGAACCGGTGCCAAATAGGACTATATGCCTCGGTTCAATTAATAATCGAGGCCATATGGTTTAATTAGGACACCAAATTCGCGAGCCCACTTTCTCTTCTTCTTCCCCGCACCCTTCTCTGCAACAGTACCCTTTCTCTTCTCCCTTCGGCATGGCTGTTCCAGGCGCGGTGGTGATGTCGTCGACGTTCCAGATGCAATAATGATGGCTCTAGTGGCGCGGATTCGCTGCTGCTCTGATCTGTTCGAAGGTGGTGGTGGCATTGCGTTGTTGCAGTGGTGGTGATTCTGCAGCAATGGTGGTTCGCTACCTTCGTTCACCAATGGAGGTGTTGCTGTTGTGCGTTGCAATGGAAAGAGGCTCGAACAGGTGGCGCTGCTCTCTGCATCTGGTGCGTCGTTCACGGTGGCGTGATGATGGTGGTCCGCAGGTGCAGGTGAGGCTGGATGTGCGTTCGCGTTTCGCGCAGATTAAGTGCAGGTTGTGGATCTGTGTTGATGGTGAACGTTGCAGGTGCTGAATTGGTGGTTGCAGGTCTAGACGGTGTTGTTGCTGTTACGGAACGCAGGCTGCTGTTGCGGTGCCGGAACTCGCGGTCACGGTGGTGCTGCTGAGCGTGACACGGTGGCTTCCATGGAGGTTGGTCGTGGTTATGGTTCGTTGCAGGTGGCGCGATGGCTGACAGCGAACATATGCAGATCTGGTTCGCTCATGGTACTTGCTCGAGCATGGTGCAAATGCGTGGAAGAAGATGGTGGTGGCTGCTGCGTTTCGCCGGCGAGGATGGTTGGCTTCGGTTCTATTTTGACCCGAGGTAGAAATGAAACACTATAGCTCCGGTTCATATAGAACCGAGGCATAAAAGAAACTCTATGGCTTCGGGTAACACCCGAGGCCAAAAAGGGTGCCTTTTGACCTCATCCCAATATGCCTCGGTTCCAGACCCGAGACAACATGAAGAAAATAACCGGGACAAAAAGTCCTTACTGCAGTAGTGTTGGTTTGGGCTAATAAAAAAATTAATGTTGGAATGGGGATTGTTGTTGTTAAAAGGCTTAGCAAGGGTAGCTTCCAAGGTCCCAAGGAGTGGTGGGTGAATTTAATCTATTAATTTAGAATTTAAATATTTTTTATTTGATTAAGTTTTGCTAATTAAGAAGAAAACATTGTCTCTATTAAATGCTTTAAAACAATGAATTCATGTTTCAAAATATTTTATCTTTATAGGCAAGGTGCAGAATAACTCCTGAAGTATGTTTCAAGGAGTGCCTTATCTTATCCATCTTTCTCTTTCAAACTAAACTAAATTTTTTAACATGAATACATATTGAATGTGTAGTAATTTGTATAGTGTAATTTACACTATACAAATTGTCTTACCAACATTCAATTACAACATTTCATTCATGCATGATGAATTTAAGTTTTTTTTTATTTATTTATTGATAACGTGAAAACATCTATACTCACACTTGTAGCCTGTTAAACTTAAATAATAATGTTATGAAAACTTGGAAAAATATAATTAAGTGCCACACTTTCATGGGTTGCCTTACAATGCTTAAATTTATTGTGTTAAGATGAATTAAACTGTCTACGCCATCTTTCTCATCCTCATATTATGAAATTATTTTCAACCTCTTTCTTGGGCCTGCGTTTGAAGTTTGCTATTGGTGCAGCCGAAGGCTTTCATTACTTCATAGTCCTGGTGAATTTTTTTTTGGGCTTCTCCCTGTACCCCCAAACCTTCTCCTGTATCTCCAATAATTACCCTTTTGACCCTCTGTTTTCTTGCTCCAAAACTAACTCCACTGCCTCCTCCTCCCGCTTCTCCTTCTCCATCCTCTCCTCTCCCTCCTGCCCCTCCCTCAGCGACATCAACGACAACCACGCTTTTAATTTTAATTTTTTTATAGAAACGGATTTCGGAATCCGTTTCATACTTTTCTGAAACGGATTCCGAAATCCATTTCACAAATTTTAATATTTTTTCTAGAAATGGATTTCGGAATCCGTTTCATACTTTTCTGAAACGGAATTTGAAATCCGTTTCATACTTTTCTGAAACGGATTCCGAAATCCATTTCACAAATTTTAATTTTTTTTGTGAAACGGATTTCGGAATCCGTTTCATACATTTCTGAAACGGATTCCGAAATCTATTTCACAAATTTTAATTTTTTTTAGAAACGGATTTCGGAATCCGTTTCATACTTTTCTGAAACGGATTCCGAAATCCGTTTCATAAAAAAATATGAAAATTTATGAAACGGATTTTGGAATCCGTTTCATACTTTTGATTAGGGTCAAAAGGGTAATTATTGATAGTACAGGAGAAGGTTTGGGAGTGCAGGGAGAAACCCCCTTTTTTTTTCTCTAATGCCACAAATTACTTCGGTTCGGTTGTTTCGGACAACTTGATGTAATATGCATCGGTTCAATTAAATCTATTATATCAATAATATTTATATCAGCTTTATAACCGATGAAATTAGTATTAAATGATTTGGTACCGAGGGATCTTAAGTATGATACCGGGAGTCATAGTTCTTCCAACATTTTAATTATATATATATATATATATATATATATATATATATATATATATTTATATTTTATTTATATAATTTAGTTGTAAAAAGTTTTATGTAAATTTAAAAATCATGTTTTCCTATTTGTTATAATTTATTTTACTTTTTTATTTAATTTTTTTCTCTTCGGTACCTCCATCTCTTTCTCTGTTATTCTTTCTATTTCAATTTTTACCATCAACATTTTATCATTTGTAAAATCAAATGACACCACAGCAAAATTGAGGAGTTAAAGAACATTTCACATCGAACAATTCTTTCTTCTGAGTAAGTTCATTTTTTACTCTTTTGTTCGAAACAATATGTTTTCCTCTTTTTTATGATTTTTCTACTTTTTAGGCATATCTTTATGATCACATAATCATACTCTAATTGTTGATCAAACTCTCTTTGGGTAGATAGAGTTATTTTAGCCTTTGAAATTGTGTAAGGCAAGTGCAATATTAGGAATTTACTTTAAGATAAGGGAAACTAATTATTTAGAAGGTGTTAATTTTCTTAAAATATTGAGTCTTGGTTTTGAGATTTAATTTGGGGTATTTATAATTTTATCTTTTTCGAAATAGGTGAGAGGTGACAAATTTATATTAGAAAAATCATGATAAATAGTAGAAGAATTGATTCTTTTTACAAGAGGAATGCTTGTGATGAAAATGAAAAAAAATAGATCTACGTAATCTAAATTAGAGAAACTTCACGATAATCCAAAAATTGAAGAAAATGAAAAAAAACTATCTAAAGTTTCTAAAGTTACATACAATGAATTTGAAAATACTTTAGAATGTGATCCGAGAAAACCTCCTCAAATTTGGCAATACCCACCAAATCAAATTGATGAGCTACAAAGGGCTTATCTAAAATAAGGTCCATATCAAATGCATCTAGAAAATTATCCGTTGTCTAGTAAAGATGATTATCCAAGAAAATTTCAATACACATGATTTAGCTTATTTCCTTCATGGTTAGAGTATTTGGTATTCACCATTAAAAGATGTTGTATATTGCTTACCGTGTTATCTTTTTAGTAAAAAACCAAACAAACGACTTCACTCAAATGTTTTAATTGTTACATGTAATTATGTTGATTTTCATTGAATTCTAATTAGCATTAATTTGATTGTCATCAACATGTTTTAACTTTTTTGAGTGTTCTTTTGTAGGTTTTAAAAGTTTTTTATAGTAAGCACTTTGATAATCTATATTAAAAGGGATGTTACAACAAACTTCAGTTTTGATTCAATTATTTAAGATTTTAAGTCATTAAAAGGGCATTGAAAAACACTATGATTAAAGGTAATTTTTGCTTTTTTTAATATATGATTGTTGATAATAAACTTTATGTTACATTTTCATATATATATTATTATCATATTTTTTGGATTCTATTATTATATGAGCTTGTTTTAAATAGAGAAAATGATGTGCAGAAACAATTTTATTTTAATGTAAAAAAGTTAATTTATATATATAAAAAAATAATAGTTTGGTCCTCATAAAATTTTAGTCCAAGTTTCACCGAAAGGTATCTTTTGCATTTGTGAGTAGTGGTATCAATGAATTGATCATATGATAAATTTGAAATGCCTTGAATCAGATGTTGCAGTTTAGTATGTTGATCTCTTGATGTTGCATAGATTAGTATTTGGTACTGTTGTTGGATGTTTAAGGATTCTATTATCTTAAGTTTTTTAAAAGTTTAAGCAAGACTTTGTTTACAATGGTCTGTGGTATGAATTGATTTGTTGTTTTTGGTTTTTGTTCCTCTTGTTACCGTTGTGCGTAATCAGTGAATATATGAAAGATCTATGAATATTGTCCAAAAAAAGTAAAACAAGTTCATATGCAAGAAATTATTCTCCTAAAAATATCATAAGGTCTTATTAACTTTAGAGTTAGCTTATTTGATTTTTTCCTACACTAGTTATTATTGCAACTCTTAAAAAAAAAAAAATGTTCACCATTAAACCATTTGACCAGTTCAACAAACATTTGCAAAAAACCATTTGAAGTCATGTGTTTCATAAAAAAATATATCAACATACTCAATAAATGAAAAACATTACATCGTATTTATAATTGAGAAATGGCATGATGAATGAAGAGTCATGTCATGAATCATGTGTCTGACGCATCATCGTCACTTGTTCCAACTTTGTGGTTGAAGACATAAAAACTGAGATTCATGCTTGAATCATCACTCTTACACGAACCATGTGGTTGGCTTAGGAGATGTGGAGCCCATCTGTGGGGCTAGTTCTGCAGAAAATTTAACATCAATAATACGCACAATCCTTTCAGATTTCTATTTCTGATTGCACTGAGTGATGTGAAATTTTATATAGGAACAATGAGCATTATATTTTATGGAATTTTTGCACGAGAAAGTGATTAATTAAACATAACAATTAAAAACTAATTAACCCAATCACTTAGAGTGAGAATGGAATATTGGGGATGATTAGAACTTAGACAATTATCGAAATATCTAGGGTGAATAAATATTTTAATACATCTTAGTTGATATAGAACTTAGACAATTATAAAATACCTAGGGTGAATAAATATTTTAATACATCTTAGTTGATATAGAACTTAGACAATTATAAAATATCTAGGGTGAATGAATATTTTAATACATCTTAGTTTGCCTAAACAATTTCATTTTGTTATTACTTGAGTTACCGTTTAACAAACGGTGACATATTATTAATTACGTCAAAAAAATCCGTATACACAAATATTTTTAAGTACTATTTAAATAAGTTATATGCACTTTATCTGAACTTTATAAATATTATACATTGTATTTTTATTTGAATTTATGGTTAAAATTTGTTGTTAAATATTAAATTTTTATTTTGTAAATACTCACGGATATCCGTGGATATTAAAAAAGATGCGGATATCCACATAATGAATACCCACACGGATATGAGTATGGATACGAGACGAATATTTATTCAGCGAGTAGAGTACATGGTCCCATTCATATCCTACATATTATTTGATGATTGAAAATGTCCTTGGATAGTTACATATAGTTTATTTTTGTTAAATACTTTTTTTAAATTATAATTAAATTCTTTTAAAAATATAAAATAAAGTAGAAAATTAAATATAAATTCATTTATGTACACATTTTTATTATTCTTGAAAAATTATTTTATACAATTTTTCTAAAGAAACATGATATTAGACATATATAAAAAAAACGTTGAAGTGTTCTACTTTGCGTATATAATAAAATAATGATTTTTTTTGTACGATTAAAAATAAATATTTTAAATATATAAGTGATGCCATTAGATTTCACAACAAATAATATTAAAACTTTTTGAAGTAAAATGTAAATTTATATTAAAATATAAGTTAGGCATTAAGATAATATTGTATTATGTATTATTTTGTATTTTTTTTTTTTTTAGTTTGATAGTGGTGCTCGTAGTATATTGATCGTATTCGTATTGAGTTAGAGGATGTCGACCGACAAATTGTAATGATGTTTATATTTTAAGTATTGTAATGTTATATTTTTATTTTTTATGTGATATATCTCATTAAAGGTCATATCTTGTGTTTTTTGAAAAGAGGATGCATAAATCAAGTTCTGAAGTATGTAGTAATAGATCGAAGTTAGATAATTGTAAGCCAAATCATTGAGGTGTATGAAAATAGTATTGAGGAGTTCCTATAATTTGCTTAACAAAATGTAGAAGGTATGAATGTGAGATATTATTGTTCATGTGTTAATTATTTGAATGGAAGACAACTTGATATTATGTTGATATAAGAACTTTTTTCTTTTTTTATGGTTTGTCAAGGAGTTATACGACTTAGACTTGGCTTGGAGAATTTAAAAATATTCCAATGTCTCAACCTGAACAATCTAATGTGCACTTCGATAATGACTTAGAAGACATTCTTAAGGTTGGGCAAGAAACTTTCTAGATAACACATGTTTACATGAATCTTTGAAGGAAGATTCATAAAAGCCTTTGTATCTAGATTGTACCAATTTCACACTTCTATCAACAATATTGAGATTAATTAATGTGGAAGCTTCATTGAGTTGTTAGAGGCGTTAAATGAACGTTTTCACAAGGTAATACATGTCTACTCGTCACTAGAAGGCAAAACAAATTGTGTTTGTTTTGCAAAACCTCACATATGGCTCTCGCTACAACTATTTTATGTATCATAGAGAGAAAATGCCTAAAGCTATGAGAATTGGATTCCTAAACTAGAGACAAGGTCTTGTTTTTATACAACATTTTGGGTGATGCTCAACCTTATCTTTAATGCTCAACCATAGGGGGTTTCTTCATGGGTTGATTTTCTTCTTAGTTGAACCCCATGCTTTGGTGCTTAACACTTAAGCTTTCCCTCATGAGAGGGTTTTCTTCAGTACTCGACCTTAGGTGCTAACGCTTAAGCTTTTCTTGCTAAAAGGGTTTTCTCATGTGACTCAACTCCAATTTGTTGTGCTCAGTCAGAAAGTCCAAGTATGTTATCCTAATTTTTCTACTTCCATGACTCAATGCCAGTTACTGTGGCTTAACTGTATGTTTGATATTTTCCTTCATATTTACTACAAAACAAAATATCATCAAAATTCATAAAACTTAGATTCTCTATATTTCATTTTGTAACTTCAGCTAAAAAAAGATTGGTTTTCCTCTAATTGCAAGCTTTTAATATATGACAATTTTCTAAATTGATATGAAATTAAGAGTATCCTAGACACTTATCAATTATTATGAATCCCATTTTACAAAATTATTTATCACATTTGAATTGGTTTTTATCCAAAATAGTTATTTCATTATTTTTCAGGTGGGACATCTAGCTACTTATACTCATCGTCCTCACAAATTGCAAACATTTTTCCTGTTAATTATTAATGCACACCATTCCTGCCCCCATTCTTACTAATAATATCTCTCATGTATCTCCATTTTACAGGTCTCCTTAGTAGCCCTATGTTCAAGCAGACCATATTAATTTATCATTGTCATCGTTTCCTCTTCTTTAAGGTGTTTAATTTTATTATCTCTCTTCCATTTGCTGAATTTATTCTAGAATTGTGTTTTCCTCCCCTGTGAAAGTTATCCATTATTATTTGCCTAAACCCCACTTTTGTATGCCTTACTACAACTATTCCTCATCCAATATAGCCTATTACAATTAACGATATGAGTATTAGAGATGAAATTGTGAACAACTATTTCCCATCCAATATAGCCTATTCTTCTTGTGTTAGCCATATATACAACTCCTTCAATAATAAAAAAATAGCACACTGCAGAATTTATTAATGGTAAAAATGCACACTTTACGATTTATTCTCAACATTGAATAAAATATTTTTTTTTGAAAGTGCTATAATTAAAGAGAGGGAAGGCTGAGCAGCGGCGCAAGGCAACAAATAGGGCTAGGCACGACGGCGGAGGAGAACAAAACCCTAAACCTAGGGTAGCGAAAACAATAGCATAGGGCGGTGGAAGCAACCAGCCAAGGCAACGACGCAGGAGAGAGAAAGTGGAACCCTAAACCCAGGGTACAAGAAGCAGCGCGACTCACAAATGTTGATCTCCTTTATGCAACCAAAGGTGGAAGAGAGGTGGTCTCTACCCGTGAGTAGCCACAATGACTACGGCACATCACAATGAGCAGAAGTGGTATCCAAGTAGCGGAAGCGGTGAGGTAGTAGAAGAGGCGCACACAAATGTTGATCTGCGTCAGCCCAACCAACGTGGAAGATAGGTGGTATCCATGAGCACGGGCAACGATGGTTTTCTTGATTGCGAGCGCGCGAATGATGGCTCCTTCACTACAAACGTCGGGAGACACATTTGTGGCTTTGGACCTCAAAGTGAAATGAAGATGGAAATGGAGAATGAGAAATAGAACCCTGTTAAATCGATTCTTCAGTTAACAATGTAGTATAGAATTTCTTTATTACAATTATGCCACTAACTTATGTTTTACATCGGTTTCAAAATAAATAATGTAAAATCTTGACGTTGAAACTCAATCTTGCACTTGTGCCTCTTCTCATCTTCTTCTATTATTCTTTAACATATAAAGAAAACCATGTCAAATTGGGTGAGAAATCTGCCAATGAATTTATCGACAAAAGAGATTGTCAGTAACCGTGATGAAAAGGTATCGACAAATAAATCTTTCAGAAAACAAGAATTGTAATTTAACAACAAACAATTTCAATAGCTTTGCCCGTCAATAATTGTGTTGTTATATTATCAATAGAAATATTCTTAATAGTAATAATTGAAATTTATCCATAAATTTTTTGATAGATTTTACAAACGAATTTTTTTACTAATGAAAATATCCATAAGTAAATTAAAATATGAAATTTATTAAAAAAATTTATTGATAAATTAAAATGTACTTATAGATTTGTGACCGTTAGTAATATTTCATAGTAAGTAATTAAAGAGTTTGTGATAATACATTATTTATCATTATCAGCTTTTGTATTGAAATTAAAGAGTTCGTAGTAATATATTATTTGACGGAAAAAAGTTTACCGTCATGACGTATAATTTGTCACAATATCCTGTTTCATCACAAATTTTGAAATACGTATGATAATTTTTTCATTGTTTTATAGTAAACTTTATACGTTATACAATAATAATTTTTTTAAAAATGTCAACAAATTAAATACCTTTAAAAGATTAACAAGTTTTTATCGATGATCATAAAACTGTCATTCATACACTATAAAAATATATAATTTTACTGGAGGTTTTCTAGTTGAGGTTTTAAAACCTCTGGTAAAATATATACACAGAAGGGGTTTTAGAAACACCAAGTAAGTTTCAGGGTTTTTCTAAAAAACCACCAGAAAATTATTCTTACCTTATTTATTTATTTTTTTTAAAATTTTTAATTTGGCTAAAAACATTTTCTCTCTTTCTTTTGCAACGTCTCTTTCTCTCTCGGTGGCCTCTCGCGCTCAAGATTCGTGCCTTTCATTCCATCATTTTTTGCTTTCACTTTTATCTGATGATTTCATCAACAAACTGTGTTGATTTTATAATCACTAAAGAGAGTGTTACTTTGTCATTCAATTTCGTGCCCTAAGAGGAGGAAGACGAAGCAGTTGTGGCTAGTGTCCTAGGAGGAGAAAGACGTTGCTCTTTCAATTTCATCGTTCGCCATGAAATCAGGTAATAAACGCATGCTTTCAATTTCCTTTCCTGCTTTCAATTTCATCACCGTTCTTACAATATCGTTATTGCTTTTTTGATTTCATCTCTGTGCTTTCATTTTCATCTCAATTTCGTCTCCCTAATTTCATCTCCCTACACCACTTCTTCTTTCAATTTCATCTTTCTTCTTCATGTCGTAATTCACTGCTTATTTTGCCTTTACGAAACAAATGATGTTTTACATTCTGCTTTTGCCCTTGGGATCCTATTCATGTTCAGCGTTCGTATAAGTCCATGTGCAGTTTATGTTTCTTATGTGTACTTCCCTACTTTAGCAAGAGAATTTCAGAATTCAGATGCATTTCAAGAAGCCAGAGCCAGCTACTTGGTTCAGTCCCCCACCACTCTCTAATGCTGGCAAATCTTGGTTTCCCTCCATGTTTTCGATTCTCTTTTGCGTTTTTACTTTTTCGACAATTTTCACAAAATCTTCGTTGTTAATCACGACTTGTCTTCTCCCTGAAAGACTCAACCCAAACCCAATAATGTATGCATTTGAGTCTGACATATCTCTTTCTGCCATCATTTCTTCATAATTAATAATCTATACTCAATCATTTTCAACGTCAATTTATAACTATAAATTGTGGCCAGTATATTCCTTAAGTTAAATCATTAATTAATAATAATCTGCAGTCACAACTACTGGTAGTCTTAGAAAACTTTGAATAATGTTTAGCTTTCTACATGGTTGAATTAAAATCAGTGTTGTATCCATTATCTATAAAAGATATTTGATCTCCCTGTGAATACCAAGTGATTTAGAAAATTTTGAATTGAACTTATTTTCCAAAATTCTGCTACATAAGCTCATGATGATGATGATATTGAATAACAATCCTATGTGTAGAAAATCAGAGATCATAACTTTTATTTACTTATTTTTAACTGATTTTTTATCAAATTGTTGTGTTTGACTGTTATTAAGAACCACATTTGCATAAAAAATCGAAATATTATCACTTAATTCTTTGGTATGTGTAAAAGCAAGTTCATTATTTTGAAAAGTATTGTACTGAATTTTGGTAATAGATCCACAAGCATAATTTATGCTTGTAAGAAAGATATGGTTCATTAAGATCCTTCAAAAATATGATAACATAGTTAGGTTGTTATAGTTGGTATCAGTTTGCAATTGCATTTATTTGCACAAGTGCCCTTCAGGATTAACTTCCCGTGATCTTTATTGTATGATATATTTCAATTAATTTTTTTATTGTATATTATATTTCCTATGACAGCCAATCAATATTATTATATACATTGATAAAAAAAGTTGTTCTATCATTATTATATACCTTTTATCTTTTCAATACCCTACTTATAAGCTTTTGGTTGAGAAGAGAAAACAAGGACGATGGTCTTTGCAGTGTTATTTTTATGAATTTTTAGGAAACTAATTAATGAATATAATAAACATAGTTTTAATACAAAATGATCAAAACCTTATTTTAGAAACAAATATAATTTCAAAGCATAATTAAATTCTGTTTTTCTAAGTCCTATTTTTCTATTTTTCTAAGTTCTATTTTTCTAAGCCCCTAAAACTAAATTAATCCAATTTTTCACTTTTTTTTTAACTCTTCTTCTCAATGTTCTTTAAACCTATTTCATCTTCTTAATCCTAAAACACTTAAATTTCCTACACTTCATATTAATAAAAAATTTTATTTTATCTTCCATCTCCTTTTATTTCTCTCCTCATCCAATGGCGGATACACCTCACAGGATACACTCACGAAATCTTTATTCTTTATTTTCTTTGAGATTTAGTAACTTTCACATTTTTTCTAACTTTCACATTCTTTTGTTGTTTTCAGGAGACTTGAAGGTGGCACCAATAAGGATGATGAAGCCAAAACTTAGAACACTTGAAGAAATCATGGTTGCTTATAGAAAAATTAGGATAATACTAAGTTGTTTTATTTGATGAGTATATTCTTTTCTATTTATTAAAATTCTTGAATTTTTAATTGCTTCTTCGTTGGTCTTTTTTTTTCCTATTATATTCACCTTTTTCTAATAAAAAATGATGTTTAGTTTGGTTTTTCTTTGTGGTAGTATAGTTTGGGTTTTATGCACTGGAAGTGTATCATAATAAAGTATTGCTAAGGAATACGATCAATAAGGAAGTAATGTATGCTTATTTGTGACTTTTATGGCAAGTGCTAACTATGGTGATCAATGTTACTGTTAAAACCTTCATTTTTTTTTTAATTTGTGTATCTTACATATATGTTAAATATGTAATAAAGTGTCACTATTTTTTAGCATTTATCATTTGATGTTATCCAACATCTGCATTCATATAAGTTCATGCTAATGTGTGAAACTGCAGGGAACTTTTACTATCATTCAAGAAATGTTATCTAATATATTATCAGGAACAAAGTAAGTGAAGGACAATTCTACCAGGTTTAACTATACAAGCTTGATGCCATCCACAAGGTACTTGGAGAAAACAACTTAGTATATAGTTATCACTTTTATCAGTATGTTGATCTTCAGTATTTATATTCTCTTTGTGTATAGGCTTGCGCATCTTTGGAACCTAGTTACCAACCACCAATAACATTTGTAGTAGTTCAAAAGCGGCATCACACTAGACTCTTTGCAAACAATCACGATGGTTACTTGTTATGAGCTTTCGCCTACTGTGTCTTGTGTATTAGTATTTTGATTTGCCATACATTACTTGTTGTGTACAAGAGAAAATCAAATATTTGTCACAATTTATAGAGCGTGTTGATAATATTTTATTTGAACAAAATGAGTTGCATAAAAAACCAGGTGGATATGATCCATGTGCATCTGATTACATTGAAGTTTACCTAAACTAAACAGGCCAGAAGTCCAAAGGGCAGTACATTCCAATGTCTCCAAACACTCATATCCATGGACTCATTGCACGTTTTCATCCATCTTCTCTATTTTCTCGTTCATCTTTTCTAGCCATGACATATACATAAGTTTGAGACATAATATGAACTGATTATATTAATGTTAAAACTAAATATAATGAGTATTGATGTTGTTACTTTTGTTCTTGTCCATAGTAGCCTCATGGGACCTTGGAAAGATTCACCATTGTCCATCCTTCCTGTCAACAAGCTTGTTGTTGGTGGTCTTCGCATTTGGGTTTACAGGTACACTATTTTTCTAACAAGATTATTAAAACGTTTGATATTTGTTTATTTTATCTGTCAAGTAATTAAGAGTTTTGTACAACAATATCCACAAAAATTGTTTCTAAATATAGTGGAGATATTGATGGATCAGTTCTCACATGCTACTACATGGTGGATCATCATGCCTATGCAATGCAAAAGTATTGTATTGAGTTTTTTTTTTCTCAACACCAAGTGTTTTCATGTTGTCCTACGTTTTTTCATGTAGGTCAACTCAAGCCTTTATAAAGATGGATGGATAATTAAAGTTGAACTGAGTGACAATGGTGAACTTAACTATTGTAGCTCTTTTTTTGTTTTATTATGCTCTGTACTTTTGTTGATTATGTGGGTTCAATTGGTGAGAATTGAAGTTAGAGTGCTTAGGTATGGTTGGACAATGCAAAAAATTTTCTTTTGACTGAGGTGTTTGGATTGCACAAGTTAGTTTTTCTTTTGTAGCCTAAGATTTTATCCTGTCTTTATATTTTTTCCTTTGTCATGTACTTAATGAACAGTCAAAGGACTACTATTGCCCATTTTTATAAATTTTCATTTTATTACAATATAGATACTATTCAAGTTAGTGTTCTTTTTTTCTATATTATTTTTTTCTCTTTATGTATGATGATTACACTCATATTAGGGTCTTTAAATTTTTGAATCATATACTTTTTTGCTTACCGGGTCTTTATCATAATTTGATTTTTTTAATCCTCCAGCTGTTGAGAACTTAATTCATTAGAGTGTATTTTACACAAATTAGTTATGCAGTTTTAAACTAATTCTAAAGTTACAAAATCATAACACAACACCCACTCAACTACAATGAATGTCATTATCATATAGTAATAGTTTTTAAAAATTAAGAAACAATTACATGACTCGTTTAAAAAAGCAAATAAAATTAATGAAACACATTATGATACAGTTAAATGTCATAATAAACGTTGTCGGTACTACTAGGGTTTCAAACCCCATGCAATAGCGGGGGTTTTAAAAACCTCAGGCAGTAGCAGAGGTTTTAAAAACCTCAGGCAGTAGCAGAGGTTTCAAAAATCCTAGGCAGTAGTGGGGGTTTCAAAAATCTCAGGCAGTAGTGAGGGTTTCAAAAGATCCCAAGCACTAGCGAGGGTTTCAAAAATCCCAAGTAGTAGCGGGGGTTCCAAAACCCGAGGTAAGTGGCGCTTTACTAAGGGTTGCTAAAAACCCCCAGTAATTTGTTAGCCACGCTGGTTCTTCCAAGGGAATTGCAAACCCCTGGTGAAGCCATTAGTGGGGTTAAAACCTCCAGAAACGCCAAATTTAACCCCAACTAAAAACAATTATTTTTGTAGTGATAAAATTTGATCATATTTCTTTTTATTAGTGTGAAGTATTTATTGAATTTATCACTTAATCTGTATCTTAGAACCTAGTCGGTTACCTTTCACTATTGTGGAGAACACCTTCTATACTTCATTCATCATAATAAATACTTATACGGCGGTTCAATTTATATTCAATATAAATATAATTTATTCCATATTCATAAAATTGTTCTAAAGCAATTATGAGGCAGATGAATTAAAATTTTATAATATAAATAGTTATAAAATGTACTTTTTCTATTAGTTTCTGTTCCTACAGAGAACAAATAAGATGAGTTAGGCACAAGTAACACCTTACCCATAGTCCGCCATCTCCTCAGTAGGCCTCTTCCCGGTTCGTATATGTCTGCTTGGTCCCGAGAGGGGTTACCTGCAGAAGGGACTCCGAAGCTCAAGTCAACAAAATTTCTCAGAAAGTCAAATCAGATGATTAGGGAAGTAATGAATGTATACCTTTAATTCGTGGCGTCCATGCATATTTATAGATCATTAATTATGTCTAGCCACGTCATGGGATGGGCCCTTGCTTGGGCCGTAGGTGGGCCTGAGCCTTAGCCCAGGCCCTTAGTTCGATTATTGGGGACTAATGGCTTTTATTGGAGCGTCATGTTTATAGAGTTGTTGGCCTAAGTCGGTTACCCTTTAACGGTTTAGGCCACTATTGTTGTTTTTGGTTTCCTTTATCAATGTCTTTTCTTAGCTGTTCAGTTCGGGTACCTTAGCATGTACGTGGTGCTTGTTATTATTCAGCTTAGGCCAACTAGGTGCAGTACATCAGTCCCCCAGCCTTTTTCGATATAATTATGCCGGTAAAGGGTGATAAGTGTCCGCTGTATTTCGTCTAGGCCGATTAGGTGGAGTACACCAGTCCTCCAATCTTTAACTGTGTTGAACAGTGTTAAGGCTAAAGACAAGATAAGGTTTGTAGCAGGTAAGGGGGTGTCAAGGGTCTAATCAAAAAAGGGTTTTGCACCGTCGTTCCTAATACTCATGACCTTTGGTGTGCTTTGGGTCGATTGGTATGGGTTGTGACTTTTAGCGAGAAGAAGTTGTGTCGTTTGGAATTCATGCTTATAAATGTGGATTTCGCGAAGAGTTTGCGTTTGTTAGCTCATTTGTGAGAAATTTGTAATCAGAGACTTGCGTGCGTTAGATCTGTCCGACTAGTTCTCTGTATCTGCCGACTTCTTTCAAAAAAGGTATGTCTAGTATTAGTGATATTGTGTCATTGTCTTCTTCCAGTAGTGGGAGTGTGGAGTCCGGTAGGGGTGTAGGTAGGCATGTTGAAAAGGAGAGTAATAGTTTGGTGGCTGTGGTGGGAAGGATTCCGATGGAGACAGTGACCGAGGTGAGGGAAGACCCTCCTGAAGAGATAGTACAAAGTAACTAGCCGGCCAAGGCTGGTTATGACTGGGTAGCGGCTGATGTTCGTAACCAGTAATCCTTGTTTCGGTGGTCCCGCCTGCTAAATTCTTGGTTGAACTGCACTCTCGTTATCGCGAAAGGCGTGGACTGCGGTATCGTGTCGCTGGAGCGGGTGAGCGTTATTGAGCGCGTCTGTCACGGCCAAGAAGGGGCTGTCGAGAAGTTCTTTTATATGTATATGTGTCATTTCTCTCAGTTACATGTGAGGTTGTCGCTAGATGACTTCACCATGGGGGTACTCCGTCAGCTCAACGTGGCGCCTACCCAGTTACATCCGAATAGTTGGGCATATCTGCAGGCCTTTCGTGTTTTGTGCCAGTCACTGTATCTACGGCCCTCTCCTCACGCGTTTCTATATTTTTATGACACGAGACCCTGACAACCGACTACCTGGTTATCCTTGGTGAGCCGACCGAGTAATAGCAAGCTAGACGCGTTTTCACAGTCCTTCAAGCATTTCAAGGATGGTTATTTCAAGGTTGTGGTGAAGGAGGAGGGTAAGTCACATTTTCTTAATGTAGATGGGAGTACGAAATTCCCGTTTAGTTGGACGGGTAGCCCTTCTCGATACAAGGATATGGGTACCGATGAGTTGTCGGCGGCAAATAAGGAGGTGGTGGAGGTCTTGATGAAGTTTTTTGATAAACTGCCCACTAAGGACTTAGTTAGGGTTTATAATTTGGTTCACCCGATTATTGATATTGAAGGTATCTGTTTATGACTTAAATTGTCTTGATGTTTCTAAGTTAAACTAACCAGAACTTGGTGTATTTGTGTAGGACACATGGCTCAGGCCTGGAAGAAGAATTTGATGCTTTTTCAAGCATCGAGGAAAGAGAGGGTCGTGAAGGCCAAAACAGTTGGGAACACTGAGGTTCTAAAATTACAAGAGTCGTTGGTTGAGGTGCACGTACATGGCGGCACCAAGAGGAAGGCCGAGTTACTGGCTAGGTCTAGAAAGGGCAAGGACGTGAAGAAGGTGAGGGCGACTTTGCTTGGGCAGGGGTCATCGAGTGGGGCCAAAGGACCAGAAGTCGGTTTAATAGAGTTGTCGGAAACGCCCATTAGGAAGGACATTGATATCAACTTGCCGGAGATAGTGATTAATTATATCGATAGTATGGAGCTTAATCATCTAATGAGGACGATGGTGGAGTTTGGGAGCAAGGCGCTAATTTTGAGTCGCCGGGTTGGTCGTTGTATCGCTGGGAGGTAAAGGAGGAATCCGGAAAAGGTGGAGGAGTTGCAGGAGAAGGTTGACAAGTTCACGGAGGAAAGGGCTGCATGGAAGAAGGAGAGGGAAGGTTGGGAGGAAGAGAAGAAAAGGTTGGGTACTTGGAAGGTTCGTTGTCTGGATTCAGATAGTAAACTTAATGGAAGGATAGCAGACGTGGAGGCAGATTATGATGAACTTAAGGAAAAATATGAAGGCGTAGAAGTGGAGCTTGATGACTTGAAAGGCTGTATTATCCAAGAGCACATCAACGGGTTCTAGAAAGGATTGAGGCAAGCGACCTTCTTTTATCAGGATATTGATGCAGCTGATACTAGATTTGATGTTAACAAGGATGTGGTGGATGGCCAGCTTGTTAATGAGGCCGAGAGCAATCCCGAGGAGGAGGTAGAGAAGGAAGCGGCGGGGGAGGAGAAGGATGCGGAAGCTTCCGTGGAGGGTGATGATAACAAGGCGGCGTAGGACTTTTATTGTTTACGATTTGAAATTGGTCACGAGTTCTACGTTTGTAATAATTCGTACACTATTTTACTTTGCTTTTAATATGATGAATGCTTTGTGTATGCTATGTTATTTATTTGATGCTGACAACTTGTGTGATAGTGGTGCGTTAGCGGTATTGTAAAATTGTGAGTGGGTGTTTTGATGTATGTGATGTTTGGCAAATTCGATTTTTTATTGAGGGTATTCGACCCTGACCGTTTACTTGTGGTAAGTGTGGGAAACGAATTAACATCAAGTTAAGGGTGTTCGACCCAGACCGCCTACTTATGGTAAGGGTGGGGAACTTAAAACGAATTAACAGAAAATTAAGGGTGTTCGACCCAAGCCGCTTACTTGTGGTAAGGGTGGGGAACTTAAACGAATTAACAGAAAATTAAGGGTGTTCGACCCAGGCTGCTTACTTGTGGTAAGGGTGGGGAACTTAAACGAATTAACAGAAAATTAAGGGTGTTCAACCCAGACCGCTTACTTGTGGTAAGGGTGGAGAACTTAAACGAATTAACAGAAAATTAAGGGTGTTCGACCCAGGCCGCCTACTTGTGGTAAGGGTGGGATATGAGTAGTATGTAGGGTGGCAGGCATGTTGTAGGGGACATGAGTGGTGGGGAGGGTGGCGGCGGGAGTGGGAGTCGCAGTATGCCCTGGGAGGGTGGAACGGAAGTGAGTAGGATGGGCTGAGAGGATGGGAGTTTGTTGGGTGGTGGTGAAGGTGTGCGGGGTAGGATTGTACTCGCTTTCCTCTTCAGTAGGCTGGAAAGCCGGGGACCCTGCAGCTTCAGATGCTTCCTTGGCCTTTCCCTTTTTAGTGGGATCGGCTTCGATCTTTCGCCTTAGGCAAGAGTTTTCCTGTCGCATGCTTCCATCTCATCAGCGTTGCACTTCTTCAAGTCAGTCAACTCCTGTTGCATCTTGACTTGACCGTCTAGGATGGCGGCCAGATCCGGAGTGATGTTAGCAGGTCCTGAGGGGCCAGCTTCAACTTGCTTATTAACTCCTGCTCTGCTGCGGGTAGTAAAGTACTATCTCATGCCCCACGGTGGGCGCTAATTGTTCTTGCAGAGAACAAATAAGATGAGTTAGGCACAAGTAACACCTTACCCATAGTTCGCCATCTCCTCAGTAGGCCTCTTCCCGGTTGGTATATGTATGCTTGGACCCGAGAGGGGTTACCTGCAGAAGGGACTCCGAAGCTTAAGTCATCAAAATTTCTCAAAAAGTCAAATCAGATGATTAGGGGAGTAATGAATGCGTACCTTTAATTCGTGGGGTCCATGCATATTTATAGATCATTAATTATGTCTACCCACGTCATGGGCTGGGCCCTTGCTTGGGCCGTAGGTGGGCCTGAGCCTTAGCCCAGGCCCTTAGTTCGATTATTGGGGACTGGTGGCTTTTATTGGAGCGTCTTGTTTGTCGAGTTGTCGGCCTAAGCCGATTACCCTTTAATGACTTAGGCCGCTATTGTTGTTTTCGGTTTCCTTTATCAATGTCTCTTCTTAGCAGTTCAGTTCGGGTACCTTAACATGTATGTGGTGCTTGTTATTATTCGGCTTAGGCCGACTAGATGCACTACAGATTTCAAATATTGTTTCATCTCCCCGATCTTTTTCTTTAAGCAATGTTGAAATATGAGATTTTTTTAAGAGACTAAGGTCAATAGCATCATATTAACATGTTGATGTTTTACTAATTCTTAAATTTTCTATCAATTAATTTTGAGATAGGATATTACAAATATTAAGAACGAAAGTAATAAAACTAATCATACACGATTTTAAATGTATTATCACTTATTTAATATTCAAATACTAGTCGCTATTACCATCATTAAATTACATATAAGTTTTGTGTAAAACGGCCACACAACCCGAAGCACAATCTCATCATTTAGGATTGTAATATCATACCATAAAATACAATTTTAAGTTGTTCACACAAATCATTCAAAGGCTTTCATAAAGCTCCAATGGAAGACGTGGTTGGAGCATAAGTCGAAGTTCTTGTTCCTTAGGCAAAGCCACTCCTAACCCTTCGGTCATATCAACCTCAGCACCATCCTTTGTGAAAATATGAAACCCTTGAAGCAACCGAGCCAAGGTCAAGTGCGCCACTTGCAGCCCAAAGGTCAAGCCAGGGCACGACCTTCTCCCAAAGCTAAATGGAACCAACTCAAAGTCCTGACTCATGAAATCTATGTCTCTGTGAGTGGTGAGGAACCTCTCTGGCTGAAACTCATTAGGGTTCGTCCAAACTTGCGGGTCCCTTTGCAAGTTCCAGAGGTTAATAAGCAACCTTGTTCCCTTTGGGACATGGTACCCTACCAAAGAACAATCTTCCATGGCCTCCCTGATTCCTGTTAAGGGTGCTGGCGGGTACAAACGAAGGGTCTCTTTGACAATGGCGTGGAGATAATTGAGGTTTTTGATGTCAGATTCTTGGACCCATCTTTCTTTTCCTACGTGGCTGTCCAACTCTTGTAGGGCAACCTTTAGAACCTTTGGATGGTTTACGAGCAGGGAGAGTGCCCATGTCAGTGTGATTGATGTGCTTCCCGAAGCAGTAAGGATAAGCATCTGCACCAAACCTTATAGTGAGATTTAAAGTTTTTTTACCATTCTAAAAACACTAACCTTAGTGATATAAAGGTTAATTAAGTTTCTCATCACTGTCCTAAATGTAACTTCAATTAAGTCTGTAATAAATTCTTTTTTGTCTATTTTTATATTCGTTTGTACTTTTGAATTTTCTGCTAATTTAATGTCGGTGTCACAGTGTGGCAATATCATTAGGAACAAAAGTATCACCGGGAACAATGAACGTATATTTTAGATATTGTTTGTTTGGAGTGTCGTTTCATTATGATTTTATTTTTGAAAAACGTTTCAGAGAGAAAAAAGAGAAATGAGTATTTAAACTGCGATTGACCTTAACTCCTAAACAATGTCAAATTTATTGAGTTTTCGAATTATTGTCCGCTTTGGAACATGTCGTTCCGTCACGATTTTATCCTTAAAAAACGTTTAAAAAGGTAAAGAAAATATTTAAACCCCACTTGACTTTAACTCTTAAGTGATGTGACACTTATTGAGTGTACCGAACTAGTAAGGTTATATAATTATTATCAAATAATATTTCGTTTAATGAATAACTATAATAAAAGGAGTCTTATTTATATGAAAATTGTTAATTTTTTTTCTGAAAAAAAAAAAATAGTAGAGCTATCAGTATTTTGGAGAATTCCGAAGATAACTAAAAATATTTACGTATTGTTGAGTAACAAGTTTGTGACATCGAGAATAAAACTGAAACACATGTTTTTGTGAAATATAACTCGGGATTGTGTCTTAAATTAATAGAAGGGGTGAAAGGAAGAAGTTAAAATTGGACTTTAGAAATTCCAGTTATATGGTTGGAATTTAAACACAACAAACACTTCCAAAGCATCAAATGTAAAAGGGAGGAATCAGGGAATTATTTGGTTGTGGGGTACAATCACGTGGGAGTTTGGTTGATCTATCATTTTCATTGAATGTTTATTAAAGCTAAAAATAGTTCAATTTTTCTACCTTAAGAATATTGATAGATCAGGGCTTGGTTAGATAAGAATCCAAATTCTCTAGTTTTTTTTTTCCTCCTATTTTCTAAAAAAACAATGATGTTGATATTTTTAAAAGAAATTTAATATATTTTAAAACATTAAAATTATTTTCCATCAATTTATTTTAAAGGTACAACGAAAAAACAGTATAAAAGAAAACTCTGGTAGAAAATTTAAATTCGTTAGATAATTATTGAGTTAAATAAATTTTTGTTCTCTTAATTTTAATTAAAAATTAAAATTAGTTTTTTTTTTTCAAAATTTTGATTAATCTCTCAATATTAGAAATGTGTGAATTTAATTTTTTTAGTTAAATTTTTCTTAAGTTTATTAAATGTATTTTATAATAATATTTAAATTTTTATACTATTTTATAATAATATTTAAATCACAATTGTTTTATAATAAAAAAAATAATTTAAAATATCAAATAAATTTAACAAAATTAGATAAAAAAAATTAAATTTACATACTTACTTAAATATGGATTAAATTTATAAATTTATTTAAAATTTTAAAAAATTAATTCTAATTTTTAGAAAGTTAGAAAAAGATATTTAATCCTCATTATTGCACCGATTATTGAAGATGTAAAGTAAACGTACCAATGATGTCGCTTTGATAACTGTCTCCCGCTTATAACCACATATATCTTCTTGGTCTTCAAAAGATGATAACATCACATCCATGAAGTCCCTTTCACAACCACCATTCTTCTTCTCTCCTCTCATCTCCACGTGTTCTTGCAGCCACCTCTCAAGGATAATGTCTAGTTTCTCAGCTGTTATTTTCATGAAACTTAAATGTCCCTGAAAATCAAACCAACTCAGTGATGGAATTGCATCAGCCACCACAAAAACACCAGACAGATATGTGGCATCTTTAATGGCTTTCCTCAGTTTCCATGCATCATTATCTTCTTGGTTAACAGTGTCCCCTCCAAATCTCTTCCCAGCAATCATCCTCACGATTATGTTGAAGGTCATGTGCTCCAACAGATTGCTTATAGCCACTTCATTTGAGCCCTTCACGTTCTTTGCAGAGGACACTGCCATCGATGAGTACAAGTCCTTCACAAGAGACAGTATTTCACTGTCTCTCACATGCTTCAGCTTCTCAAGCCTGTGGCTTGACAACATCTCAAGAACAGCCACTTTTCTGATCTCACGCCAGTAATCTCCGTAAGGGGTAAGGCCAAAGATTGCATTGTTGTAACCCATGAGTCTGCCAGCAGAAGTGTTTGGCCTTGAGGCAAAAACTCTGTCATTTGTTGTGAGGCACTCTTTGGCAATTTCCCTGTTGTTCACCACTACGGTGGTGTGGCAACCCAGTTTGACACAGAAAACTGGACCATATTTCTCAGCCATGGCTGAGAAGGTCCTGAAATAGGGTATTCTACCATTGAGAAGGTGTAGGTGCCCTATGAAAGGTAAAGCACCACGAGGTTCGGGTAGCTTTCTACCCTTTCTTTGCTTAGGAGATCTAATGAATCGAAACACTTTGTATGCAATTAGCAAAGCTAGGATTCCTGCTAAAGTTGGAACATAGGAAGCAGGATCCATGGGGACTGAGTAGTCACAATATTTGCACATCTACCTATACCTATATATATATAGGATATGAAATGATGGAAACATAAAGATCTAGGACAACATTAGTTAAATTTTTAAGTATCTAATATAAATCCAAATGATGTGACATCAACCACTTAGAGATAACATATTCACGCTCAAGTACTATAAGAAAATCTTGTTGTAAAAGAATTAATTTGAAACTTTTTAGATCCAAATTTAAATAATTAAATGGGAATTATATTTTAGGAAAATAAATTAAATGCCTTTAAATGAATTTCAAATTGATAATTTTTAAATCATTTTAAAACTAATATAATTTAAAATTATTATACATTTTGTAAAAATAGTTTTGAAAAAAAAATTTTGTTAGAAACACTGCAAGTTATTTATGACCTATTATATCTATTGAACATCCGATGTGGTACAAGTAATGTAAAATATATAAATATATTGAAGTAATAAGTTATATCAAAGAAATTGCATTATATTTAGAAATGAGAGGATTGATGCAGAGGTAATATTATGTATAGTTCATATCAGATTTTAGGTATGAATAAGGAGTAAAAATAAGAAAGTTATATTCTCCTATTCCGATTGATACTTTGATCTTATAAAATGCATTAAAACACTAGTGTGAAGTGCAAGATTATAGTTAGGGAGGGATGGATAGGGTACAAGTAGTAGTTTTCCCGTACTCTACTCGCCGGATAAATATTTGTCTCGTATTCATATTCATATCCATACGGTATCCACATATTTTTTTAATATTCACTGGTATTCGCGAGTATTTACAAAAAAAAAATATTAAAGAACATATTTTAACCATTAATTCAGATAAAAATACAATGCATAACATTTATAATTTTAAACAAAGTGTAAATAAGCCATTTAAATAGTGTTGAATGATAATTTACAAACAAATGAAGATTTTTTTTAAAATTGAATTGATAAAATCAACCATTCAAAATCAATGTGTTAATGTTTTAATCATGTTTTTTTTATATTTAAATTAGAATATAGATGGTACAAGTATCCACGGGTACTCATACTATATATGATACCCCTACCCGTCCCGTTAACATTCGGGTATAAAAAAATACCCGTACCCGTTACTCGCGAGTATCCATTTATAATATCTATTTCCTACACATTGCGGATTTTATCTGCAAATATCTGCGGGTAGAGATATTTTTGACATCCCTAATTATAATGGTCATAAAAAGAAAAAATTTACATATACTGTTGTATATGGTTTCACTGTGGATACTTTGCCCTCAACTTGGCTACAATAACATGAACATCAAATGGAAGACAAAGCCATCGAATAAAAGACAAGGTGATAAAAAACTAACCCATGACTCAGGCCATTTAGCCTAGAGGTTTATTTTGTTTCTGCAGATGAAAACTATATGTGAGGAAAAAGGGATGAGGAGAGGGTCTTGGAAAAGCAAAGTTGTTGACTACTGTCAAAAAACAAAATCAAAGGAAATGTCTTCAATGAATATTGCAACAAACTCTAGCTACAACTACCAATAGGCTGCTACAGTGCAAATCAGAGAACTCTTAATGGGATCACATTCTCTAAAGTTGCCACACTCATCGTTGAAGTTGGGCCAATTTCAGTACGTTAATATGCACATCTGAAATGTTAATAGCCACACCTTGAAGGTTAATGACGCCCATCACTGATTTAATTCAATATTTTATATTCTCATCTATGTATCAATCAAGAATAGACCAGATGTGTATAAGTTAAGGATATTTTGATATCAAATATAAAAATTTTAATTATGCTTACCGAAACTTAAAGCAGGAAATAATGTAAATATCTTTTGTACAAGAATCAGAGTATCCAAATATTTATTATATATAGATATATATACTTTGATGATAAAAAGAATATAAGTGTTACATCAATCACCGACATAAGTCAATGTAAAAAGCTCGTTGTTAAGGAAGAGAACATGCCTAATTCTTAACTTCCACGCATTCCCTGTCATTGTATACTTCTACCGCAACCAACTTGTTGACATCTCCGTCGTTTTCTTCTGAACATCGGAGAATCAAAAGTAAATGACTTAAAAAAAAATCAAAGAACATGTTCTCAGTGGTTTATTTGTAGAAACTCTAACTCCAGATATATAATTCCAGACTTAAAAACATAAATTAATTTATTAAAACACTTAATCTTTTCAAGCTTTCAATTTTCATGATTTTGATTTATTGAAGTCACTTTAAATAGTTATTTAAGTTATTTTAAAATATTCAAAGGTGGTGACTTTGTGTAAGGATTAAAATGTTTTTTAATCTATTAAACTATCAAATTTTTAATCAACCTAAACTTATATTCAAATTTGTACGAAAGCATTCCAAATCTTTTATGAAAGTACGCAAACAATTTTGAAAAAAATTGAGAACCGTAATTAGGTTGAAAAACATTTCTTGTAAAGTCTTATATTTAGATAAACATATGAAGGATCAAAATTATTCATTTTTTCTTACAATTATGAGCTTAAATTTTTTGTGATATCTTGTTTTTTTTTATTCTTTTATATAGTTGGCTTTTGATTAAAGTATTATAGGTGTTCTTGTGATAGGATTTTAAATGATGTTGTATTGAGTTCTTTTAGAATTTAAGATCTTAGTGTTTTGGAGTATTTTTCTTGTCGAGTTTAAAATTTGTTGAGATTTTAAGTGAGTCAAAGTCCCACGATGAATAGAAATGAGAAAATTGAGCATTATATGATAATGAAGACCATAAATTTATTACCTTAAAGTTCTGGGTAAGAAGGAGTATCAATCCCTTATGTGGATTGGACTCAGATCTCATTATTGTTGTATTTTCCTAGTAAACTCAATCTATAAAGACCCATCAGTGGTATCATAGCAGAAAGTTAGTCTTGGTGACTATCTCATACGAGTATAGTATGATCCCTATATCGAAAGTCTTTCTGATGCAGGATTTAGGTAAGTGTATCCTGTTAAGATGAACAAAATGGATAATCGTGGTTAGAGGGAGAGTGAAAATCCATACGTCCATTTCCTTAAGGTTTTGGGTTGGAGATGGTGTCAATCCCTTATGTGGGATTGAGTTCACGTCTCATTGTTATTCTCATTGTTGTTGTAACCCCTCAATAAAATCTCTCTCTCTACAAACCCATCAAAATCTTAGTCATCAGTTTCTTGTCTTTTCAATTTTTGTATGTTTTATAAAATTTTGAAAATGTAATATATTGACTTGGTTAAGATTAGAGTTGTCAATTTGGCCCAGCCACAAGGCTTGGCCTTAGCCCACGTGAGCTAGGGCAAAAAATTCCACAAGACCAAAAAGCCACCCATTGAAAAAGCCCACATGTCCAAAAGACCCCACAAAAGCCCTATGGGCCAAAACCAACCCATGGACTTTATTCTTAAACATTAAAAATATATTATTTTTTCAAAACATTAGAAAACCCAATAAGGGCCCGTTGGTCGTCCTGTCAGCCCGTCTTGATTGTCGACGCAGGTCAATGGTGATGGTTGGCATCGCACATGCTTGTATCATTCGTTTGTCTAACTAGGCCCATGTTAGCCGTCGACCCGGGCCCACCTGTATCGATCGTCGGTGCGTGTCAGCCATCATCCCAACTCGGCCTATGTCGGCTGTTGGCCTAGGCCAAACCTTGTCGTACCGAGCTAACCTAGGTCGGCTCGTCTCAATTGTCAGGTTGGGTAGGCCTGTTTTGGCCGTTGAACCGAGCAATTTCATCTCGGTCGTCAGACCGAGCCAACCCATGTCGACTTTCGACATGACCCGGACTGTGTTGGCCATCGAATTTGCCTAGCTCGTATCCCTGTCATCAATGGTCAGGCCGTGTCAGACGTCAGGCCTAGTACAACGTGTGTCAAACGTTGGATTGTGATGTCAGGCTAGCTCGAGTCGGTGATTTACTCAGGCCGACTCGTGTCGAATGTCGTCGGCCTATGGTTGTTGTCTACCCGCCATGACAATGTCGACCGTTAACCTAGGCCGACCCATGTTAGGCCTGTGACCCATACTTGTGTCAGTCGTCATCCTGGGTCGACCTGTATTGGTCGTTGGCCTGGGCCAGCCCGAACCAGCTCATCTCGACCGTCGAATCAAGTTGGTCTGGGTTGGCTTGACTCGGTTGTTAGGTCAAGTAGGCCTGTCTCGACCGTCGTCAAATCGGGAAAGCCCATCTCAATCGTCGGACCAGGCAAGCTATTCTCAGTCGTCGGACCAGGCTACCCCGTGTTAGTTGTGGGCCTGATATGGACTGTGGCAGCCAATGAATTTTCCTGACTTATGTCAACCGTCATCTAGGGTCAGCTTGTATCGAACGTCAGGACCAAGCCAAAGCGTCTTAGACGTTGGCCTGTGTCACTAAGCTGGCTCGTGTCAGAAATCACCTTAGGTCGGCCCGTGTCGGTCCGACCCATGTCGGCCATGTGACTCAGGCCAGCACATCTTATATGTCAGCCTAGACCAACCCGTATTAGCCGTCGATCCGGACCATTCGAACCTAGATTAAACTGTCTTGATAATCGACCAAAACCAGTACGTCTCAATCGTCAGCCTTGCCCGTGTTGACTGAACATGGCTCAACAATTAAAAATGATCTTTGCAAAAAGAGTAAATTAGTTTAAATATATCCGTTATTCTCTTCTTTATTGTTTGTTACTTATGATATTATTATCATTCTAACTTTGATACTTTTCAAAAAAAAAAACATTAAAATTAGCATATCTAATTTACAAGAAGCTAGACTTTTTCTTAAAATAAAATCTTATTTGAAGAAATTTTTTAACCTATTTAAAAAATATTTCGTAGTTCATCTACTCTTGAATGAGCCTTTAATTATAATATTCACTAATTATTGTGGCAGTTAGTTCTGTCTTAAAATTCTTACAATTCATACTTAACGATTTCTAACCTTTTCTTTTTGCTTTCCTTTATGATAAATAAATAAAACATTCATTGTTCATCTGCATTAAAGAAAAATGGTCAGACTTCCTTCTTAACATAATAAAATATGATTTTGAAAATCTCAATTGTTTAGTTTTTATTCCTGTGTATTTGATTAATTCTTTTGCATTAGATTTTTTAATATTATAACTTTTCCTAATTATTGTACTTTCACATCTAAATAAAATACTATATATTTAAGTAAAAATAATAAATATAAAGTAAACTTAAAGTTGTAAAAAAGTAACACCTAAAATGATTGAACTGTAAGATATGATGTTGTCCAGAAGCATTACAAATTAATAACTAGAATTTGGAAGAAATTGTTTCAAATATAAACCACACACTCCACAATCTAACCCTATATTGGAAGAACTCTTTTCCAACAACCAAATATTTGGCTTTAGGTCATAAACCCAGAGAAGACATATTTGACCAAAATCCTTGAAATTGAAAACGGTTTCACTTTCTTCGTTTACTTTCTCGGAAAAATTTATAGAACAAACCTTATTGTCTTAATCAAATTGAGAAACGATATTTATTTTTGACTAATTAAATAGGTTCTAGAAGTATAGGCTAACTATTTTATTAGTTAAATCATATTAATTAAATAACAAATTTAAAAATATAAATTTAACTAAAAATAAAACTATTTAACTTTTATATGTTTTTTTTTCAATTAAAATATAATTAATAACATGGTAAATAAATCATTAAAGTTTTCTCTTCTTAATCTTTTTATCCTTTTTCCTTTTTGTAAGAACAGAGTAGGATTAATTAAATTGTATCTTGTTATACCTAACTTCTTGATCTCCAAACTACTTGGCCTAATTTTCAAATATGTGAGGAGAACACGTATAAATATGTCACTCATTCATTATGGTGGCAAAATATCTCTCTATTGACTCTTCAAAAATAATCAGACAGACTAACCGTTATAGTTTTGTTTTGTCCTGCAAGAGAATGCGCTCATAAACGGGCTATTAGTTTTTTTTTTTAATTATTTTATTATATTCTACTATAAATATATACACAATATATATGATATATATTATATCTGATAATATTATAATATTATTAAATTAATATATAAATAAATTTATATTTATTAAAAATAAAGTAAAATGAATAGAGAAAAAATGAAAAACAATTGTTGATGAATAAAAAAAAGGAAGAACATAGATAACTATATAAAAATAACTTTTAATTTTTTAAAAATTAATAAATAATTATATTGTAAAGAGTAAAATTAGAATTATAAAATATGAAAAAAAAAAATTATATATATAAGTTAAAAAGTACATAATTAGATAAATATTTTATAAATTTCAATTTAAATATTGATAATTTTAATTGAATACATTAAAATAATATTAACATTTATCATGCTATATTTTTTATTACAATAATAATAAAAATTTAATCTGTAAGTGTTAATTATTTAAATTATAATAATAATAATATTATATATATATATATATATATATATATATATATATATTTGTTCAATTAATAAAATAAAGGTAAAATTAATTTTTCAAAATAATCTTTTTTTTAATTTAAAAATAGTGAATGTTCTATTAATCCATCTTAATAGTGCGGATCTTGACAAAAATTTTTAGAGGGACTAAACTAATATACTCAAAATTTATATATCTAATCATCGTAAAAACTAAATAACAAAAGTATATAATTGAGTATTGAAATCTATATATTTTTACTTTATCAAATGATAGTTTTGAAGTTGTATTTGATATGAACTCCATTTTAAATAAGCTTTTTGTCAACATCCAATTTCGTCCGAGAGAATAAATTTATTTTTGAAAATAATTAAAAATTAAAAAAAATGTTTTTTATTTATGGTAAATAAAAAAAAAGGTGAAATAAAATTTTCTTCAAAATTGTCAAACTTTAATGTTAGCCAAAAGAGAAAGGAAGAGCCCAAATTGTTTTCAGTTACACACTCCTTCTCATGAACCCAAAAACACAATGTATTTTCGTCCCCACTCATTGTTTTTCTACCCTTTGTTCCTTCGGTTTCTGATAGAGAAAATAGTGATATGATTTAACAATTAGAAGTAATATCTCTTCTAATGATTACAATCAATATTATTGATGATGATTGATATTATGCTCAAATTTGCTGTTATTTGATTACCGTAATGTGTTGTTGTCATGATCAATTCCTTTCTTATATTGTTCAATTCATTATAATTAAGACTATGATTACATTGATATTGTAATGTGTGGATATAAATACAATTTGTCATACAAGAGATGGGATTGGAAAAAAAGAAAATATTCTCTATACTTCCACTTTCTTTCTCATTACCACCCAAACAGACAACCTTCCTTTCTACTTCTCTTGAGAAAAAAATTAAAAATCTTATAAATGGAGGCAAGAAAAAACAAATGAGGTGAGATTGATATAGAACAAGAAATATTGAAAAGATTTGGAGGTATGTCATTGCCAGTTTTTTTTTCTTTTGATTTATTTTTTCTAATTTTCATTATAATTTTTTTAACCATAAAAAAATAATTTTCCCTATTTCTTTCGTGTTTGTCTGGCCGCTCACGTCACGTAACACCTATTTTAAAATTTATTTTTTCTAAAAAGATATATAAAGATCTAAACATAAAAAAATGGTTTGTCCGGCTACTAACCTTATAGTGACTAGGAATGTCAACGGGACGGGTAAGGTACGGGTAGTAGTTCCCCCGTACCCTACCCAATGGATAAATATTCGTCTTGTACCCGTATCCATATCCGTCGTGTATCCGTTGTGCGGGTACCCGCATAATTTTTTAATATCCACGGGTACCCGTAGGCATTTACAAAAAAAAATATTTAACAACATATTTTAATCGTAAATTCAAATAAAATAAAATACATAACATTCATAAATTTTAAACAAAGTCCAAATAACTCATTTAAATAGTGTTGAATGACAGTTTACAAAGAAATTATTTTTTTTTAAACTAATTGATAAAAATATAAATCATTCAAAATCAATGTTAATATTTTAATCATGTTTTTTTTATTTGTTTAAATTTAAATTAGAGTATAGCGGGTACGAGTATCCATAGGTACAAATATTATGATACTCGTACCCACCCCGTTAATATGCGGGTATTAAAATACTCGTACCTATTACCTGCGGGTATCCATTTACAATATTTATTTCCTACCCGTTGCGAGTTTTATCCGCGTATACCTGCGGGTACGAATTTTTTTGACATCCCTAGTAGTGACATCCACATCTAGTTTCAAATAAATTTAAAAAGGAAATATGAAAAATTATAACAGATTAAAAAATGAAAACAAATAAAAGATTAAAAAAAGAATTTAATTTCAATGTCTATCCGGCCGCTCACGTCGCGTGGCACCAATTTTTAAAAAATTCAAAAAATTCAAAAAATTAAATAAAAATGTTTTAAAAATTAGAAAAAAATCAAATCATTTTCCAAATAGTTTTCCGAATGGCTTTTTCATAAAGAACTACGTAACCTTGATTCTCCATTATGAATGAATGAAGATACGTAGTAGTGAGGATTAATCCTTGTCGGGCCCAAAAGACCAAAAAGTTATTGTTGCATGCTTTTTGCATGTTTAATTAAAGGTATCGTCTTAGGACGAGAGTTGTGGGGTGCTAATAGCTTCCCCACGCATAACCAAATCCTGAACCCAAAATCTATTTTTTTATTTTGTAAGTCTTGTCTTATTGTTTTGGTTTTTCTGTAGTTTTCTAGAATAAACTATAGTAACGATTCCAAAGTCTATTTTTTTCAAATTTTATTTTTGGTCTGTCGTCTCGGTGGCGACATTTTTCTTATTTCATCTCTTTCATTCATTGGATATTTGAGAACATTTTCATGGATTACGTTCCAAATAATTAATATGAAACTCCTCATGTGTATTTGTGATAGAGCTTGTGGTAGAACATGTGGTTCAATCAATCTTTTATGGTGCAACCAATTGTGGTACAACCTATTTCTTAGTCTCAACCTGAACCAATGGTGGTTAATCATAATAATGTTTGTGTTGTGAATGAATATTCTCTTGTTAAGAATCT
This sequence comes from Vigna unguiculata, assembly GCF_004118075.2. Lineage (NCBI taxonomy): Eukaryota > Viridiplantae > Streptophyta > Magnoliopsida > Fabales > Fabaceae > Vigna > Vigna unguiculata. Next base: position 6,463,813 of record NC_040288.1, on the reverse strand, counting down.
AGACGGTCAAGTGCCACTACAATCTAAATGGTTGAGTGATATTTTTGTTCAAATATTATGGTTTTATGATATATGATGGTATAAAATAGTACTAGCTTACTTTGTTATTTGTTGTTGTCTAGTTTGCTTGTTAATCATGATAATATTTGTGTTGTAAATGAATCTTCTCTTGTTAAGAACCTAGGTGGTCGTGTGCCAGTAGAATTTGATTTCTTGGTTGGTATGCCTTCTTTGGAAGATGTCACACCCATTTTCAGTGGTTTACAACAATTAGATTCAATAGTAGTTGAGAGGCAGTTTCTAATCTTTTGACGTATAAGGGAGTTCATTTTTTGGAAGAATTGAAAATAACTTCTAAATGGACTAATATGAGATAAAAAATAATTATTATTATTAAACTAATATTTCATTTGGTGAGACAAGAAATCATTTTTTTTTTCAAAAATGAAAGAGAATACATGAGAAATGAAAATAAAAATAACGAATTTGTGTCTAATTTCCTGTTTTCCTTAAAAAAAGAAAAGAAAACATGTGATAACAGGAGATGAGTATAATACCTAAAAAACTCAAAAATAATGATAGAGAAAATAAAAAATATTGTAATAAATTTTATTATTCTTTGTTATCTTTAATTTTATATTTTATTATTCATAACAATAAATGTTGTATTTTATAAAATCAAAATAAAAATTTACCTAGTTAAATTCTCGTCAATTCTTAATATATATCACATATGCTTTAAAACATTTGGGGAGGTGATGGCACCTCCGGCTACCAGTATCTTATGTTTAACTTATCGAGTTTTTCACCATGACACACTAAAATGAGTTTATCAATTACAAAATATCAAATATTCTTATCAAATTAGTGGATCAATTGTTTTGTTATTCTATATCATTAATTAATTAGTTAACAGTAAAACCATTTGTGGATCAGTAACAATTACATTACCCCCAAATAAAACAATTACTCTATAACTAAACTATGAAAAAAAAAAGTTTGTTTTAATTCCCTAATACTCCTTAATTTTTCATGTTGAATTGATTATTTTCTCTAATAGTAAATTTAAAGTAAATTTGTATCCCTCGATGTTCTAAATGAAAAAAAAATTATATTACCATGAACTTCTGCATATCTAAAATACAATTAATGTATTTTAACAATATATATATATATATATATATATATATATATATATATATATATATATATATATATATATATATATACTAGTCTTTCTACTCGTGCAACGCACGGATTTTTTTAAATGTAATATTTTTGATAATAGCAATTGGTTTTGTGATATTTAATAACCTATAAGGTTATAATATAATGTCTTTAAAAAAATAACAATAAAAGAAGACCAAATTACATACCTATAATGTGTTTTTGTTAATCAACTTTATAACTTCCTTTTGTACACAACTTTGATTACTTCTTAAATCAACATGATGTTCATTGTAAGCCTTGGACTTTAGGCAATAGATCCTGCATTGCACAACAGAATTATAACAAATATTTTAATTATAACAATAGATCCTGCATCTATATTTATACAAACTTTCAAATTAAAACAAAATTAGAAATTACATACCTATAATGTGTTCATTGTCAAAGAGTTTCAAAAATTTCTTTGTACACAACATTTTTAGTTGTGTTTGTGACATTTCCATCTTCATCCAATATAAGTATTTTCAATCCTCTCTTGGTTTTGACTCTAGAAATAGCAACATATAGTTGGCCATGTGTGAATACAGGTTGTGGAAGATAAAGTCCCACTTTAGAAAGTGTTTGTCCTTGACTTTTGTTAATCGTCATTGCAAAGCATAAGGAAACTGGGAACTGTCTTCTTTGAAATTTGAAAGGCAATCCTGAATCAGATGACACTAAATCCATTCTTGGTATAAAAATCTTGTCACCAATGTTTTTTCCAGTAATTACAGTTGCAGAGATTACATTTTTTCCCAAACGGTTGACTTGCAATCTTGTGCCATTGCAAAGACCTTTTGCTTGATCAATATTTCTCAAGAGCATAATTGGCACACCTGTTTTGAGCTTGAGTTTATGATTTGGTATCCCTGAACATTTGATATCATTTAAAAATTCAGATGTAAACCATTCAAATTGAACTTCATCTTGTTCATCAGATTGGCAAGGTGTATCTGAACTTAAATAAGTCACCTCTTCACCACCTAATAAAGACAACATGAAATCATTTACATGCTCTACAAAATCATTAGTTGGGCACAAGATTGCTCCATTATCAAAATAATTAGGCTTCGTCATGTTAACCACAAATTGAGGATAGACAAATTCAACCAATGACAATAAAGGTAAATCTGTATTTATAATCAGTAGCTCTTCTGGAATTTCAACCATGCACTCACCATTCTCATTTGCATCCATTTGTCCATCTCCAATTTTCAATATCCAATCAGCAAATTCTTTGATATCATTGGTTGTTTGATTGTTTGTTGTAGTACTTAATCTCATGTTCTTGGACAGTTTGAGCACTTTACAACAATTCCATAACTCTGAATAGTTGATTGCTGATTTGATGATATCAAACCTAGATCCTTTCTTGATAACGGGTAGAATTTGTCTGAAGTCACCTCCCAAGACAACTGCTTTGCCACCAAATGGTTTGTCATTATTGGCATCATCAACATTTCGCATAATATCTCTTAGTGTTCTATCAAATGCCTCAAAGCACATTCTATTCATCATTGGTGCTTCATCCCAAATAATTAAATTGGTTGCCATCAGAAGTTTAGCACGGAGACTACCTTGCGCTATGTTGCAAGTTGATTCATCATTAATTAACAGTGGGATGCAAAAGGTAGAATGTGCTATTTTTCCACCAGGAAGTAGTAAAGAAGCAATTCCACTTGATGTTATGTTCAAAACAATTATGCCCTTACTTCTTAGAGCATCTGACAATGTCTTCCACATAAAAGTTTTACCAGTACCACCATAGCCATATAAAAAGAAGAATCCTCCCTTCTTTGAAACAACTGCTGTCATGATATCCTGATATACATGAATTTGTTCATCATTGAGTGCTTTAAACAAAATGTCATGTTCTTTTGCCATCTCTTCTTTATTGTATTGCAGCTCATCAACAATAAATCTATTATTGAATGTATGTACATCGGAAATATCAAGTTGAGGTAATGAAGGATAATCTTTCAAACATCTACCATTTGACATTAGCATTTCCTGTATTTCAATGAGACATATTTTTTGTAATTCAGCAGTCTCAATTTGAAGACATGCATGAACAAAATAATGCAATTAAAAGTTATATTTCTATTGAATTAAAAAAATAACAATATAAATTACCTGGTAAGTTCATCTCCTTTTCTCTTTTGGTACAAAATTCCATCACATAAGATACTCCATGTAGAATTCCAAACTATATCTGGTTTAGAAATTGTATTCATGGACAACAAAGTAACAAATAATCTTCTAAGTTGATACCCAGAAGCAAATTCACTTGCTTCTTTTATTGCATCAATATATTCTTTATCGTCAGCCAACTATCCCAAAGCATAGCAAGCATCTTGGTATGTTTCATAAAGTTTCCCATCAATGGTCTTAATGTTTTCATAATTAATACAACCTTTTTGAATGGTGAGTAATATCCTCAAATAATAAAGTTCTCCAGAGCCCGGAGGAATATAAGTAAGTCTACCAATGTTGTAGCCTTTCTTCCTTGGTTTCCATTCTTTTTCTTTAGCAAACCACATAAATTTGCTTGGAAATTCAGAATAAGTCAATTCTTTTTCTTGTGTATAAACTTTGTTAGCCTCAAACCAAGCTAGAAACATTATGTTAGCATTTTCGTATCTGTTGCAGATCACATTAATATCATCATCATCTTTAAACAAAGTTGATTGTTGTCCAGGAAGATGGAATGTCAATCTCTGAACAGGAGGCCATCTGTGATGGATGTCAAAAGCAAATATTCGTCAAGCGGGTTTACATGGTGATAGATACCTACAATCATAATACCTCTTGATCTTATCAATAATGGTTTCTTTGTCACATTGTGCAAAGTTGTTGCTTATTTTAAGAGTAGCTCTGTCAAGACCCTTGTTGACATATTTGAACAAATATTTTATTGAATTGGTCTTGTTGCAATACTTTGTATTCACGTGAGCTTGATACCTCATTAGAAGTGGTGGATTGTAAGGAACAACACTTCTATTGTCCAGCTTAATTCCATTCTTCTCAACAAATCTACCATTATCAAGTCTTCTATAGCATGGATAACCATCTTCATCAATAGAAGTTGCAGATGTGAATTTTTTAGGATAAAATTTGGATCATCTTCCTTCCTTCATGCATGGTGAATTATATCTCGCAGGTCTGCATGGTCCATGAATCATGTAACTTGCTACAACTTTTTCCAATTTTGGATACAAATCCGCATTGGGCAATTCAGCTGATATTACTTTATCAATATCAGTTGAATTTTTCAATTTGCTTTCTCCATCCAACCATAAAAGTATATGTGCATGAGGTAAACCTCTCTTTTGGAATTCTACTGTGTACATTCCTGCATATATAACATAACAAATTAAATAGTTACAAAAATCTAATTTAATAAATATTGATATAGTCTATAATAATTCCTATAGAACATACCTGCAGTGGTTTTTCCAAAGAAGTCATGTTTTTTTTAAATATGTCATCATTTCATCCAACTTCATTTTGAATACTCTACATACAATATCAGGTCTATCTGATGGTGACAACCCTTTTGGTGAAACAAAGTCTCTTATTTCGCTCCAATTGACATTGCATGTTATAGTAATGAACAAATCAGGATATCCAATTTTTTTACAAATTGCCATAGCATCTTGACAATTGTTGAACATGTATCTTGTACCACCAGTGATTGAAGCAGGCAATACAATACGTCTTCCAATTAAAGAAGGATTTGTCTCTCCTCTATTAACAACCTCTTGTAATCCATTAAGAATATCACAACGAATTAACTTTTGATTAGCTCTAATGAACAACAATCGTTGTGCTTCCACCATTGTATAGCAATCAACCAAAAATTGTTGGAATAATCGGCATGCATTCACAATATTTCCAGGTTCTATATAGATCTTTGTTGTATTCTAAATGCAATAAATTCTCGCAACGAAATTCTAATTCTCACCCTAGATTTACTCCTTGAATGAGATTCTCTAATTGGAATATCTTCTTGATAGCCATCTTCTCCATATGGAAACATGAGAGGATATTGAAGTGGAATGAAAGTTGTGTGAGTTTCATGCAGTCTTGTTAATTCACCAGAACATTTTTTGACAATTATATCTCTGCCTACATCCATATTGCCAAAATCACCAACTATTAGAGCAGCTATTTCATCACATGAAGGTGTGTTGTAGACTCTAGGGTCTTTGTTTCTGCCTCTAAATAGTCTTAGTGTGAAATCTGATTCCATATGTTGCAGTGACAATTCTCTTACTTTTCTAAAAGATTTCGCAAGAACATTGTGAGTGTCAATCATTTGAATCAAATCAGCAACCAATGATTGATCTATATCAGATTCTTTGCTGTTAGACCTAAAACATAATAAAGAAAAGAAATGTGAACAGATGTATTTAAATATTTCATTTAAGCAAATAACTTGATCTTTTAACTAACCTGAAATGCTTCAGTATGTTACTCATTTCATTTTCGGTATCATATATGTAAAGTTGTGCAAACTTTGGCTTTGATCCACGTTGTGGCAATAAACTTCTAATATGATGATAGTTATGACCATTAAGAATAAATTGTGGTGGAGCAGAACCATTGTTAATTGAAGTATCTATCTTACCACCAATTGAAGTAAATGAAAACATGCTATTGTATACTCTTATATTTTGTAAAAATAATTTGCTTCTACGATCTACACCATTTAACAAACCTTCAAGAAGATTAGGTGGTTTTTTTAATAGTGGAATTTGGACTTTTCCCTTTTGACAACATAATGAGAATTGAACTTCCTTTGATGTGTTACTTTTTTCTGCTCTTTCTTCATACCACAGTTGAGCTTGACAGTATTGGCATTCCAAGCAAGGGTCTCCAATATTGAGTAGTTCTGAACATCAGCATAAAGTATTAGCCTGAAATGCATATTTTATGTCTGAAATTCTGTACAATTGTGTGTCACATTACCTTGTAACTCTCCTTTGCAATACAATTCATTTGTAATTGTAGTACTTGTACTATCTCCTAGAATATTAGTAAAATGAAAAGTAATTAATCATTTAAAAAAGGAATTTATTGACATCCATAAGTTAGCAATTCAATATCTGAATTACCTTCATATGTTGTTCTTGTTGAATCATCATTTGTTGTGTTTGAACAATGTTGTTCTGTTGTTGTTTCATCATCAAGATTGAATCTGTTTTGAAGTGATTGTATTACTTGAAAAGGATATTTGACAACTTTATTGTTAGAGACAGAATATGAATGATTTTGAACTACAGATGTGGCACCTATGGAAAAGAATTATTAAAACAATTATGTTACATTCAATGTCATTTTGAGTATGAACATTTGTATATATGAATAAGAACCTACTTACCTGCACTGCAATTGTAATTATTTTGTCCATAATTTCTGTGAATGTTATTGCTAACAACTGAAATCATTAAAAAACATTAATAGAATCATTAGAAATCATTAAAGATGAATGTAGAAATACAGCTGAATGTAGAAATTTACCGCAAGGAGTATTGTATGTTATAGTAGAAGCTGCGGATTGTGAAGTCATTAAGTTTATTTCTATTGGATCTTGAACTAAAGTAGTGGAAGAATTTGATATATTATTTTCAGATACTGCATTGAAATAAAGATTTGTTATAATTTGTTAAAGTGATATTGCAATAATAATCTTGAAAAACAAACAAAGATAACTTACCAATTATTGACTGAAATCTTGAATTAATATTGTGAAAGTTGTTGTTGTTGTTTTGCAGATCTGAAAAATGTTTATTGTAGCAGCATTGAATGTCCAACAATCCACAACCATACATATGTCATTCATGTAACAACAATGTGTAAAGAAAGAGGTAAAAAGAAGAATACTTACTAAGATCCAACTCTTGTAATGGCTTCCTTTGGATAGTGTTATGGACTAATTTTTCAGATTCACTTCTTTTATCTATCATTAAAACAACAATGATATTTGATTATCAATCTATGTTGTCAAGTTCAAATCCAAATATAAATTTTCAAATACAATTATAAAAAAACTGATATTTTTATACTTTGAGAAGAATGGTTGGCGATTTTTGGTTTTTTTCTTGCATTCTGTTCTTTGTAATCTGCAAAGAAGATATAAACATAGAAATGCAGAATTTGTAAAAAAATGTTTGATGAACAGATTGTGTAGTCAAATGATTCAAGGTATATGTTAGAAACTTACCTGAATGTTGATTACTTCTTGCATTCAACCTTTGTTGTAGCACCAACTTCCTCCTCAGCCTTGCATTTTTACAATTGTTTTCCTCCATTTCAGCAGAAAACATATGGAATACTTTCAAAGGTGTCAATGGAATAAACAAAAACAAAGATAAGTTGACTCATGGATGAAAAAGTGTTCTCTGTTTTATTACTATATTGGTGAATAATTTTCTTAAACTTTTTTTGGGAGATTGTACCTCTAATCACAATTTTGGAAACAAAAATATTTGTAATTGTAATAGGAAGCAATTGTAAGACTACAAAAAGCTTTTAGTAGTAGACTAAGATTAAAAATAGAAAGAGCATGCAGTGGTGAGTGGTAATAGATCAGAAACATTCATATATATATATATAGTAATTCTTTGATAGTTGATTTGTTCTTACAGGGAACAAAACATTTGCTTTTTATGTAGGTACTACAACACGTCTTTTTTATGCAGTACTATATATAGTAGAACAAAGAGTACAGTTTATAGTAGAACAAAGAGTACAGTTTCATAGCAAGTATCTACCATTCTTTTTTCATGATGTCTGCAAATCATAACATGTATCCATACATGTATGTTTACTTATAACATACTAAACCAACATACATCCATACATGTATGTTTACTTATAACATATTTCATTATGTTTAATTATAACATATTTCATTATGTTAAATTAAATTATAGTATGTATCAATTAAACTCGATGAATTAAAGTTTTAGAATAAACTTTTTATTGCAATTCATAGAAATTGAGACAATGTTCAAAGAAATTTCATTAATAACAAAATAGAACTATGCATATGCATTGCTGAAAATATAAAAACTTGTAGCTTGACAACTACCTAAGTAACAAACATGAAAGGAAAACTAATTATAATCTGCAGTTTCAAATAACACCATAAAAGAAACTGTAAATTAAAGATTACAATATGTAAGCACTTTGACATTCTGATTGCTTTTCATCTGGTCAACTTCAAACACCAAGTCAATAGATTGATCAAATCCATGAGCAGTACAAAATTCCTTCCACCCACTTCCTATTTTGTTAGACTTCTTTGGATGATTTCTCAAGAGTAGTTTGCACTTCACTATTTTGCGCGGTCCATGAAGAAGAATGTTTTTAAATCTTCCTTGACGAAGATAATTGCCAAAATCAGCTGGCAAATCCTAACACATTGAATGAAATTAAAGAATTCAATAAAAAGTAATAATCAGTTTAAGATATGGATTAAATTGTTTAAAAAAATTAGAAGACATAAATATAAATATAACTGAAATGAATCTCACCAGATGGCTAGCATGGCATTGGTTTGGATTCAGAAATATGCAAAAATGCAACTTTGGTCCATTGAAAAGTGGTTCATCTGCTTGAAGTCTTTTAAGAAAACGTCCAATACATAAAGGTTTGCATTTACTTGGAAAAACAATGATGTGGAAGCAAGAATGACCGACATATCCAAAATAAATAGTGTGGTTATCGTGTAGTTGATAAAGTTCCCTTAAATCATTCCATCCTCCAATTAGCATTGGTTTCTGTAAATTCTTGTTATAAGTGACGACATGTCTATTGCCTTCTTCATCTGTTAAAGTCCATTGACGATCAAGATCGTGATCATACAGAATGGCGAATGCACGATCCACAAACCCAACAACCTCCAAAGATATAATTTTTTTGAACAACATAGATTAGTTGAAGAAAAAATGATAATATACTTTCAAATCCATGACAAAATAAGAAGAGTAGAAGACTTTTTGTAAAACCAAAAATTTATACAAATATTTACCAAAGACGTACCTCATCCTGAAGGTGAATAATAGAGAACTGGTACCTACTCATTCTATTAATAACTTCTTCGTTGAAGTTGTTCTCCATTTGCTTGGACTTTCAGAATGGAAGTAGAAATAGAGTTGGAAAAATGGAGAACGTGATGGGACTTATCTTGAAGTGTGATTTTGATGGTAGAATGCAGATGAATATTTATAGAGGAAAAATCCCACATGAAAAGACGGGACGATTACAATTAGATTTCAAAACAGTAATGTAATTATTACTTTGGAAAACAGGTAGACCATTAAAACGACAATATAAAATTATAAAGATATTACATTATAAAATATTTTTAAATATAATAATATCATAATATAATATAGGGTTAAATATGTTTTTGGTCCTTCAAGTTTCAGTGAAATTTGAAATTAGTCCCTCATCAAAACTTTTGACCAATTTAGTCCTTCATCTTTCAAAATGCGAGAATTTAGTCCTTTTAACCAAATTTTGTTAAGTTTATCTAACGTTTCAAGTGCATTTCATGATAATATTTAAGTTAACATTTAAGCAAAAATGTGTCAAACAATGTAAATAATTTAAATACTATCATGAAATGTGCTTGAAACGTCAGATAAACTTAACAAAATTTGGTTAAAAGGACTAAATTCACGCATTTTGAAAGATGAAGGACGAAATTGATCAAAAGTTTTGATGAGGGACTAATTCCAAATTTCGCTGAAACTTGAGGGACCAAAAACATATTTAACCCTATAATATAATATATAATAAAATAAAGATATTTATTTATAATATTAAATATGGTGGATAGAATAAAGTAACAACAAAAATGTAATACATATATCTATATATATCTATCTATATAGTATATATAAAGATAAATATATATATATATATATATATATATATATATATATATATATATTAATTAGGAACAATCGAATAGAAATTGACGTAGTAAGTTAATATATAATAATTGGTTGTAAATTTATGAAATATTAAATTTTACTTGTATATATATATAAAAATTAAAATGGAATTTATTTAATAAATTTGGTAACCATTACAAAGAAAAATGATTCAAATTTGTGTATGGCAGCCAATTCTGTTGTCATAACTTAAAATGTGACAACATTTAATTGGTTTGCCAAATATATATTATTTATGAAAAGCAATGTAAATAAGAAATGACAATTTCTAAATTCGGTTATTTAAGAAAAAGATATCATGCATTTATGAAAATAAATATAACTAATAAATTGGAATTTCTAAATAACTTTTTGATAAAAGTTATTTGATTCTACTTTCAATAATTGATGGTAAAAAATAATATCAATTTTGATAAGTTTTGATGTAGCTGGCAGTCAAGTTTGTTGACAATAGTTGAAAAATGTCAACAATATTTTACAAACCAGCGGATGAAAAAAATAAAATTATACAATTTGTAACAAATAAAAGCATAATAAAAGCATAATATAGTTATCATCAAATTAAACATCAAAGTTATAGTTTAAAGGAAATTAAAGACAGACCCATTCGTAGACATTACAGTCCCAAATTGTCAAACATAAAAGAAATTGTCTTTAAATATTAAAACTAAAATGATTTATTGTTTGACTGATTTTTCCTTTTTAATATTTCTTTTTAGCAGCTTTAGTGGAACAATGTCTTCTTCGATGAATTCAAGTAATGCAGTCTTCTTTGTAGATTCTCTCTTAAATGAACTGTTACCATCCTCATTCGTTGCAATATCTTTGATTAAGTCAGGAGATTGAGATGCACACTTAATTGTTTCTTTGGTAAATCTGACTAATAAATCCTATAGTACACGTTAAAAAGAAATAACATTAATAAAATAATACGTCATTAACAAAAAAATTGAAATTTATGAAATTTGTATACCTCTGCAATATCAACAGTAGACTCATTGACTACACGATGTTTTTCCCTGCTAAACTCACCATTGCCAGCATAAACATCCTTAAAAAAGGTTAAGAAAATTAAATGATTAAGAACTTAAATATATGTAAATTCTTGAATGTAAACTATATATTTAAAGTTATATATTACCACAGATTTCATCGAAGAATCATTGAACTTCTGAATTATATCATCATCAAGACATACTTTCTTCACTCTGAAAGACTGTTCAAGTTTGAAAGTTTGATCGTTCCTACTTTCAACTTTAAACAACAGAATTTTATCAACTAACTCATCAAACTCCTTAGGAAAATTTCCAGAACCATTCATCTACGATAACAAAATAATTTAATATCATATTCAGAGAGATATATCGCACTGTGCTTATTTATGTATATATATAAGTTGATATATTGAAGAGTATACCTTATCACGAGACTCTAACATATCAGTTGTACCGTACCTAACCAAACTCAATCAAGTAAATAGTACACACGTCAAAACCACATACCACTTGATACCCGGACGCCATCAATACAAGCCATCTAGACAAGTAGTCGGTTGCGGCCGACTACCTGTCTAGAAAGTTGGTCAACACCAGTACACCTCTTAGATCTGAGACCTGTTTTAGGACCAGGCCCACTCATGGCCCAAGCTAGGGCCCAAGCTGGGGCCCAAGTCAAGGCCCAGCCCATGAATGGTCAAACATCATTAATGCTCTATAAATACACGTGGACCCCATCATTTAAACGTACGCATTCATTAATTGCTGATTTGACTTTTTGAGAGCTTGGACTTACTTGAGCTTCGGAGATTCTTCTGCAGGTAACCCCTCCTGGGTTCAAGCCGACATATATCGAATGGGAAGAGGCCAACTGAGGAGATAGCGGACTACATGGTAAGGTGACTCTTGTGTCTGACTTCTTGTTTGTTCTCTGCAGGAACAATTGGCGCCCACCGTGGGGCACGAGACAAACACCCTTAGTACCCGCTTTTCTCTGAAGATGGTTTCTACCCGCAGCAAAGCTGGAGCTAGCAAGCAAGTTGACGCTGGTCCCTCTGGACCTCCTGGCGTCATCCCTGACTTAGCCGCCATCCTAGACGGCCAGATAAAGATGCAACAGGAACTCGCAGACCTGAAGAAGCGCAATGCTGAAGAGATGGAAGCGCTCAAACAAGAGAACTCCCGCCTCAGGAGGAGAATCGAGGCAGATGCTGACCTGAAGGGAAAAGCCAAAGAAACATCTGAAGCCGTGAAGTCTCCGGCTTTCCAACCTACAGAAGAAGAGAGTGAATACAACCCCACCCCCCACACCTTCACCTCCACCCAACAAACCCCTCTCACGACCACACACCCCCAACACCTCCCACCCGGTCACCCAGGGCTTACAGCACCCTCAACAACCCACATTCCCCACAACCTACCCACTACTCTCCACACCGCATACGTCCCACCCTACAACCCCCCATATCTTCCCACAACCCACATCCCTCCTCATAACATCACCTCCACCTTCCCTACCATGATCAACCACCCACCACCACCCCACCTTCCCCATCCACACCAGCCCAGACGCCGCTACCCGTTCACAGACTTTATCTCCAACACCCCTCTCCCAACCCAGTGGGAACCATTCAACCTCGATCGCTACACTGGCGAAACTGACCCCGACGAACACCTCAAAGTTTACATCACACACGTCGCCCTGTACACGTCCCAAGACGCAGTCTTCTGCAAAGCTTTCCCCACAACACTCAAAGGCCCCGCCCTAGAGTGGTTCACCACCCTCCCACCCTACTCCATTGATAACTTCGACACCCTTTCCCACATGTTCTCCACACATTTCGCCGGCAGCCGGCCTCACCAAACCACCACCATGTCCCTACTGGGCATCAGACAAGAGCCTAACGAACCACTCAGAACATTCATCGACCGCTTCAGTAAAGCAGCCCTCCGCACACCACACCTTAACCAGGAAATGATACTCCAATGCATGACCCTCACCCTGCAACCTGGACCCTTCGCTAACAACGTCTACCTCCACCCACCCACCTCCATGCACGAACTCAAGCTGCGTGCCGCTGACTATGTGCGCATGGAAGAGATGCAAACTCTTCACACCAAATTATGCAACGACTATGCCGCCAACACCTCCAACCCCAATCCCAACCCCGCACCCAATCCCACCCCACATCCTCACCCGCGCCCCGATACCCGTCCATGTGAACCCCGCCAACCACGTTTCACCAGATACGCCCCACTCACAGTAGCCCGCTCCCGCATCCTTGACGAAGCCCTCCAGGCTGACCTCCTCCCCCCACCACGCAAAACAACCACCCCTCCTAACGCCGATATGACCAAATATTGTCGATACCACCGCAATCACGGTCATACTACAGAAGAGTGCAGAGCGCTACAGGACAAGATTGAAGAACTGGTACGCGCCGGCCACTTTCGCCGCTTCATCCGCATAGATGACCATACCTCATCTCGAACCCACCACCCCCAAGACAAGACCACAGACGACAACCAAACACCGCTAACCACAACACCCAACCCACCCAACCCAATGACCAACACCCACAACCCGCCCACACCAACATAACCCCTGCTGACCCCCCCTTGCGAGGTACTATTAACACCATCTCTGGTGGCTTCGCAAGCGGAGGCTCCACCTCATCCGCTAGAAAGAAACACCTCCGCCACATACAATCTATCAACCACATCACCCAAACCCATCACAGACGACGCATGCCCCCCATCGTTTTCACTGATGATGACTTTCACGGCCTCGACCACCAACAAGACGACCCCATGGTCATTACAGTTGAAATCGAAAACTATGCCATTAAAAAAGTACTAGTAGACCAAGGCAGCTCAGTTGACATCCTCTATTGGGCCACTTACCAAAAACTGCAAATCCCTGACACCGCAATGATCCCATATGACGAGCCCATATACGGCTTTTCTGGCGAACAAGTCTCTACCCGGGGCTACATAGACCTCCATACCGTCTTCCGGGAAGGAACCCAAACCAAAACAATCCCAATCCGCTTCCTAATAGTCGACGCACCCACATCCTACAACATACTCTTGGGCCGCCCTTCCCTCAACACCCTCGGAGCAGTCGTCTCCACCCCGCATTTGGCCATGAAGTTCCCAGCACCATCCGGCGATATCCTAACCATCCACTGCGACCAACGTTTGGCACGCGAATGCTACATGGCAAGCTTAAGGCCCCAACTCCCAATCCAACAGACAAACCACATCGAGCGACCACCCAGTTCACGCATAACCTTATCCGGCGAAGACCTTGATCCCAGAATAGGCCGAGACGCCCGTCTCGAACCAGTCGAGGACACAACCCCACTGGAACTTCCCAACGGCCATTCCATCAACTTGGGCACTGGTTTAAGTCTTGATGAGCGTGCCACAATTACACCCATCCTTATAAACAACACGGATCTCTTCGCTTGGTCAGCCGCCGACCTCCCAGGGGTAGACCCTAACGTCGCATCCCACAAGCTCTCGGTATACAAAGAAGCTCGCTATGTATCTCAGAAAAAACGCAAACTTGGTGAAGAACGCAGGCAGGCAGCCAAAATAGAAGCCGAGAAGTTGCTGACCGCAGGATTCATAGATGAAGCGCACTACACCACCTGGCTCTCTAACGTTGTCTTGGTGAAGAAGGCCAATGGTAAGTGGCGCATGTGCGTGGATTACACAGATCTAAACAAGGCATGCCCTCGCGACGCCTACCCCCTACCCAACATCGACCGCCTTGTAGACGGTGCGGCAGGAAAACAAAGTACTCAGCTTTCTGGACGCATACTCAGGATATAACCAAATACCCATGGCCACAACAGACATGCACAAGACCGCCTTCATCACAGACGATGCCAACTACTACTACAGAGTCATGCCCTTCGGCCTCAAAAACGCTGGGGCAACCTACCAGCGGTTAATGGACAAAGTCTTCAGCCACCTCACAGGACACTGTGTCGAAGTCTACGTCGATGACATGGTCGTCAAATCCCCAAGCCATCATCAACATGCCATAGATTTGGAGGCGGTTTTCTCCGCATTACGCCAATACAACCTACGCCTGAACCTTGAGAAATGCGTATTCGGCGTGGACCGGGGTAAATTCCTCGGTTTCATGTTAACTCAGCGCGGCATAGAGGTTAACCCCGAAAAATGCAAGGCTATCATCGAGATGCGTAGCCCCACCACCATCAAAGAAGTACAGCGACTGATTGGCCGCCTCACAGCTATATCCCGTTTTCTACCAAAACTAGCAAAACAAACCCAACCCATAATCCAACTCCTGAAGAAATCCGCCCGGTTCACGTGGACAGAAGATTGTGAACAAATCTTCCTTAAGCTCAAAGCATCCCTAACCTCACCCCCCGTCCTCCGCAAACCTGACACTAGCCAACCCCTGCTAGTGTACATCACGGCCACCGATCACACCGTCAGCGCTGCCCTTGTCCAAGAAGCAGAAGGCACCCAGCACCCTGTTTACTTTGTAAGCAGGACACTCCAAGACCCTGAAACCAGATACCAAATGGTAGAAAAACTAGCTCTATCCTTGGTACACGCCGCACGCCGCTTGCGTCCATATTTCCAAAACCACACCATAACCGTCAAGACCGATTATCCAATTCAAAAAATATTGCAAAAACCAGACTTAGCCGGGCGCATGTCGTCATGGGCCGTGGAGCTCTCCGAATTTAACATCCGCTATGAACCACACGGCCCCATCAAAGCCCAATGTCTCTTGGACTTCGTCAACGACCTACAACAAACACCCATCGAGGACCAATGGACGCTTCATGTAGATGGCTCCTCGAATCCAAGGGGTGCAGGTGCCGGCATCGTACTAGAAGGCCCCAACGATATCCTCATCGAGAAATCTCTTCATTTCGCTTTCAAAACGTCGAATAATCAAGCCGAATACGAAGCTATACTGGCTGGTCTCTCTCTAGCCCGTGAAGTAGGCGTCAAGAAGTTAATATGTAAAACCGACTCCAAACTCACAGTAGGTCATTTGAACGACGAGTTCCAGATCAAAGACCCCGTCCTCCAACAATATTACCATTTGGTCCGCGCAATCATTCAATCCGCCTTCGAACTGGTCCGCGTCGAACACATACCCAGAACCGACAACGTCAGAGCCGACATCCTTTCCAAATTAGCCAGCACCAAACTCAAAAACCGCAACCGATCCTTGCTACAGCAAACACTATCCACACCCTCCGTCACACACACTTGCCAAACGTTAACCCACACCCCATCAGACAATCTCACCCCCACCCAAAACCCAAACTGGACCACCCCTTACGTTCAGTACCTCAAAACTGGCAACCCCCCGCCCGACGCGGACAAAACTTGGCTGGCCAAGGCCGCCAGGTACACTATGGTAGGCGACGACCTATACAAACGCGGATATGGCCAACCCCTACTTAAATGTGTCACGCCAGAACAAGCCCAGTACGTCATAAAGGAACTACACGAAGGGATTTGCGGTTATCACTCAGGCGCGCGCACCATGGCCACGAGAGTTCTCAGAGCCGGGTACTTCTGGCCTACAATAGAAGCGGACTGCCAAGACTATGTCAAAAAGTGCAAGCCATGCCAGAAGCATGGCAACCTTATACATCAAAAGCAGGAACAGCTACATCACATATTATCCCCCTGGCCGTTCGCTAAGTGGGGAATGGACATCCTAGGCCCATTCACACCCGGCAAAGGACAGGTTAAGTTCCTAATCGTAGCCGTCGACTACTTCACCAAGTGGATTGAAGCCAAACCATTGACCACTATCACGGCCCAACAAGTCCAGCAGTTCGTGTGGAAGGACATCATATGCAGATATGGTATACCGCATACCATCATAACAGACAATGGCCGACAATTCATTGACAAAGAGCTAGCAAAATTCTACACCGGTTTGGGCATCAAACACATCACTAGTTCAGTAGAACACCCCCAAACCAATGGGCAGGCAGAAGCAGCAAACAAAGTCATCCTCGTGGAACTACGTAAAAGATTGAATACCGCGAAAGGCCGATGGCCAGAAGAGTTAATTGAAGTACTCTGGGCCTACAGATGCACCCCGCAATCATCAACTAACGAATCCCCCTTCAGCCTGGTCTACGGGGCAGACGCCATGATACCGGTAGAAATTGGCGAACCATCCCTGCGCCGAGAACTGTACGACCCAGCTCAAAACCACCAAAACATGGCCTTGCATCTCAACCTCCTTCCCGAACTTAGAGAAAAAGCCCAAATACGCAACCTCGCCGCCAAACAACGAGCCGCCAGGAAATATAACGCAAATCTGCACCCCCGTTCGTTTGTCATAGGGGACTTAGTATGGAGAATGGCCAGCAGTGCTAGAAAGAAGGATGGCAAGTTCTCCGCCAATTGGGACGGTCCATACCGCATACGAGAAGACACAGGTGGTGGGGCTTATCGCCTAGAGCAGTTATCTGGGGAAGAAATTCCCAACACATGGAATGTCTCCCACCTCAAATTTTATTTCAGTTGAACATGTATCATAAGCGAATCCATACTTGTAACCACGGGTGTACTCTTTTTCCTCAGTTGGTCTTTTTTCCCTAAGGAGGGTTTTGGCCAAGGAGGTTTTAACGAGGCACCCCCATTTGAATAAATAAAATGAGTGGTTCCCTACCTTATGACTCTACACTACTCTACTTGTGTTTAATTCGTTTAAGTTCCCCACCCTTACCACAAGTAAGCGGCCTGGGTCGAACACCCTCTACTTGTGTTTAATTCGTTTAAGTTCCCCACCCTTACCACAAGTAAGCGGCCTGGGTCGAACACCCTCTACTTGTGTTTAATTCGTTTAAGTTCCCCACCCTTACCACAAGTAAGCGGCCTGGGTCGAACACCCTCTACTTGTGTTTAATTCGTTTAAGTTCCCCACCCTTACCACAAGTAAGCGGCCTGGGTCGAACACCCTCTACTTGTGTTTAATTCGTTTAAGTTCCCCACCCTTACCATAAGTAAGCGGCCTGGGTCGAACACCCTCTACTTGTGTTTAATTCGTTTAAGTTCCCCACCCTTACCACAAGTAAGCGGCCTGGGTCGAACACCCTCTACTTGTGTTTAATTCGTTTAAGTTCCCCACCCTTACCACAAGTAAGCGGCCTGGGTCGAACACCCTCTACTTGTGTTTAATTCGTTTAAGTTCCCCACCCTTACCACAAGTAAGCGGCCTGGGTCGAACACCCTCTACTTGTGTTTAATTCGTTTAAGTTCCCCACCCTTACCCCAAGTAAGCGGCCTGGGTCGAACACCTTCTACTTGTGTTTAATTCGTTTAAGTTCCCCACCCTTACCACAAGTAAGCGGCCTGGGTCGAACACCCTCTACTCGTGTTTAACATACAAACGCCCACAACGTTCCCCTAGCTAAATACACATGCAACACAACATACCTCATTTTCCTATCACATGCTATCATCAACAGCCACAAAACATATATATATCCACAAGATGCATCACATTAAAAACAAATGAAAATATTGTACGAGTTATTACAAACTTAGGATTCATTGCGAAACAAAATATGAAAACTACATCCTAAGCTGCTTGATTGCCATCGCCCTCCACGGTCGCATCCGCTTCCTTCTCTGCCTCGGGCGCCTCGTTCCCAACCCCTTCCTCGCCCTCTTCATCCTCCCCCACCAACTTCCCACCAACCACATCCTTATCTACATCAAACCTTGAATCCAGTGCATCCACATTCTTGTAGAAGAAGGCCGCCTGCCGTAACCCCTTCTCAAAGCCGTTGATATGCTCCTGAATAACACTGTTCTTCAGGTCATCCAATTCACCCACGGCCTCATCATACTTATCTTTTAGATCCTCATAGTCCTCCTCCATCTCCACTATCCGCTTATTCAACTTCTCCTCAGAGTCAAGACAACGAACCTTCCACGACACCAACCTCTTTCTCTCAGCCTCCCACCCTTCCTTCTCCTTCTCCAACGCCGCCTTCTCCTCCTCCAACTTATTCACTTTATCGTGCAGCCCTCCCGCCTCCTTCACTTCCCTTCTGTAGAGGGATCCAACACGTCTACTCAACACCAATGCCTTACTCCCAAACTCAACCATGGTTCTCACAATATGATCAACCTCCATATTGTCGATGGAGTTCACAACAGTATCCGGCAAGTTGATTGAAATATCCTTCCTCACACATATCTCCGGCAACTCGATTAACCCCGCCTCCGGCAACTTCTCGCCACTGGCCGACCCCGCCCCATCGCCTGACCCATGAATAGCTGCCCTCACTCTCTTCACATCCTTACCCTTCCCGGGTCGAGGAGGAAGCTCAGCCCTCCTCTTCGTGCCGCCATGCACGTGTACTTCCACCACAGACTCCTGCAGATTGGGGACATCAGTTTTCCCAGCCTCCTTGGCCTTGGCGGCCATCTCCTTCCTCAGCGCTTGGAAGAGCGCCAAGTTCTTCTTGCCAGACTGCGCCATATGTCCTGCAATAACATATCACAACTCGGATCAAAACAACTTAGCATCATTAACACAGTTTAAGTAATAAACAGATACCTTCAATATCTATAATCGGATGCACCGAATTATAAACCCTAACTAAGCCCTTAGTGGGCAACTTATCCACAAATATTAACAACATCCCCACCACCTCCTTATCTCCGGACGACAACTCCTCCACCCCCATATCCTTGTAACGCGAAGGGTTATTGGTCCAACTGAAAGGGAACTTTGTACTCCCATCCGCATTCAGGAAATGCTGCTCACCTCCCTCCTTTACCACAACTTTGAAGTATCCATCCTTGAAGTGCTTGAAAGACTGGGAGAATGCGTCCAACCTGCTAATGCTGGGACGACTTATCAATGACAACCATGTAGTCGGCCTCCGAGGTCTGGTATCATAGAAATACAAAAACGCATAAGGCGAAGGCTCCAAGTACAGCAACTCGCACAGAATGCGGAAAGCCTGTAAGTAAGCCCAGCTGTTAGGATGTAGTTGAGTAGGCGCCACATTCAAAACCCGCAACACGCCCATCGTAAAGTCGTCGAAAGGTAGACGTATATGCAGTTGAGAAAAATGGCACATGTACATGTAGAAGAACTTCTTGGCAGCCCCTTCTTGCCCATGACATACCCGGTCTATGGCGCTCACTCTCTCCAATGAAACTATATCTCCACTGACCCCTCTAGAGATGATGGGAGTACAGTTTAGCCAGGAATTCAGCAGACGAGACCACCTGAACAGGGATGATTGGTCCCGAACATCGGATGCCACCCATGCGTAGCCGCCCTTAGCCGGCCAGTTGCTTTCCTCCAGTTCTTCAGGAGGATCTTCTCGGATCTCCCTCACTACCTCCATTGGCACCCCGCTTGTGCCAACTCCAGCACTCACCCCCTCTCCACCAAACCGGTCGTCTCTACTCCTATCCGACTCAGTACTCTGACTACTACTAGATGTAGATAACGATGAGCTATCGCTACTAGACATACCTGTTTGATTTTTTACGGAAAGATGTCGGCGGAAATTGGGAACTAGTCGGACAAGATGATGCGCACAAGATCTCTGTTTTCAAAACTCGCAAATGAACCAAGTAAACCATCAGCTGCATTCAAACCCGTATTTATACTCCACGATCCCAAACGACTCAAACTTTTCCCGCCAGAATGAACCCCCAGACCAAGCGACACCATCATTGTGAAATATATGACACATAAAAAACGGCGGCGCAAAAAGTATAACGATGTGACCACCTGACGCCCTTTCACCTACCTCCTGACACTTCCAAGCCTTAACACTGTTCACCACACTTAAAGGCTGGGGGACTGGTGTATCACACCTAGCCGGTTTTGCTAGTTCACCAACACATGTCATCCTTGACCGACAACCCACATCGGACAAGGCTGGGGGACTGGTGTATCACACCTAGCCGGTTTTGCTAGTTCACCAACACATGTCATCCTTGACCGACAACCCACATCGGACAAGGCTGGGGGACTGGTGTACCGTACCTAACCAAACTCAATCAAGTAAATAGTACACACGTCAAAACCACATACCACCTGATACCCGGACGCCATCAATACAAGCCATCTAGACAAGTAGTCGGTCGCG
Source organism: Vigna unguiculata (assembly GCF_004118075.2). Taxonomy (NCBI): domain Eukaryota; kingdom Viridiplantae; phylum Streptophyta; class Magnoliopsida; order Fabales; family Fabaceae; genus Vigna; species Vigna unguiculata. The sequence goes on along the minus strand of NC_040288.1, from coordinate 6,442,492 downwards.
GCCGACTACCTGTCTAGAAAGTTGGTCAACACCAGTACACCTCTTAGATCTGAGACCTGTTTTAGGACCAGGCCCACTCATGGCCCAAGCTAGGGCCCAAGCTGGGGCCCAAGTCAAGGCCCAGCCCATGAATGGTCAAACATCATTAATGCTCTATAAATACACGTGGACCCCATCATTTAAACGTACGCATTCATTAATTGCTGATTTGACTTTTTGAGAGCTTGGACTTACTTGAGCTTCGGAGATTCTTCTGCAGGTAACCCCTCCTGGGTTCAAGCCGACATGTATCGAATGGGAAGAGGCCAACTGAGGAGATAGCGGACTACATGGTAAGGTGACTCTTGTGTCTGACTTCTTGTTTGTTCTCTGCAGGAACATCAGCATAAGTTTTTTTTGAAAAGGGTGGTTGCATCCCTATCAAACAGAACAAATGTGGTGGAATCAGATGAGTCAATAACTCGAATCTTAATCCTATATCTTTAAAATATATAACAGTATTAATTAACAAAAGTCTAAATTATAATCATATATGTAAATGGACATTAAGTTTAATAAAGTTAAAGTTAACCTTGGAAAGAATTTTATAACATGCTTGTTACACTTCTCGCAAAAGAACATCTTTGAATCTAGATAAACAACTTTGTTGCAAACACAAGCCGTATACCACCAGTCATCCTCACCCAAGATATGCTTAATGGTTCCAAACAACCTTTGAATATAAAAAAGATTAATGAAAACATGTATTGAGAACAACAAAATTTCATGAAAGAATTTAGAAGTCATTCAAACCTCTTTACAATCTTTAAGACCTTGAATGGTCGTCCTAGGTGTAAGAGTTAAAAAGTCTTCTTCCATAGTATGTATGGAAGTCTAAGAGAGTTGCGTTAATCCTTGAGAGGGAGATTCATTGTTCTCAAACATTCTGTGCAATAGAAATTAAAGTTACAAAAATGGATTAACTAAAAAATTATTAAGTTTTTCAATAAATGAATAACAATTTTAACATTACCTTGATTTAAGTTTAGATGCCTCTTTGAAGTTAACATTGTACTTAATCCTAGTGCAGAACTTGCAATTTTGAAGTTGAACCTTATCTAAATTTAAAAAGATAGTGTATGTCAAAGTACCATGGAAAAATTGTAATATAACAAAAAGAAAAGAAGTCACAGAAGTTTACCTTGAAAAGTTTTGACTTTCGCAAATTCTATACTTATAGCATAATTTTGTACTTCTCCACTTGAAAGAAATACATTCAGTTCATCCACATAAATATCAAACAAAGTATATTCTATTCGAAACCTAAACATTCAATAAATGTTATGTGAAATCATTATTTAAACAGAAATAAAAAGGTATGTAGTATAGCATAGAAATAAAATACCCATCAGCTTCAATTGCAATAACATTTAATTTTGTTGTCTTTCCATTAACTTGCAATTCTCTTTCAGTACCCACTCCGACCAGTAATCCCAATATATCTAAATAAAAAATAATAGAAGTCATAACATATAAGGTCAAAATAATTGTTGAGAACTAAAAAATATGAATGGTAGAAAAACTAAAAATATTAACTTACCAACTAAATAATCAGTATCAAATCTAGTGGTTGTCAATAATGACAAAGGTGTGTATTGTGGTTTCAGATCAGGAACCAAGTTACCATGAAGCAAACTAACTTTGGTACCAAACTGGAAATTAATCTTATAAGGGTGGTGCGTAGTTCTGTATATTCCAGAATTCGGAGCCACACTGAAATTTTGGATGGCATAAACATGACCTTCAGAAATTTCAGTCTGAAATATGTAAATTAGAGTACGTCTGATGGAAGCATGTATTTTAGAACCCTGAAATAGCTCAATATAATAAATATAAAGATGTTTAAGATACACATATTTTGTTCATAACAATGATGGTAAAGAATTAGAAGAATAATAACCTCTTTGTCTTGAATAACCAACTCCATGGAAAAAGGACACCTCTGTTTAGTGAAATCTGGAACGAACCATGAACGTATCACCCTAACGATGATATTCCAGTTCTCCTTTTCTGGAGTAACTTGGCTTACATTTTGACTTTGCTTTTGAACTTCAGAGAGGGACATGTTGATCTCAACAGAAAGATATTGAAGAAATGATAAGTAAAAAAGTGAGTATTAGATTGGTGACATATTTAAACTCACATAAAGAAGATAATAATTAATTCTAAAAGATTTAATTCAGAAAAATAAAACAAATAAAAATAAATAAAAGGTTCAAAGCAGCTATAGAGTAATATATATCTGTTTGGTCAAGGATAGTAAGAAAAAGATAACATGCATTTGGCAATTTTTGAAAAAGTAAAGGTTCATAGGTTATTGGATTATAAACTTTGAAATGGTTAAAGAAAGCAAGAAGTACAAAAGCATTAAGTAATCTGCAAACATGGAGTAATAGACATGAGATGTTAATAGAAAAAAAAACTTTTGACCTACGTTTACAAAAATCATACTATCAATTTTTGGTGAAAACTGCGAAAAACAGCTATTGATGTCAGAAACCAGTAATCTGTTGCAATTGATTTTTTCACAGGTTTCATATAAAAGGAAAATAAAAGAAAAAAAGCATTCTGATGAAGATGAACCATGAACAGCTTACTTTTAAATGAAAACATTACCTCTTGGCATGATGTATTGAGCAGTGAACCATTAATTGAATCACTAATATGGAAACAATGAAGATCTGCAAAAAAGTATGGCTGTATAAACAAATAATTTTAAGAAAGAAGCAATGTGCGAAAATGCTTTTTCAGGATTTGTTAACAAATGGACAAACCCTACAACTGTACAAAAGAACTTATGAACTGCTACGCTTCATGTATTACTATATTTGTTAACAAAAAAAAATTAAGTACATACCTTTGGTGGAAGATGGTTTGTATGAATCCAGAATTGGCAGAGAAAAGAGAAAAGTTATTTGGATGAATAATAATTAATTAAATTGTACAAAAAGAGAACAAAAAAGTGTACTACACAATATACTTGATGAGAACAAAATAGATACAAATTAGATGACATACAATAGTGCGAGAAACTTCCTGGAGAAGACAAATGTGTTGGATGAATTCATTTAATAATATATAATATCAAATATTCTAAAAAATTATATTCGTATAAAAAAGAAGGTAATCATATCAGGGATTGGTACAGCAGAAAAAAATGTTGAAAGAATTAATAAAGGTACTCGAGCAGTGCAGAAGTCATATCAATATACTTTTTTAAAATCATATTAAGTTTTAGTTGAAATTTTAAAAAATGAGATGTATCTGAAATAAATTATGGTCATATCTTTTAAAATATAAAATTTATTTGAAAAAGGCTTAATGAATGATATGACAGTTGGGGGTCTGACATGAATTAAATGGCAAAGATATTCGTATATGGAAGAAGATATGTAGCAGTTAAAATTATATCAGATTTAAAAAGTTGTATTTACCAATATATATATATATATATATATATATATATATATATATATATATATATATATATATATATATATATATAATATAATAAATGTCTATAATAATTCATACAAAATATTACAGTGGCCATACAAAAGAAGAAATCCATTAAAATAATATTGTTCAGGGATGATTTCAGTGGCCATGATAAGAGTCATATATATTAAGCAACACATTCACATCGTTGTTTGCTTTTTCACCGTCAACCTCAAGAAGTATTATATCTCTTTCCTCTAGTCCATGTAGTTCACAAAACTTTTTCCATCCATTGCCTATCTTCACCGATCTAGCTCTAATTAACAACTTGCATTGCACTTCTGCTTTTGGACCGTAAAGCACAATTTCTGAGAAATTACTATTGCGAAAATACTTACATAGGTCTGAATTCAAATCAAGCGGAAACAAAAAAAATTAATTAGAAAAAATATATATATATATATATATATATATATATATATATATATATATATATATTAAAGCGAAGATAAAAAAAGACATAAATAATGGTATACAGATTTAAAAAAAAAAAGGTAAGAAAGGTCACCAGAGAGCTTGATTTGCAGTTGTATTTAGAAAGGTGGAACTCAAAGTGAATTAATTTTGACGTTGTAAGTGGAAGATTTGATCGAACATGACTTTGAAATTTTTGCAAAGTTGATTCTGAACAGTGATCATAAAGGTGTATTTCAAAAACAGAATTTCCAGTATGCCTTAAGTAACATAGTCTCGGTGGTTTTAAATCATAGAATTTTCTTATATCACACCAGCCATCAGTAATCCTCGGATTATAAATATCCATGTTGAAGGTAACATGGTGCATATTACCCTTATTATCAGAAATTGTCCAAATTGGACCCAGTTCACGGCCTAATATAATGACAAACAATCGGTTGACGTCACCAAAATCCTTGACAAAAAAGAAAGTTCATCAAAAATATATTATTTAAATTCAACAGAGAAGAATAATGGTGAATAATTTATAACTGATGAATTCAAAAAAACCTGTTCTTCGATGAACATAGTAAAGAATTCACCCTTCCACTTGGTCACAAGTATGGATTGATCACCTAGTATGCATTGTTTCGTCATCATCTAAGTAGATGGTATAAAATATTTAAAAAACATTGAAAAAAAAAGAACATGATGAATATTTAAAAATATTTAAATAATATATTTTTGAATTCATCAAAAATATATTATTTAAATTCAACAGAGAAGAATAATGGTGAATAATTTATAACTGATGAATTCAAAAAAACCTGTTCTTCGATGAACATAGTAAAGAATCCACCCTTCCACTTGGTCACAAGTATGGATTGATCACCCAGTATGCATTGTTTTGTCGCCATCTAAGTAGATGGTATAAAATATTTAAAAAACATTGAAAAAAAGAGAACATGATGATCTGAGAAGTGTAGTTCATAAAAAGGTAAAAGTTTAACATGGTTATGATGAAAAACAGAATATCATGAAACAGATTTTTTGATGTGGACTATGAAGAGAAGTGTAGTTCATAAAAAGGTAAAAGTTTAACATGAATACCTTTATGTAATGGAGAAGATGTTGGCGATGATGAAACGGAGAATATGATAAAAAAAGAAAATGATGATGATGATGAAACAGAGAAGATGATGAAACATAGAAGATGACGAAACAGAAAAGATGATGAAACATAAAAGCGTGTTGTTCATAAAAATATAAAAGTTAAATATGCATACCTTTATGTAATGGAAACCACTTTTGTATCTGATATAGACAGATTAACCCAGATGAGTATGAGAAAAAGAAGATAAGTTGAAAATTGTAGAGGAAGGTGCGTTTTTGGACTGTGAAGAGAGGTATTTGTAATCAAAGCGTTCGAGTGATAATGAACCGTTTCTTTGAATATTGGAATATGAAAAACAATAATAATTATAACGTGTGGTAGAGGATAAAGCAGTTAAAAAATGTTTGTCTAATGGAAAAGAAGATGGTGAGGAAGAAACGGAGAATATGATAAAGAAAAAAGATGATGATGATGAAACATAGAAGATGATGAATAGAAGCATACCTTTTGTGTAATGGAGAAGCACTTCTGCAAATCTGATCTAAACAGATGAACACAGATGAGTATCCTTGAAAGAAGATAACTTGTAAATTGTAAACGTAGCATCGTTGTTTGAATGTGAAGAGATGTAGCGGTAATCAAAGCGTTTTAGTGTTGATTACGTAGAGCAATCATGATTATCGTCTTGAGAAGTGTTTGAATGTGAAGAGATGTAGCAGTAATCAAAGAGTTTTAGTGTTGATTACGTAGAGCAATAATGATTATCGTCTTGAGAATTGTTTGAATGTGAAGAGATGTAGCGGTAATCAAAGCGTTTTAGTGTTGATTACGTAGAGCAATCATGATTATCGTCTTGAGAAGTGTTGATAACTCTGGACAGTGCAATTAATTTTACCTTGAGAAATGAAAAGAAATTTTAAAAAATGAAACGTTTTTTGGCTTTTGATTTAGTATTTAATATTGAAATATCAAAAACTTTAATAATTATAACGTGTAGCAGATGATATCCGCAGCTTAGTCATCATTATCTCGAGCGGTGCGAGATTTAATGCATTTGAAAACTGATTGACACGTTAATTTGAAGACAATTACAACCACTTTTTGAAGGCGGTGGAATACAAAACGTTTTGTAAACAGTCATTTTAAATTTATTTTTCAATTAAATTTGTTCTTAAATTCTTCTGAGTATGAAAATGGTGAAAAAGATTATAATTCATTTATAACTTATATGATTCTAATAATAATAATAATAATTAATAACTAATAGTTATTGTATTTCACTAACGTTTAAATTTTAAATTTATGTGGTATGGTAATTAATGTTAATTAAATTTGTAATTAACAATAAATTATATTTACTAAAATGAAGTCGAACAATATATAATACAAAATAAGAAAATACATATAATAAAAGAGAACAAAATATAACTTATATATTGAGATATATAATAAATGCATACAAAATAAGAGTCCAATTTAAATCTTCTTATATATATAAGAAGTTCAAACAAAATCAAATACAAAATTTTCAACTTTAATACCAAAAAAATGGATAAAGAACTTTGATATCTCTGCTTGTTCTTTCACTTTCAACTTCAAAAAACAATTCAGGGTGATCCTCTACAGAGAGTTGATGAAGAGCACAAAAGTCTTTCCAGCCAGATCCTATCTTAACAGACCTAGGTCTTATTATCAATTTACACTCGACTTCGCCCCTTGGTCCATGTAAAACAATAGAAGAAAGTCCACTCTTTTCAAAATAAGTCGCAAATTCTTTTTTCAAATACTGAAAAAATAATGTGAAGAGATATTAATTATTAGAAAGGAATGCAAATTTTAAATAATATTAAAAAATCAAAACTAACCAGGTGGCTTGCTTGACAGTAGTATGTGGATAGTTCAATAGTAAAATGGATTAAGTTCGACAAAGAGAGAGGACGATGTATGGCAACATTGTTGAGGAACTTGGTCTTGATTCGTGTGTCTGCAGAACGTGTAGAGACGTGGATTACGAAAGATGAATTTCCGACGTATTTTAACACAAGCAACTTGTCAGACTGATCTCCATAGAAAGATCTTAGTTGGTTCCAGCCTTGAGTAATCATTGGAGTGTGAATATCCATGTTGTAAGTAACATGGTGAACATTACTTTGGTAATCAACAACGGTCCATTTAGCACCAAGGTCCTTCCAATAGCGTATTATGAAGACTCAGTCGACGTGTCCACAGTCCTTAAAAGATTACCAAGTTAAGAATAAAGAAATAAATAAATATAAATAACAAAAATAAATGAGTTTGAATCAAAAAATATACCTGGTCTTTCAAAAACATAGAAATGAATCTGCCAACCATGTTTGAAGAAAGTATGGATTGTGGTGGGGGCATGGGTTCCATTGAAGCAGAATAGGTTGGTGATGAAGTAAAATTGTAAGAGAACAAAATGGTTAACAGTAGAAAAATCATATGTCTGACTTTGAATTGGTAAACATAGGGAATATATATATATATATATATATATATATATATAAAAAGAATAAGAGAAGTCATAGCTGTTGGAAGTATCCGTCCATACTCGACAGTCTTAAGTGGTAAAAGTATAGGTTAATAAATACGAATTCAAAAATAATACGTTAAATAAAAAATAAAAAATTATGAAATGTCGTAAAAGTATAAGAAGAATTATTTAATGTAATTTTCTAATGTTGATTTTTTTGAGGATGGTGTATATTTAATATTGGAATATAATAAAGTTTAATAATTATAACGTGTGGCAGATGATGGATCAGTTTATTCATCATTATCTCGAGCAGTGCAAAATTTAATGCGTTTGAATACTGATTGACAGGTTGATTTGGAGATTTATAAAAGCAGTATTTGAAGGGGTTGGAATACAAAACATTTTGTAAACGAAAAGGTTTTGATGGAGTAAAGGGTGATTTGAAAAATGTGAACAACTCTTTGAAAAATGTCCAAGTGAAAATGAAAATTGGGTAAAAATTTGCAGATTTGTTGATAGAATGAATTATTACAAAATACCATTAACGAAAAAAAATGAAACAAACAAAGTTTAAGGTAGAAAAATGAAGAAGATGAACGGTTTTCTTGTAAAAGGTGAAAAAATACAGAAAAATTGGTAAAGAAAAAGGTAGATTTTCATACAAATTACTTACCAGTTAAGTTGTAGAACGAAAAAGACTCGTGCATGACTTTGAAATGTTGATTTTAAGCCTGTATCCAGAAGAAAAATATAAGAAACAGTTTGATTAAAGTAGATAAACGCCAAAAATAGTTAGATTAACTCTTTTTCGTGTAGAACTTTGCAAAAATATAGTGTATGATCAACTCTTTGAAAAATGTCCAAAAAAAATGTAAATTGGGTAACAATAAAGAGATATGCTGATACAATGCTTTATTAAAAAAGACCATGAACGAAAAAAAATGACAAAGAGATTTGAAGGTAGAAAAGTGAAGAAGATGAACAGTCTCAAAGGTGAAAAAATACAGATAAATTGGTAAAGAAAAAGGTCGATTTTGATACAAATTACTTACCAGTTAAGTTGTACACCGAAAAAGACTCTTGAATCAGTTTGAAATCTTGATTTGAAGCCTGTAAATAGAAGAAAAATATAAACAACAGTTAGGTCTACATAAACGCAAAAAAAAGTTAGATACAAAGTTTATTTCAAACCTGATGTTAAATCTGCGGCAGTGAACCATATTAGACATGTAGCAAACCTAGAAAATACAATCATCGCAAAAAAAAAATTAGATATGAGAAAATAAAAGAAGAATATGAGTTGTTCGCTTGAGAAAGGTAGAAATGAAAACGAAATCTAGGTAATAAAACCATATGTCGCAGTGAGCCATATTAGTCCTGTACAAAAACGAAACAAATAGTAAGATCTGAGAAAATATAAGAAGAAAATGAGTTGTTCGGTTGAGAAAACTCAAAATAAAATCGACTTCTGGGTTTAAACCTGTAAAAAAACGCATGAAAAAGTTAGATCTGACAAAATATAAGAAGAAAAATAGATGTTCGGTTGAGAAAAATCAAAATCAAAATGACTTCTGGGTTTAAACCTGTAAAAAAACGAATGAAAAAGATAGATCTGACAAAAAATAAGAACAAATGAGTTGTTCGGTTGAGAAAACTCAAAATAAAATCGACTTCTGGTTTTAAACCTGTAAAAAAACGCATGAAAAAGTTAGATATCACAACATATAAGAAGAAGATGAGTTGTTTGGTTGAGAAAACTCAAAATAAAAACGACTTCTGGGTTTAAACTTGTAAAAAAACGAATGAAAAAGTTAGATCTCACAAAATATAAGAAGAAAAATAGATGTTCGGTTGAGAAAAATCAAAATAAAAACGACTTCTGGGTTTAAACCTGTAAAAAACGAATGAAAAAGATAGATCTGACAAAAAATAAGAACAAATGAGTTGTTCGGTTGAGAAAACTCAAAATAAAATCGACTTCTGGTTTTAAACCTGTAAAAAAACGCATGAAAAAGTTAGATATCACAAAATATAAGAAGAAGATGAGTTGTTCGGTTGAGAAAACTCAAAATAAAAATGACTTCTAGGTTTAAACCTATAAAAAAATGCATGAAAAAGTTAGATCTCACAAAATATAAGAAGAAAATGAGTTGTTCGGTTGAGAAAACTCAAAATAAAATCGACTTCTGGGGTTAAACATGTAAAAAAAAGGCACGAAAAAGTTAGATCTGACAAAATATAAGAAGAAAAATAGATGTTAGCTTCACAAAAATCAAAATAAAAATTACTTCTGGGTTTAAACCTGTAAAAAAAATATAAGAAGAAAATTAGTTGCTTGCTTGAGAAAGGTGATAACACTTACGAAAAAAGAGAGACAACATCTTCAGATCTGCTTACAAAAACGATATATTTAGATCTTCTCATTTGAAACAGCTGAAAAGAGGAAGTTGAAGATGTGTTGTCTGTGCGTGAGAAAAACAGAGAAAAGAGGAAGGTTGAGAAGAAGCTGAAGAGTGTAGAGTGGGAAAGACAGGAGAAGAGAAGAGAGAGAGAAACTTTTTGAACCTGATAATGTGAGCATTTTGAAATTTTTTTAAAACGCTGTAAATTCTGGTTGATTGACACGTTAGCACTTTTACCTTTTGTAGAATGAAAAATTTGAATTGAAGTGGATCAGATATATTATTTTATAGAGAAAGTTTCCATTTGTTAATTTAGAATTGTATATAGTATTATATATATATATATATATATATATATATGATCTCAAAAATAGTTTGAGTAGTAGTGATTTTAAATATGACACTCAATTATTTTATTAATAAAAAATTCAACTATAAATAGATTTCCTTTTATAAAAACTACCATTTGTCTAAAAAAAACTTCCTAAAGTTTCATTTTCCTTCTCTCTAACTTTTTGAGCATGTCTCTCATCTTTTTGATGATCAGAAACCAGTAATGGATTCACCGGAAAGATATACACTGTTGATTGATTAAAATATAAAACAAAGTAAGTTCACTTTTTTGCTTTATTTTTTAGTTAGTTTAATATTTTGAAGCACATGTGGTTTTAGGATCCATGCATGTGACTCAAAATAGCTCAAAATAAATCTTTGTTTAATTGTGATCGTTATGATATGCTTAGATATAGGATATGATGTATGTGTAGGTTGTTAGGATATTTGTGAGGACTAGAGCTCTAGGAGCATCCTTGAGTCAGGGCTTTTTACACCAGGTAAGAAAGCTAGTAATAGTTATTGTTTGTTGTAGTTGTTGTTAGATTGTATGTTTATACTTGATTAGATTGTATGATGATTTCATTTGAGTTGCTTGATTGATCTAATGTGAAAAATTGTGTGGAATGAATTTATGGTGAATGAGAACTATGTTGAATTGGTTGTGTATGATAAATGAATGTCTAATTTGTGGGATGTTTGAGAATGGGTATATAAGTTTGAATAATTGACTTCTAATGGTTCATTTTGAACTGACATAATACCAATAATGACTTATAAAAGGGATAAAAACACCAATTAGAGCCCATTGAGCAAACTAACATATGTTTTTGATATGGCGTTGGACAATGAGCTAATACCATTAGGCACAACCCTGAAATGTAAAGTTAGAGAGCTCTCGTGTTCTATGGTGTTGGGTGCTAGTTTGAGACCTTTATGCAACATCTAACTTTAAATTATAGGGAACTCCAAAGTTGAATGACATTCTTGGTGCAACTCAAGTGTCATCAATCACTAATTGGAATTTAAATTCTAAAGTGTTCAAGGGGCCTTAAGCGTTGGGCGCCAAATAGCTCGCTAGGCGAAAATAAGAATTTGTTGGGCGCGAGTTTGAAATTTTATCCCATGGAGCTCTCTAAATGATCTAGCATTGAGCACCACTTTTATCTTTTAGGTGATTTTTGGTAATTAATATTTATGAACTTGTGAGGTGATATTGTATTGGTGTTGTGATGATGAAGGAATTGTTCCTTTACTAGATGTATCAAAATAATGATACAATAGAGTGATTGAACTATAATGTTATGAGAATTGTGCATTGAATGGATACAGCCTTCCTTAAGGAGGAATGCTATATTGGTTAGTCTATTGTTATGCATTAAGTAGGGGTCCATATTGTGAAGTTATCCTAACTCTACTAAAGTCACTAACTCATACAAATAATGAAGTTCATATGGTGAAAGTTGAAAAAGGTTCCTATAATGGGATTTGGGGTGATGCAACAGACTTATGGAGATTATATAAGTGAATTAATCTTATCATGAGGGTTTGAGACTTGGTAAATTTGGGTTGGTCATGACATTTTATTTCATGATTATATGGTAGGTGCCTGACTTCACAAGTATTTGATTCAATGCATAAATATTTTAGAGTTGAGTTTAGAATAGGCTATGTTAGAATTATAAGATGTGATTAATTGATAGTGTATTTTATATGTGAAATGTGTCGAGTGATATTTTTGTTTAAATATTATGGTTTTATGATATATGATGGTATAAAATACTACTAGCTTACATTGTCATTTGTTATTGTCTGGTTTGCTTTGCTATGATCGCTTTCTATGTGTGAGCAAGCGATGGTGTAAGTAATAGTGGAGCTCAACAGTAGGATGGATATTTGTATAGAAGATGTAGCACTCTAAGTAGATCATATGTACACAAATGTTGTGTGGCCTTAGTCCTCTTTGATAGAATTTTATGTCCTTTGTTTTGAATAACTTTTATATTTAGGAGACCATATATACATAATACATACATATATATATGCGTAGTTATATGTTATTAGATTATATGAACTACTTAATACCGAAAATTGTGATACCCCGACTAGTAGTGATATACTCTAAATTGGGATGTTACAATATAATTTTTAATAATTATTTGAATTTACTTTTATTAGAAGCTAAAATTTATTAAACCCATAATGTATATGTGTTCAACTCTCTATGTAACGTGATCACTAAAATATTTATACGTTTTTGTTAATTTTTTAATTAAAAAATAAAACATATTAAAAAATATGGTAAAAATGTATTACTAACACTTCTTATTTAAGATTACATAGAACTTCACAATTGTTCACAGAGCACTTTTTTTTGTCATTTAGGAATAAAAAGAAAAGAGTCTCATGCACCATCTTTAAGAGGGAAGTGAACTATTTTTTCTTTGGTAGTTTTAGGTTGAACATGTTTTTTAAAGGATTGAATTCAAAACACAAGTGAATTAAATTATCACCAGTTCTAGTTAAACATAGTATTCTTACCATGTCTAATATTTACATTGCTTAGGAGTGAAGATCATAGACAATTTAAATACTCCTACCTTTTTTCACCCTCTGAGGCGTATTTTAAGGACACAATTGTGATGATGCTCTACATTTTAAAGTGAACAGTACCTCAGATGCATGGTGATTGACCCTAACGATAACAATCATGGACTTAGGGCTCGAACCCACCATGGGACTCGAACCCATAACCATATGTACCTACCCGACTCAATAGATGTGCTAAGTAATGCGGTCTAACAAGGTCCATTAAACCTCAACAACCTAAACTGGTTAGAAAATATTGTGGACTTGGGATCAAAACATTGACGCCCACCATGGGGTTCGAACCCATGACCATACTCGACCCAATAGATGTGCTAAGTAATGTGGTCCAACAAGGGGGTGTCATTATTATTATTATTATTATTATTATTATTATTATTATTGTTGTTGTTGTTGTTGTTGTTGTTATTATTATATATTTGGAGTAAGTCGTTACATTATCAATATTATTTGATTTTACATTACCAGTTTTATCACATGGACCTTAGGGCACAAAAACCCTATAAATACTAGGATTTGTCAAAGCCATCAAGATCTTGCCACCTGTCTACGAGCTTGGCTCAAGTCCCCGGTAAGAACATTGACGCCCACCATGGGATCGATAACGAGATTCTAAGACAAACCATCGGTCCCTTAGTCATTAGGGATGATCTGTCATTCCCCTTAGACCTCGATTGGGGGGCTTATGTTCCTACCATGCCTAATAGTCCCACATCGATTAGGAATCAATCAACATGCATCCAAGGTATTATCCACTTTGGAGCGTGGAGCTCCGTCACAGTTTTGTCATTAAAAGGCGCTTGAAGGGTGGAAGAGGGTAGAAGTATTCAATGGCGGAACTCGAACAAAAGTGTTAAGGGGCCAAATTATATTTTTTATATATAAATTATTTTTTCTAATTAAAAGTTTTTTTTTCATTTTCTTAGATCATTTTCTCTAATTCAAAATAAACACACATGATAATAGAATCCAAAAAATATGACAATAAGGGATGTCAATGGGACGGGTAGGGTACAGGTAGTAGCTCCCTCGTACCCTACTCGTTGGATAAATATTTGCCCCATACCCGTACCCATATCTGTCGGGTATCCGTTGTGCGGGTACCCGTCTATTTTTTTCATATTCGCGGGTATTTATAAAATTATTTAAAAAACAAATATTTGATCGTAAATTCAAATAAAATAAAATAAAATACATCACTGTCATAAATTTTGAATAAAGTTCAAATAAACTCAAGTTCATATAAGTCCAAATAATTATAAAAGTAAATATAAAATGACGTTCAACACAATGAAAATTCTTTAATTAGTGTTTTGATCAAAAAGTCAAATTTCTCCAATTGATTCCTAAAAAATTAACAAAATAAACAAATAATAAACCTCAATTGCCACGTGCCAAGTATTCTTATTTTGATTCCATCATTTGACAATAAACATACCATAAACGTCATTGTCTATATTAGATTTGATGTATTTGTCCAATTTTAAAAATAAAGGAAAGAGAAAAATGTCAAGGGGTGTACTTGGAAGAAGACAACGTACCAATACTTGAAATTTAAAGAATGAAGACAGAAGACAAGATGTGCAACTTAGGAAAAATTAGGCCAAAACATTTTTCACTAATATATATATATATATATATATATATATATATATATATATATATATATATATATATATATATATATATATGTGTGTGTGTGTGTGTGTATGTGTGTGTGTGTGAGAGAGAGAGAGAGAGAGGGTACTTTTTTGTATTAAAGTTTAGCGGGTACGGGTATCTACGGGTACGGATACTATGATACCCGTACCCGCCCCGTTAACATGCGGGTATAAAAAATACCCGTACCCACGGGTAGCGGGTATCCATTTTTAATATCCATTTCTTACCTGTTGCGGGTTTTACCCGCGGGTACGGATTTTTTTGACATCCCTAATGACAATAATATATATATATATATATATATATATATATATATATATATATATATATGAAAGTATAACATAAAGTTTATCATCAACAATAATATATTAAAAAAGCAAAAGTTACCTTTAGTCATAGTGTTCCTCTACGCTTTTTCAATGACTTAAAATCTTCAATAATTGAATCATAACTAAAGTTTGTTGCAATATCCTTTTCAATATAGATTATCGTAGTGCTTGCTAAAAATTCAGCCTTAATATTATTTCTCAACCTATTATTGATTATTTTTATTGCAGAAAAAGTCTTTCAGTTATAGTTGTAGAAACTAGAAGAGTCATGATAAGACGAAGTAATTTATCAATCAAGTAGTAAACTTTAGACTTTTTTGTTCTTGTCAAACATGTACACAACTCTTGCATTGTTGATAAATTCTTCAAATTTGAATCTTGACGAACATCAATAATGAAATGTTGAATATAATAATATATAAATATATTTTTAAAACATATAGAAAATAGAAAAAAATGTTGGGGGAGTCGTGGCTCTCCCTGTCAAAGAAAGATTTGGCCTTGGGAATATTTAAATTTTCTTTGACCTAGACTTCTAAGCGACATATGACTATACTAGGCGTGGTAGGAACACAGAATGAGATATTTATTACTCATAAATGTCTATAATATGTTAATTTCCACGTAAACTTGACACCTATCATGCTTTAATTATCATGTTTTGTAAATGAACAATTTCTTTTAGTTTATAATTACAAAATGAAATACTAAGAAAAAAAGGAAATGAATTACTTCCTATGATTTGCAACAACTTTTCAAAGAATTAAACGATGATACTATTTAGTTTGACATTTAATAAAATATTTTATTAAAGTGAAAATAACAAATATAAAATAAACTTAAAGTTATAAAACTATTGTTACCTAAAATGATTGAACTCTAAAATACACTATAAGAAAATCCTCAATTAGAAACCAATTTTAAAAATAATTAGTCATTATAGTGACCAATTAGATACTAATTTACAAAATTAAAAAAATATGGGTTACTAAAATAGTCACTATTATAAATAAAAAAATTATAATTAGTCACTAAATAATTATAAACCAATCTAGAAACTAAGTCATTTTAGTAGCCAAAACCAAGGTAGCTAATTTTCAGTGACAAATTTTCCTTCGTAGCCAAAACCATAGTAACTAATTTTAAAGATCAATTTAGTAAGCAATTATAAATTTTTATTCATAAAAGTGACTATTTTAATAACCAATAATTTTTAATTTTGTAATTTGGTATATCTAAATTTATCAATATAATTACTAATAATTACTGGTCGTGACCATTTGAAAATTTTCTTGTAGTAATATAATATTTTCCACAAACATTACATATTAATAACTAGAATTTTTGGAATAAATTGTTTCAAATACACAAAATCATCTAAACCTATATTGGAAGAATGTGTTAGAACAAAGAATTTGGCTTCAATTATAATATTACGTTGATTTCTTTATGTTTACGTTATCGAAAATGCTTCCAATTTCCTTATATACAAAATGTGTACAATGTTTTAACTTAATAATAATAATTGTCACGACCTCCTTATAGCGCATAAGATCAATTATGTTTAAGGTATGGTTGATTTTGGAATTTTATAATTATCATGGTTTTATTTTTATAAAATATCTGGTTAGTTAAAAGAAAAGAAATATATAAGTTATCATAATTATTTTTTTATTAATATATAATTTTTAAAAATTTATGGTAAAGTACAAAAACTGTATAATGTTTTATGATTTACAATCGAATAATAATATAAAATAAATTACACTTATACGTGTTTATTTTTGTTTATTCTTTAGATTTGTGAGTACAAGAAACACATGGTCTTGAATGTGCACATGGGCATGTCGATGCCACATATTTTTTTTGAATTAGGTTATATTCATTATAAAAGTTATAATTACGATATAAAATTTTAATTTGCTTTGTTATGATTTTTACTTCTAAAGTTTTATAAAATATTTATTCTAATATATATTGTTGAACTTTTTAAAAATATATTTTTTGAATAAAAATAACATTTTAATTTTATAATTTAAGATCTTATTTAAAATGTATACTTTGAATTTTCGTTATGGAGTTTTAGAATACCAAAGTGTTAAATTTTTAACTGTGAATATGACCTTCAATCAAGATTTATGAAAAGGACTTTTTTGGCACGACGTACTTTCGTTTATGACGAGTATGTGGCATTCATTTTTTCTGTCTTTTTGAAAACAGATTTGCAGATAAATAGACTTTTACTTTTTTTCTTTTAATTGAATATCGTTTTTCGTGATATCATACAAATAATAGTAGGGGGAAACTTCCTAGTGTCGTAGCTCAATTTGGTACTAATCCTTCAATACGTTAAAAAAGGATAATTATTTTGTAATATTGTATTTATAAAATTAATAAATAACGATAAATCACTTTTATTATTTTATTGAAAATGTATTGAATAATAATGCTAACGGTAGTTAGTAGTGAAACTTTCTTATACTTGAACAAGGCCTAAATTATATATATATATATATATATATATATATATATATATATATATATATTATTTCTTCTAATTATTTGGTTTGTATGAAACTCATTCGTATCCAATCTATTTTACATCTTATCATAAATCTTTATGTAATTATGTTAAAATGATGTATGTAATTAAAAAATTTTATGTCTAACATTTGAATATTTCTATTATTTTGTAATATTTGTATTTATTGTATATTTTCTTTTTCACATCAGAATGTTTAATACTCTCAATTTAAGTGTTTAATAGCATAAACCTTTCATTTACTAGGTAATATAAAAAAAAATATCTCTACTTATTATTAATAATTTTTGTTTCATTTAAACAACTCTTTTGTTTCGCTAAAACAATTTTTGTTATTTTTCAACCATTGGGTATATATGTTGATATTTGAAAACAAATTTTAGATCTCTAAGGTATTTTTCATCATATCATATACTTAATTATACATTTATCCTCCTTTGTACATTTCTTTCAGTAGTCTCTCAAATTATTTCTAAGACACACATTTGTTAATTTTTTAATATTTTTATTTGTTGTTTATTTTCGTCATGTAGAATACTATTTTGATATAATATATCTAATTATTTTTTATTTTCTAACTCATTATTAATCATACTGTAATATTTTTACTATAATTGTATAATTCACTTTTATTTACTATAATATAAAAATTTAATGTAAATGTCATGCATGTTTTTTTATCACCATTACACATATATTGAAGTTCAAAAGATCCAAGATCTATGTCAAAATTTTATTATTATGCTTATTATTTGTTTTTTGTGTCATTTTGATCAAATGATGTATTATAACTTTTATTAGTGTATAAAAAATATATTTATTAGAATTTAATAAATTGAAGTAAACAAACATTTAAAATATATTTTAATTTGAATATTTGTTTTTCTTTTATATTTTTTTAAAAATATTTTTAAATTTTATCAACTAGGTTTCATTAATGTTTGCAAATTTAATAAATGTTTTGGTTCTAATGAAATTTTATTTGGTATTCTAATCTAAAATGTAAACAATTATAATTTATTTCAAAGTATTTGATAATGAAAAAACAAGCATCCTTCTAAATATTTGATAATATTATGTTTCTTTTACCCTAATTTTTTATTATTTTATAAAAATTAATTAAAATTAATATTGAAGTAGTAAGAAAACGGGTACGAGTATGGGTACTAGATTATATCCGTTATCCGATGGGGATGAGATGAGACAAAAGTTTGATACCCGTTGGGTTTGGATATGGAGATGGGGTTGAGTTTTTTTTTATGGGGATGGGTATGGGATAGCAAAACCGTCCCCGCGCCGCCCCGTTGCCACCCCTATACTCAAGGCAACAAAAAAGATAAATAAGAACTCAATTATAAATATCCAAATTTATGATAGACTAAAAACTTTTTTAAATCATTCAATCACAAGGGATATTAAAAAATACACAAATGATTTATTGGAAAAACAAATAGGGACGAAAAGATTAATAACTTTTTATCTTAAAATTCTATGTAACATTTAAAAAAAATGAAATTAGTTCATCTTAAACAAATTATATATTAAGTAACATATTAATTAGTTTAAATTGAATACATGTTGTATGTTATATTCCACTTCCATTCAAATCCAAAGTCTTTTTGCTAGATTTTTTTACTATATTGATTATAGTTAGAATCATTCTAATATGTTCTTTTTAGTCAAACAAAAATGAAATGCTTTTATACGAGTTGTTGGATGGGTGAAACTTCAATGTTGGATTAATGAAGACGAGATTACTAATATGATAAAAGATAAATAGTCATCTTTATATTTGTTATGATTCATATTAAATTAAGATTAAAAAAAGGAAAAATGTGGAGCTATTAATATATAATAACAATCAAGTTCTTATAAGTGATTTATTTAAATAGGGTTAAATATGTTTTTTATCTCTTATTAGTAAAGATTAAAATTAGTCATTCTTCAAAAATTTGACCCATTTTAGTATCTCAACTCCAGAAATGCATGGATTTAGTCTTTTTAACCAAATTTTGTTAAGTTTATTTAAAGTTTCAAGCGCATTTCATGATAGTATTTGAGTTGTTTACACCGTTTGACATATTTTTGTTTCAATGTTAGCTAAGAAACTATCATGAAATATGTTTGAATTGTTAATAAACTTAACAAAATTTGGTTGGAAGGACTAAATTCATGCAATTCTAAAGTTGAGGGACTAAATTGAATCAAAGTTTTAAAGAGAAACTAATTTCAATTTTCATTGAAAGTTGAGGGACCAAAAACATATTAAGGGACAAAAACATATTTAACCCATTTAAATATTATTGGTAGAATTATCAGATGATTTTGGTTTGTAACTAATATGTAAATATTTTTGAGATAGAGGAGAGTGCGTTGGTATATAAGTCTCCTAAACTCATAATCTTAATAACTCTTTTCAAGGAGGTGGATAATTTGATTGGGTTGCTTCCCCAATTGGGATGAATAACACAATGTTTAACGTTCATTTGTAAAAATTGATTAATGCTCATTTAAAAAAAATTGAAACACGATATTTAGTGTTAGTTTATATATTTTGAAACAAAGTGGTTAATAAAAAGAATTTTTAAACTCTATATAGAGATCCTTGCAAAATGGTTAGAGGATATATAGGTGCACAAGGGTTAGTGTGGAGGTTGGTGCATAAGGTTAGTGTTTAACCATGAATGTTGATGCAAAAATTTTATTGCCTATCGGATTATATGATACACATTTTTTTAGTACTTAAAAAGGAGATTGGTGTAATCTTGTTATTGTCTAACTGATTGGATACACCTTGTTTTTGTGACAAACAAAGAAAATGTTGGTACAAAATCTTTATTATAGTCCCATTTGGATGGTGCGCATTGATTAAAGCAAAACCAAGAAGAGACATGTGAAAACTATTTATTGCATTATAGAATAGATAATGTATACCATTTAAAACAAATCTTTTAAAATAAACAGTACAATTTTTACTCTCAAATTCCATCAAATTCAATCAATCACTTTATCTCAAATCCATCCTTAAAAGTGAGCACACCCTAAACCTAGAGTTAAGCTACAGATCGTCAATGGTCAAAAAAAAAAGTCAAATGTCCAATAATAGGCAAGTTGGCAAGTTGTTAGACACAACTTGGTTTCTAGAAAATAGTATATTAATCCTACAAGTTTTCTTATAAATATAAAAATTATAAGGTATTAGAAATATTTCAACACATATAACAGTGCATTGATATAGTAGAGTGTAGTTCGTATAGTTTCTATGTTGCTGATTTTAATCAAATTAATTTTACATCTTTTCATTCATACAATAAAGATCTTTACTGGATTTTTGAACTTACAACCACAACTTTTTTTAGGTAAGCTTCCTAAATTAACAAAATTTATTTAGTAATATGTGTTATTTTGTTGATAAGAGCTTCTCAATATATCATTCTCCCTTTCTTTCTAATAAATTTAGTCTCAACTTTTTTAAATTTCTTTATTATAGTTGAATGATGTACTTTGTTTTATGACAAATTATGGATATTCATCAAAATCGAAGTTGGATGTATAATAGATTAATGTCAAATAGGAGGGGATATAATTATGCAGTTTTAAATATGATATATTGAGAATTGCAATATAATTGTAAAACAAGTCTAAATGGAAGCACCGGGGAGAATTAGCTACGTCTATTAGAAATATTTTTTTTGTGATTTGAATCTTTAAAGATATTGATTTTTTTATATTTAAAGCTTGATTACACTCCTAAATATTCATAACCAAATGTATTATAGATTTCCATGATGATGTGATGCTGAATTCGACCATGTGCACATGATGTATATAGACTAATTGAAACTTTTATGATGCTAGAGACTATAGATTTTTGTGACCATATTATAATTTGCTTCATGTAAGTTCGAATTTATGGTCATGTGCATTGTGTTGTAGATCCTGGTTCTTGTGTATGAATTGCCTTCACTGTTATCCCAAAAAAATACCATAGTAGTTGTCAACAATTATGTGGGAAACGCAGTGCAAATAGTGGGGAGCTGCGAAGAGCTTTTCGAACAAGATTTCAAAAACTTGGAAAATTGCATACACCATCTTAGATGTACTTCAAATGGACTATAGTAATTAGTTTGAAGTAAAATTACACACATCATCTTAGACGTACTTCAAATGGACCATAGTAATTAGTTTGAAGTAGTTATGAACCCAAACTAATCAATTGCCTTCACTGTTATCCCAAAAAGATGCCACAACAACGGCCAAACATATGTTGTAAGCACAATATATATATTTTTAGAAAAAAAATTTAAAAAATTTAAAAAATTTAAAAAATTTAAAAAATTTAAAAAATTTAAAAAATTTAAAAAATTTAAAAAATTTAAAAATTTAAAAAAATATTGAAAATTTCACAACTTGACACGTGTCATGTACGGACACAGTGTTAACTCTAATTTAACGGAAATGACCAAATTGAACTTTTTTAAATAATTGGAGGACTATATTGAACCGACAAATAATATGAGGACCAAATTAAACCAAACCAAAAAATTAGGAGGCTAAATTAGTAATTATACTTAAATTAATATATAAATAAAAACAATTTTTTTATACTTTTAATATATTTAATAGGGTTACATATGCTTTCAACCCTTGCACATGTACGAGAAATTATAATTTGTCCATGCCAAAATTTAATATATTTTGATATCTAAACTTTAAAAATGAATAGATATAGTTATTTTAATCAAATAACATTAAATTGATTTAATGTATTAAACGACAT
Source organism: Vigna unguiculata (assembly GCF_004118075.2). Classification (NCBI taxonomy): domain Eukaryota; kingdom Viridiplantae; phylum Streptophyta; class Magnoliopsida; order Fabales; family Fabaceae; genus Vigna; species Vigna unguiculata. Next base: position 6,420,293 of record NC_040288.1, on the reverse strand, counting down.
TCTCACTAGACATTTGAGTTAAAAAAATGTTAAATGGTGTATGCACTTTAAACATCAATCTAAAATGCCATATGACACGTTAAAAAAATTCAATGAAGTTGAGTTAAGAATATTATATATATTCATATTTTAAGTTTGATGATCAAACTATATCAAAGTTTGGAAAATAACAAATTTTAAAGGAAGAGATAAAAAACATATTTAATCATATTTAATATGTTTCACACCTTAAAAAGAAATATATCTATTTTGACACTCCAAAATAATTTCCAACACATGGTCTTGGAAGAGGCACATGGGCCTCTCCATCCAACTTATTTTTTTGAATTAGGTTATATTCGTTATAAAAGTTATGATTATGATATAAAATTTTGGCTTAAATACCTTTTTGGTCCTCATTTTCGTAGTGTTTGTTGTGGATGATCCTCATTTTGACAGAATGTTTAAAATGGTCATCATTTTTACCGAATGTTTAAAATGATCCTCATTTTCGCAATTCGTGTTTTATTTGGTCATTTTCTGTAACGTCGTTTAAATCATTAACGGAGCATTATACAGGTGGCACGGTTTGTATTAGGGTGTGTTACGTGTACTGTACAAGTGTGGTAATTAGATATTTGGGGATAAATAAGTGAGCTAGGGTTTTGGTAAGGAATGTTTGGGCAGTTGGTGAGTTTTGACAATGTTGTTCCTCCATTCCCAATTGGTGTTGCTGCAATCTTCTTCTTCCTGCAATCCCATTATATAGGTATGTTACGGTCCCAATCTTCGTGCACTGTTGGTGGTTCAACAAGAAATGGATTAACCCCGAGTTATAGCTGCAGAAAGATGGCCGCTTTGAGGATGACAATAACTCCAAAGAATATTGGTAGAAAATTTTGGGTACAATCTGTTTTTATTTTTGTGTTAATAATAAATTGGTTTTAATTTTTGGTTTATTGATTTACAGAGTGGTGGTTCCAATAATGTGGGTTGCAACTTTTTCAAATGGTGGTGTTGATGAAAAAGATGTCATCATCATGACACAAATGAGGCAGATTAATGATTTGGAGAAGTAATTGAAGGTTGCTGAGAAGAGGCTGCAATTAGTATTAGGGTTCACTTGTGTTGTTATTGTATTATTTGTACTGTTATTGTGTGTAATCTTTTAAAGTCTAATCGATTTTGTACTATTGTTAAATGAAGAAATGAATTAGTTTGATTATGTTGATATTAATCCCAACATGTTCAAAATGGCATATTAATCTGAGCATTGAAGTAAGTGATATTGATTTAAGCTTGGAAAAAATTAAATTGATCTAAGTCTGGAAGAAGTTAAATTCATAACGTTAATTCATCCTCATCAAAATGCACTACATCAATGTTTGACAAAAGTGAAATTGAACAAAGTTTAAGGAAAGTCAAAATGTAGTACATCAATAATGAATTCTACATTAGAAATTCCAAAAAATAACTAAGACGTTTGTAGCTGTTATCATGGCCTCCTCATAATATGTAATTTCATCCTAATCTGCTGAGATGGTTCTTCTGGTGTTGGTAGGGATGCTGCTTGACTCTCCACTTCATTCCTTGGTGGTTGAGTTGTTTGAGTTTCGGCAATTGGTGCATTCTCAGCAGTTTCAGCAGTTGGTGCATTCTCAACAGTTGGTGCATTCTCAGCAGTTTGGGCATCTGGTGCAATCTCAGCAGGTAATTTAGAAACCATGCAGAACATCACAACAATCGAAAGACAAATAAACCAAAAATAGAATTACGAAAACCCTAACCCACGAGCAAACACAACCCATAAAACTCTAAACCCACTTACCTCGCTGATGATGATTAATTGGAAAATTGAAATGAAAAGCGCAACTGCAATCCAATGATGAAATGACAAGTATTAGCTGCTTCCTCTGCAAATCCGAGCTCAAGAAAGACGAAGATGAAGAAATTTCCCTAATTGCAAAATTTCCCCTAAATCGAGAAATTAACATTAATTATCCACCTGTACAGTACACGTAACACATCCTAATACAAACCGTGTCACTTGTACAATGCTCTGTTAATGATTTAAACGGCATTACAAAAAAGGACCAAATAAAATATGAATTGCAAAAATGAGGACCATTTTAAACATTCGGTAAAAATGAGGACCATTTAAAACATTCTGTCAAAATGAGGACCATCCACAACAAACAATACGAAAATGAGGACAAAAAATGTATTTAAGCCTAAAATTTTAATTCACTTTGTGCTGATTTTTACTTCTAATGTTTTATAAAAAAAGTTATTTTAATAATATATTTTGTTAACTTGTTAAAAATATTTTTTTAAAATAAAAATAACATTTTAATTTTATAATTTAGGATCTTATTTCAAATGTATACTTTGAATTTTCGTTATGGAGTTTTAGAATACCAAAGTGTATCACGACTTTTTTGGCGCGACGAACTTTCGTGTATCACAACGATGTCCCATTCAATTTTTCTCTCCTTTTGAAAACAGATTTGGATATAAATAGACTTTTACTTTTATAGTTGAATAGTGCATTCCGCGATATCATACAAATAATAGTAGGGGAAACTTCCTAGTGTCCTAGCTCAATTTGGTACTAATCCTTCAATACATTAAAAAAGGATAAATATCTTGTAATATTATTTTTATAAAATTAGTATAAAACGATAAATAATTTATATTATTTTATTGAAAATGTATTCAATAATAACGCTAACAGTAGTTAGTTGTGAAACTTTCAAGAATTGCATATATATAATGATTAATTTTAATGATAAAAAATATTTTTAGAAACTAATTTTTTAATTAAAAACTAAATTTTTTAATAGTTAAAATTTTAATAATTAATATTAATAATCAATTTAGATATTGATTTATAATAAAAATTATTTGTGATTGATAAAATGTGCATAAATTAATATAAGAGAAAATAAACAAAATGATAACATTACCTTCTTTTAATTTCATGTTGTGGGACCCACATATTTAAAATAACATTAAACACGTCATATTATTACACTTCGTTATTACTATCATTATCCTTTTCCATCATCTCATAAGCAATGCTATATGTGTTCTGTATATTAATCTGGATTCGGTTACGTGAACTTTACTTATAAGGGGTTTTATGACGTTCTCTTTCTGTGTCATTGTGTAAATAGTTAATACTTTATACAATGCTTGCATTTGTCTTTCCACTACCTTTTGAAATAATGACTGGAGTTTGGATTGCCCCTGTTAGATAATATAACAGTTATTAAATATGTTAGGTTAGTTATAAGTTAGTTATACATTCTGCATTATTTACGTGTGTTTGTCTTTGCTTATATAAAGCTTCCGCTTGTAATGGTTATATATACATTCTTACAATACAAAAGCTTTCTTTCATTTTCTTGCTCTTCACGTGATCCTAACATGGTATCCAGACCTTAAACTGGGCCATGGTTTCTGAAAATTCATCATCCTTCTCCACCACCACTCTTGCCACCAGTCTTGCTCATTCTTCTGCCACTCCTCATGTCTTCTCTACCTCCATCCATTTTAAACTAGATGAAGAGAATTTCCTAACCTGGGAACAACAAGTTCAAGCAACAATCATTGGCCTCAAACTTTCAGAGTTTCTTGATGACTTCACAGCACATCCACAATATCTTACTCAAGAAGATCAAGTCTAAAATATTATCAATCCAAGATTCCTCCAATAATCGTCGATAAGAGAGTCTAATTGTGACATGGCTTCTTTCATCTATGACACCCACGCTTCTAACCAAGATGGTAGGTCTCACAACATTAGCCCAAATATGGAAAAAGCTCAAGATTTACTATGCCACTCATTCTCGAGCAAAGATAAAAAAAGCTCAAGCTTCAACTTAAAACTCTGAAGCGTGATCGGTCAGTTGCTGTCTACATTATTGACATCAAACGGGTAATAGATGCACTCATAGGTGCACCCATTACTGAAGAAGATCACATCGAAGCCATATTGGATGACTTGCCCAAGGAGTACGATTCATTTGTCACATCTATACTCTCTCGCCTTGATCCGTATACAATTGATGAGATTGAGGCTCTATTGTTAGCTCAGGAAGAACGTATGGAGAAACATCATTTTTACGATTCCATGCCTCAAGCCAATGTTGTCGTCAATTCTTGGAACGGAAACAACACTCGTGGCAAATCCAACCATTGTTTGGGCCGTTCTTTAAGAACAAATCAATCTACTCGTCATGGTAAATCTTTCAACTCTTGTAACTCTACCCGAACACAATGGTTCTCACAAGTAGAAAATTCTTCCACCAAAATACAATGTCAAATTTGTCATAAACCAGGACACAGTGCTCCTAAATGTTGGCACAAATTCAAAGAAGATTATCAACATCCTCCTCAGGCACATAACTCCCAAACACCATCCCTTTCTAATGACCAAACATATCAGCTTTCCTCTACTAGTACCTTGATTGATACGCTATGGTATCCAGACAGCGAAGCCTCCCATCATATCACCAATGATCCTTCCACTTTTTCTTCAAAATCTTCTTATACTAGTAATTAAAAAATTACTCTTGGCAATAGAATAGGTTTGCCAATACATAACTCTAGTTCAACCTTCTTGTCTTCATCTGTTAATTCATCATTTTTTTCTCTTACGTAATCTTTTACATGTGCCAACCATTACCAAGAATTTGTTAAGCGTATCTCAGTTTGAAAAAGATAACAATGTATTTTTCGAATTTTACCCTAATTTTTGCAATGTCAAACGATAGGGAACTTAGGAGATCATTCTTCAAGGAAAAATTAAAGATGGTATCTACGTTTTTCCACCTCTAAAACCTGCATCAGCTCCTCAAATTCATCACTCCACTAATGGTTCCAACACTCTTCATACTTGGCATGCAAGGCTTGGTCACACATCCTACAAAACTGTAAAACAATTTCTAAGTTTCTGCAACATACGTACTAATAGTGAAACTGTATTTTGTGATTCATGTGCTCTTTCTAAGTTGCATCAATTTTCTTTTCCATCTTCAAATACTTGCTATACTAAACCGCTTGAACTTTTCTTTATAGACATTTGGGGTCCTTCCAATGGCACATTATAAGAGGGGCAAGCGGGGACCATGGCGCCCCCTATTTTTTTTTTTTTGAAATTTTTTTAGTTATGTATTTTATTTAAAAAAATTTTAAACTGTGTATTTTATTTTAAAATGTTTTAAATTATGTATTATATATATTGGAAATGTTGAAAATTCATGAAAATTTAATTGAATATATTTTTATTTATTTTATAAAGTATAATATTTAATATTAATAAATAATAAAACATAAATTAAATATAATAAAGAATAAAAAAATAAAAAAATATTTTTTATTTTTTATTTTTTATTTTTTATTTTTTATATATTGTAGTGATTTCTTACATTCATTTGTGTGTGTTTTTCTTTTGTTTATGAAAAAAAAATGAAATTAGACACAAGCTCGTTATTTTTGCTCTCATCTCTCTCTTTACTCGTGTTTATTTCGTTTGTTTATGAAAAAAAAAATTAGACACAAACTCATTATTTTTGTTCTCTCTCTCCTTTATTCTCTTCCATTATCGAAGAAAAAAAAGTAAGTGTATTGTCTCACTTGAAGAAATATAAGTCTTTGGTTTATTCATTGTTTATAATATAGAAGAAAAAAGTAATGTATTATATGTTTTTTCATAACCGGTTTTTAATTGTGACTTGATTATCATATATTTTGTTTCTAGTAATTACGTATTTTAATTTTTATTAGTTTATGATAAATTATTTTTCAGTCTTAAGTTTATATATATATATATATATATATATATATATATATATATATATATATATATATGTGTGTGTGTGTGTGTGTGTGTGTGTGTGTGTGTGTGTGTGTGTGTGTGTGTGTGTGTGTGTGTGTGTGTGTGTGTGTGTGTGTGTGTGTGTGTGTGTGTGTGTGTGTGTGTAAAATAAAATGAAACATGAATTTATTGTAGACAATTTTAGCTCTGATTCAATTACTTTTAGTTTTGTTTTAATTATTGATGAAAGATCTTAAGAAACTTAACTATTGGTTAAGGATCTTAAGAAACTAAGGACAATCATTTATATACTTATATATACTTATATATTTTATGTATCTGTGTGAATTCTTTTATAGTTACAATTATACTCATGTTTTTATTGTATTAATAATACAAATTTTGAATGTATTATTTTGGCTCCCCCAAAGATATAGATCAAGATCCGCCATTGGGTCCTTCACATGTTCGATTTGTTAATGGTGATCAAATATTACATCTCTTTTCTTGATGCATAGTCCAGGTTTACTTGGGTATATCTTTTACATTCAAAATCTCACGCTTTCACTCTTTTTACGTTTTAAACTGTTTGTTGAAAATCAATTAGGAACAAAGATAAAAGCAATCCAAACTGACAATGCTAAAGAATATCAATGTTTTGATAAGTTTCTCCATAATGCTGGTATTGTTCATCACTATACGTGTCTACATACCCATCAACAAAATGGTTCTGTTGAACGAAAACATAGACATATTACTGAAACTAGTCTTAGCTTACTTGCTCATGCTTCTCCCTATTAAAATACTAAAATTATGCTTTCATTCATGCTTCAATTGTTATCAACAATATGCCCACTCTAGTGCTTAATAATTGTTGTTCTTATCAAGTGTTGTTTGGTCATACATTAGATCACAATATGTTCAAATTTTTTGGTTGGTTGTGCTATCCTTTATTAAAACATTATAACAATCATAAATTCAACTTTAAATCCTCTACTTGTTTATTTTTGGGTCTTTGTCTAAATAGGAAAGGCTATATTTGTATGCATCCTTCTGGAAAAATTTATTTCTCCCGTTCAATTCTTTTCATTGAGCAGGTTTTTCCTATAAACTTTCTACAAATATGTTTGAGACCCAAACTACTATTGTTCTCGACTCCACACATCTATCTTCACCCAATATCAATTCACCACCCTTACCTTCTGTTATTACATCAGAAAAATGTAATGTGTCATCCCCGATGTTGCACCTCAAGATTCTACTACCACATCCTGTTCAACAGAAAACTCACCTCATCAGTCTAACCTTCATTCCTCTGAAACAGACCATCCCACATCCTCTCCTATTGATCAATCTGTATCTCCTGAACATTCCAACTCTCCTACTGATATTCAACATAAGCTTGTCACCACTAATATACATCCAATGCAAACTCGAGGGAAGTCAGGTATCACTAAGCCGAAAGTGTTCTCTACTATTGCTATTGATGTTGTTCCTGTTACAGCCAAAGAAGCTCTTAAACATATTGAATGGAGGAAGGCTATGCAAACAAAATATGATGCGCTTCTAAAGATCAAGACGTGGACTCTCGTTGAGCTTCCCCCCAATGCATATGTCATAGGTTGCAAATGGATATTCAAAAACAAGTATAATTCAGATGGCACTCTCGAGAGACGAAAAGCACGTCTAGTTGCTCGAGGATACAACCAAGTTGTTGGCATTAACTACTCTGAGACTTTTAGCCCTGTTGTTAAACCCACCACTGTTCGTGTTGTTCTTTCAGTTGTTGTTGTTGCGAAATGGCAAGTACGCGAATTAGACGTAAATAATGCTTTCTTACATGGAAAGCTTACAGAGATCGTTTACATGGATCAACCACCGGGATTTTCAACCAATCTAAAGCTTGTTTTTCGTTTGCACAAAGGCATTTATGGCTTGAAACATGCACCTCGAGCCTGGTATCACAAGTTGAGCAACATGCTAATCAAGATGGGTTTTCGTTCCATTATTAGTGACTCTTCTTTATTCTCTAATATTACTGCAAACTCTATCATTTTGATTCTCATTTACGTAGATGATATTTTGATAACATGCAATGATACTAATGCCATTACTACTCTTGTTGTAGCTCTCAACATGCAGTTTTCTCTTAAAGACCTTGGCTCCTTTCACTATTTTCTTGGAATCAAGGCTACATGGTCCTCTAGTGGTGCTTTACATCTTATATAAACAAAATACATAAAAGAAATTCTTTCAAAGGTTCAAATGACAAACGCAAATTCTCTTCCTTCTCCGAGGATCTCTTCCTTAAAACTCACCCCATATGCATCCACAGCTTTTCACGACCCCGCCCTATATCGTCAGATTGCAGGAGCACTGCAATATCTAACCTTTACCCGTCCCAGCATTTCATACGCTGCCAACAAGCTTTGTCAATATATGCATCAACTTCAAACTCATCACTGGAATGCCATGAAACATCTTCTACGCTACCTTGCAGGCACTCCAACTCATGGATTGTTATTCACTCCAAACACACACCCCTCCATACAAGCTTTACAAATGCAGATTGGGGGTCAGATCCTGATGATAGAAAGTCAACAATCGGTTATTGCATCTTCATTGGCACAAATCTTATATCATGGTCTTCAAAGAAACAAGTCGTTGTATCACACAGCTCCACCGAAGCAGAATATAGGAGCATCGCTTCTACTTGTACCGAAATCAGTTGACTCATGTCTCTTCTCAAGGAAATAAACCTGCACATTTCTATTCCAATTATTAACTCTGACAATCTCAGCACTATGCTTCTTACTGCCAACCCTGTCATGCATACTCGCATTTTGAAATGGATCTACATTATATCAGTGACAAAGTCTAGAAACTTGAAATCCTTGTTCGTCATGTTCCTGCTCGTCTTCAACTAGTTGATGCTCTAACCAAACCAGTTTTTGGTGCAACCTTCTCTCAGTTTCGTGATAAACTCATGGTGTGCTCGCTTCTTCAACCCCATAAGTTTAAGGGGGCATGTTAGATAATATAGCAGTTATTAAATCTGTTAGATTAGTTATAAGTTAGTTTTACATTTTGCATTATTTACATGTATTTGCCTTTTCTTGTATGAAGCTTTCGCTTGTAATGGTTACACATACATTCTTACAATACAAAAGCTTTCTTTCATTTTCTCTCTCTTCACATGATCCTAACACCTCCAACATGTGTTGGAGGTGGTTGGGCATGCTTGTGCTAAAAAAATATGCTAAACCTTACCTGCCCATTATTTGCATGAGACAAATATATTTGCTCATCCTTAATCTTTGCATAAGGTTAGGCTTTTCCTAGAATGAGAATAATTGGGGATGTCATGCAAGGTCCTTCACAATAAAGGTGGGGCACTTTAGATTTGGAAGTACCTGATTAACCGATTTACAACATATTCATGTATTTCATGTTGGTTAATCTAAAAGATACTTCCGAATTCAAAAATACTTTCTAGATTGACTAATTCGAAAAACATTAAAAATACCAAAAATAAAATCACACCCAACAGAAACCACTCCCAATCTTAAAACCAAAATTACGTTCACAGACTCAGGTTAGAGTTGCAGTATGAGAAATGTAGGGGAGGTGAGGAATTGAGGTGCAAAAGGAGAAATAAGATAGGCACAATACAAATTTATTAAAAAATTTATAAGGGTAAAATGGGGATATTGAAACTTTGGGATTCAAGAGGAAAATGGGCGTTCAGGAAGAAAGAGCCCAACAAGTGTGGTCCATATTGACGAACAAATGATAAAGCCCAAATTCATCATACAAACTCGTTTTGCCATTCTTTAGCATGAAAAATAATATATCATACTATGTTAATGGCATTCTACGAAGCTCTGACACGGCTCCGATATTACTTTTCTCCGCTTTTATCGCACTACGGACACATTCACACCGGTGGTGTGTGCACGATTGACACGACCTTGTGGACACATCGGAGAAGAAGTTCGGTTGACTTGTAATTCTACTCGATGCACCCCTTTTTACTTTCCTGACAGTTTTGCTTCTCTTTTTTTTATTTGTTTTCTGCTGGGCAATTTTATTTGATGCACCATACTGTCTACTATCTCGCACCCCCTTGTTTTGTTTTTATTTTGTTTGACTTTGCTGTTTGCACCTATGCCTCACACCACCACTTTTTTATTGGACTTCTCTATTCTAATTTAATTTCATTTTACACCCTTCACTTTAATATATTTTTAATTATATATATATATAGTCGTGTTCCATATACTATATTTTTTAATTTAGTCGTATGTATGTGTCGTATTCGTGTTAATGCTTATCATTTTACTTTCCTTGTTTAAAAAATTATAAGAAAAATAAAAGAAAAACTTTGACCTCCTATCACTTCGGCCTACAAATTTCAAGTCCTAAGACATAATTCAGCTTTTCTAGTTGTAGAGAATGTTCAAACGATCTGTACATACACACAATCACTGGTATACTTGGGAACTTCTAAACACATTCTTGACGTATCGGACATCTGTTAATGAAATTTAGAAAGTAACCATCTTACAAAGCAATAACTGAACTACAAATATCAGTAATATCAGTAATCCATGGCCATAATTCCTTCTCTACATCAACTCCACAACCACTTGATCACCAAACAGTATTGTAGCAAACAGTTCTCTCCATATTTACTTCTTTCCCTTCTTGCCCTGCTTCTTCTTCTTCTCTGCATGGCATGCATAAAAAAGAAATCTTAGAAACTAGCTCCATTACTGACTTTATTAATAATGGTTAAGCATGCTTATGGGCATTGGGTATTTAGTCTCATTTTAGTAATTTGTCATGTTCGGAGTATTTAAGTGTTTAGTTCCCACCTCTCAATAACTAGCTTTTGAGATAGGATCCCCTATGTGCTTGGGTTCTTATCAATTCAGTCTCTTTGAGAGAGTTACCTATGGAAATTTTGACCAGTAGTAGGTTCTGACCAACAAAATATTCAGTGATATGTCATCAAATAAGTGTCGTAGGGTCAAAATAGTCAAGATGTCGATCCTTAAGGATGTTACCACATAGAAACTTGGATACTATGGATGCCTAAATCCTACATCGAATTCTATGGAATGTTTGGAGAAGTATTTAAGTATTTGGCTCTCTCTACTTTATAGTTAGCTTTCGAGAGTGAGTTTTCCAAGTGTTTCGATGCTAACACATCACTTTGATCACTACATAATCAATTGGGTGGGGATTTGCTTAGTTAGGCACATAATTCTAGCATAATAGGAACATGTCGTAATCATTTATCATCTTTGTGATGATTGGCTCTCAAATTATGTGCCTGGTGAAAAGTTCAGAAGGGAAAGCATCTAGTAGTGTTAAATATATACAAATTGTCTTAACACATGTACTAATTGATGTTTAAGCTTAACTCTGTCTCGACAGTTTTCTGTTATTTTGTTTCCTAGGTTTATATATAGAACGAACTTTATATGTATGATAGATACACTGTATCTTGCAAACAAACTTTGTTAACAGAACCTTTCAGTGAATAAAAGTGTTTTCCTTCAATCTTGGTGTGTTTTCTTGTTATTGTTGATTTCAACCCAACAATCTTTTATTTAATCAATCACACAATGTTATTTTGTGGTACCCCCTTTATATATTGGCTCTATGATGTGTGATCATATCCCAACATCGAGGTTCTGATAACAGTTATCTTGTTCTAATCTTCTTATCAGGCTCAACCAAACTCGGTTTTATCACAATAATTATGTAGACTCGACTTGATCTTTCGAGTTTAAGGGGAATTTTCAATTGGAAAAAAGAAAATTGAATCCAAAGAACCAGACAATTTCACATGCTCAACTCTTAGGGTCAGTTTGGTACGGTAGAAAGAGAGAGGAAGAGGAAGCAAGAGAGTGGGAAATGGTTATTTGAGAGAGTAAAAGGTGAAGAAAGATTTAAAAAATGGTGGGATCTACAAGGTTTTTCTTTTTTCTACACAATATATCCAAGGAAAACATAAAATTTATCATCCACCAGAACATAAAGTGTTATGTTGCTTAAAATACAAACCACAACTTATTTTATACTTCCATAATCTTTATGGACACCCATAATTGATTACAGAAGTTCGTAAATATATTTTTCGCTTTTCTAATCATGTTAACAATAAATAAATGAATAAAACAATTCTAATAAGTAATTAACCAATCTCAAACATTTATTTTCATTATATTTTTCACCTATATCTCTTCCATCGTTTTCTTCTTCAATTACTTTCTTTCGTCCATTTCTTTCCTCTCACCCAAAGATACCATTAAATAGCAAGTTCAGTTGAGAAAAGAACAGACACTTAGACACATTAGCCGACATAAACTACATTTGAAATGCTTATAAATTTAGGAGAAAGAGCTAAGGATAGATTAGCTACCCAATTTTCTCCTAGCTTCAGATTTTGCAAAGAATTCCCTCCATTCATCGGTCAGAACAAAAACTGGATCATCATCCTCTTCCTCACCATCATGATCTATATGCTCCAGCTCTTGTGGAATCCTGGATACAATCAAAAGTATTAGAGGATAGATCGATTACCCGACCTTGCTAAAAAAAGGATAAATAGAATACTTGAAGTAGTCATACTGAAACCAAGGATTCAATTTGTTTTGTTGTTTCCTATCCATAACAAGAAAACAGAAGCAACGACAAATCAAACAGTGCAGAAACAAAAATGTACAGTTATATTTCTCAAGTTAATCATGACTGCATAACAACTAGAATCTAATAATAAGTAACAAGAGACAGTGTCAGTTATTGTCATTGTGCTCTTTCAAGGCAAGAAAGAATAATGGAATATGCAAACTAATCATGGTAGTTATCTATCAAGAATAAACTCGTACTTTTAAGAGAATGGTCATATATAGTTCATTTGAGATCTCAAGGAAAAATTCTTATTGGAGAGACAATAGCTCAACTAAGGAATTGATTTGCATAACCGTGCACAGATTTGTCAGTAATTCAAGGCAGAGGCAGTTTCTTCCATAATAATTCAAACTATTGTTGTTCCTTTATTTCATTCTGGAAATCTATTAGAATCTAGATGCAAGGTATGAGACTTGATTCCCACGTTGGAAATATGTGATTCTGGTCAGTTTTATAAGACACATAAACTCTCCAACTACAAAAACTACGGTTTGTAGCGTGGTTCTTCCGAAGATTTCATCAAATTGTTGTAGGTAGAAAAATTTTCATCACACCTCAGTACAAAGAAATAGATTGGGCACCAGGGCTAGTCAAAAGACTTATGCACAATCAGTCATTGTCCATTCCATAGTATTACTATAAATTTTCTCCATTTCTAAAACTCCAACCATCTACTTTCTGATCAATGAGCTCTAGTGAAACAATTTTTTTTTTCACTCAAAACATAATTGTCTGTGGACTGCCACATCTTAACTCGGCATGCTGTCTGATTTGTGCTGTTCACAAAAACACAAACCGTTTTGAAGCACTCCTTCAACCTCTCTTTCCCTCTTAAAAACTTTGTTCACCAATTATAGCTTCATCATCCCAAGCCTTTCTTAAACACGATTTTCAAAAACAATTCACAACCACAACATTGTGTTTCCAAGCTCTCTGCAACCACATTAAGGCCGCAATTGCAGTCCCTATATACCCCAAATTTCAGTAATTGCAATGCAACTACAACCACATCACAACCCTTCCTGTTCCCTCATAAGTCACACATTATTTACAGCGATTGCACAAGTCATTGATCTAATCTAAAATATTAAAAGAAAATTACATTCTTCAATTTCAAAACTCCTCAAGCTCCTCCAATTTTCACAATCTCCAAAGGATGTTCCGCGGCGGTTTTATTTTCTGTTTTCACCTTTTGATAATAAAAATGCCAGTATTTTCACTCCATTTCTTGTTTTCAAAGATTTATTCAGGAAACACTGAACACAACTGTTTTGTTGTTTGTTTTCATCATTTCCTGTACAAATCTTACAAACAAATACAATTTTCTAATTTAAAGAGAGATGAAAACAAGAAATAAATGCACGCAAAGGCTCCAAATTTCTTCTCCAATCTACTTAAAGAACAACCCCTTTCGCTCCCCCGAACTTCCATCAAAGAGGGGCCGAGTATACCGAGAAAGCTAAGAATAGAGAACTTACGGAGAATTTGAAGGAATGGGTTGTTGTTGTTGTTGATGATGATGACTATGCAGAGGCTCAAAATTGGAATGCATTTTCTGAAAGGGAGCGAAACATGGTTGAAATTGAGGTTTGAGTAAGTTGACAGCATGAAAGTGGGGATTGTGGAGAGGGCAGTGGTGGCAGTGACGGCGGAGGGGGCAGTGGAGGCAGTGCTGCTGCGGCTGAAGATGGGTAGTGTGCTGAGGGCATCGCCTGCATCCTTGTGAGGCCATCGCAACTGCGAAACACACTGTGGGTTAAATGCAAAGTTCTTAGGAAAACATGAGGATTAAGAAGAAAATATTTATACTTTTTTTAACCTTTAGTTGTATTTTATTTTGGTTTTTAAAATATTCAGGTTTGATTTTGGTTTTTATACAAAAAGAAATAGTTTTGTGTTTTTTCTATTTTACTTTAATTCGTATAAAATATTTGATGTTTATTTGTTTTGTAGCATGCAAAACATTTGTTTTTTTTCTAATTTCTTCAAAATAATTTTCAAAGGTTGTAATTCAAAATGAAAGTAAAAAAAATAAACATATTAAAAACACTCTTACAAAATAAATAGAGATCTAAAATTAAGAAAAATAATTTACGAACTGAAAAATTAATTATATTTTAAGAATAATAGTATATTTAAGCTTTATAACTTTTATACTAACATATAGAGTTCAATAATTAATATTGAAATATAAATGAGTCGAGTTTTGAATATGGTTTAAATGAGTCGAGTTAGTTCTTATGACTTTCCAATGTCTTAGTTAGTGAGTTTGATGTGGACGTGTGTGTATTGAGTTGAATGATCATTGTTGAATTGAAAAGGAACAAAGGATGATAATTGAACAAAGTGTGTTTGTTTAATCATTTTGAAAATTGTATTTGTTAAATGGATATCGGGTAAACTTTGAAAACAGATTTGGATATGTTGCATGAAGTTGATTTTCTGTTATTTATTTATAAGTGGAGCATTTTTCAATCAAACTTGTATATTTAATTGATTTACGATTTTGTTTAAGTGAGTTATATTGCACTATAATGTTTGTTGAGAATGATAAGAGTGATCCCCGCTACGAACTCTTCAATTTGGATTTATTAGTTTCTTCGTTCACGTAATTTAAGTTTTAGGCATTTTTCCTTGGTCTTCTTCTAGTTTTTGTTGCATGCGAGGCTTTTCCACTTGCATGTGTCCTTTTAATCTTCTATATGAGTCTTTGTTGCTTAGTGATCATAACGGTAGATCTTGATCGTTCTTGTGATGTTTCTATGTGCATCCTGTGTGGTTGGAGGTAGTTTGGAGTTCCTAAAGTTGTTTGGGTTTGTTGAGCCATTTTGTCAGGTGGGGGAGACTAGTTCTAGCTTTTGCATGTCGAGATTGTTAATTGATGCTATCAACTGATAATTTTGATGTGATAAGTTATGAATTTACTTGTTTTGTGGTGATGAACTGCATGTTTTAGCTGATAATTTGATATTGAACTTGTGTAGTATGTTAGATAGTACAAAATTGTGTTTCTTTCAGTTGAAATTTTGAATGGCTTGTTAAAGTTGTTGAATTGAGGTTAAGTTTGGGTTGAATGTTGAGTTTTATGCAAATTTATGGCTTTGTTTGTAAAATTGGATGCCTCTTTGAGAATTCTTTTAAAGTTGTTGAATTGAGGTTAAGTTTGGGTTCAATGTTGAGTTCTATGCAAATTTATGGTTTTGTTTGTGAAATTGGATGCCTTTGTGAGAATTTTTTTATTGAGTACTCTGACCAACTTGAGTTAAAAACATGAAAATTTAAGTGTTTGAAAGTTTACTAAGTGAGTATTCACTAAAGAAGAGTCAAATTGGTTAATCAAAGCTCAATCAAAGCTAAAAAAGGGAAGTTACGTGTACTGATACACCATGCGCCACTAGGACAATGGCCACTGACTTAAGGGCCTTGGGCACCAGTTTTGGACTGTTGAGCGCTAGCAAGTTAGTTGGTTCCAAGGGTTGTAGCTTCAGGTGCTAATTTTCCAGCTATTTTTCTGGTCTACATCATCTTAAGAAAAATATTATTCCCGCTTCGTTAATTGTTGGATTGGGCTGACATTTTGACAACACTTCCAAGATATATGGATCTTTGATTTGACCATTGGGATCTTTGTTTTGAGGTCTATGGTTAGGGAAACGTTGTTCATTGTTTTGTTGTACGTAATGAAAATATTGTGATTAAATATGATGAAATAAGCTTATACGAGAATATAATGGTTAAGTTGTGTGTGATTGATGTTGGTATACTGATACTTGACTTGATATGTTTTTGTACAATATGTGATTGAATATGAGATAACATGTGGAATAAGGGAATTTCATGGAGAAATTCCTTTGGTTGTAATATAGTGTATATATTGATCTATGGATTCAAGTAAGGTTACATCCTGACACTAAAGATCATTTAAACTCATATAGAGTAGAATGGTTCATGAGGTGAGAGTAATAGGAGGTCCTAGTCTAACGTAGGATAATGGCCTTAGGTGATTATGGATTAACCTTGTGTATGGTAGAGTGAAATCCTTTGGCAATGACTCTGTAGAGTAGTAGATGCCACCACAAGTGCAAGTTTTCAGTGAATTTGATTTCAATACATGTATCTAGATAATTGTGTTTAGAAGAGTCTTTGATTATATAATTTATGATTAGTTGGAGTGCACTGTATTATTATACAACATGTTTTATTAATATATGATATTCTTTTTTATAAATTAGCTTACCCTCTCTTATGTGTTTGTCTGTTATGTGTTGTGTTCTTCTTTTGCAATGATCAACTTATTAGTGTGAGCAGATGGAAATGCAAATGTAGAGGCACCCCTTGATGTTGAGGAGTCAATTGTTTAGGTGGTTGAGCAATGTTAGATCATTTAGGTGTAGTCTTGTAATAAAACTATAATATAGTAGCTTGAGAATGTATATGGGTCATATTACTATAGTCTTATTTTCTAAGATTGTACTAATATACGATATACATTGGGTGGAAGCATTTTGAAAAAATAAGAAATTTTGTGTTTTTTCTCTAAGTGTGGTGCAAGACTTGGTACTTAACGTTCCATAATTAACTCAAATATTGTAACATCCCGTCAGGATATTACGAATTTTTATAAAAAAATAAAGAAAAGTAATTATTTACACTGCATTTAATAATACTTCATTTCCCAAAAACACGGGAAATTAAACTTTTATAAATGCAAAAGATAAAACTAAATCCATAATTACAAAAGTGGAATAATCCAAAAATGTCTCAAAAGAGTTTACAACTTAATTCCAATAATAGAAAATATATATATAAAGATAAAACTCCCAAGCTATCCCCTCTCCGTAGCTAAGCCTCACCAGCTCCACCTGCAACATCATCTACTCACGTGTACCGCGTACACGATCATTGCCAAACACAAGCAGATAGGGTGAGCTAAAAGATAAAGCATAAACGTACTCAAAACACACATATGAATATGTATAAACAATAAATACATCGATAACACAAACTCTTCTCTTATCCCGCATGGCCACAACTATACATGATATTATTTCCTTTCCAAAGAACCTCCTCCTTTTCTCTCACATGGCCACAACCATGTATATCGATGCACCTCGCGGAAGACTCGTTACCTTCCTTTCACATGGCCACAACCATGTATATCAATGTACATCAAGGAGACTCATTCCAGCTCTTCCACATGGCCATAACCATGCTAGTCGTGTTCTACCTCTTCTATTAAGTATCTCAGGGCGCCTTACTGCCACACCTATCGGCCACAACCGATAGAGCACGTGCGGGAACCATGCTACGGATCACACACCGTAATGCCAGGTGGAGTTCCCAAATACGAACATAGTCTGTAACGTCCCAAGACTACCAAACTCGTCAATGAATCACTGAGGAGGACAATCCATCTGGACCCATCCGTACTGGCCACAACCAGCACACTCACACCGGCACACTCGCCAACCCGAGCCACAACTCAAAGGAAGTCATTCTGGGCCACAATCCATAGAATGTCACGTGCTTAACCTTATTCTGGGCCACAACCCAAGGATACGTTCCGGGCCACGACCCATGGAACACCAACAAGCCCACCATTAAGATACCCTAGAAGCATGATAGTTCACACATCCCCAAGTCCACCACCAATCTGTTTATTACTACATAATCATTTACATTTGAACATATAACCCTACCATCTTTTGTTAATCTTCAAACCTTTGCCTAAGCACTCCAGTTCATCTCGCTTAAGCTAGATTACCTCGCCTAAGCGAGCACCATGCTCAGAACCAGCCTCGAACTCTCGCTTAGGCGAGTTACACTCGCCTGGGCGAGTTCACATTTCGCCAAACAATCACACCTCTCGCCTGAGCTACGAGTGAAGCCAACAATAGAACATTCTTCGCGTTCTCGCTTAGGCGAGAGGCTATCGCCTGAGCGAAACATTCTTTCGCTCAAAAGATTGGGATTCCCGCCTGAGCGGGATGTCAAACCAAATCACCAACCCTCTCGAATCCTCGTTTAGGCGAGACTCTCTCGCCTAAGCAGATGACCTCTCGCCCAAACCCCAAAATCCCCCCACCGGAGCGATAACCACGAGCAGGAAAAGATATGAGTCCCTACATATCTCGCCTAGGCGAGCCTGGCTCGCCTGAGCGAGAATTGCAGGCTCTGGCACTATTTCACGCACACAAGCACTGCACCAGAGACCTAACACACTCCCAAAACATACCAATTCAGTTTGACAACATAGCACCAACAAAACAACATAATTTAGATGCAATAGAGACTCCCAACCCCAATTTCGCACCATAACAACAGACACAACACAAAATACCCATCATGTTCATGAAATTAGGTACAATTCTTAATAAAACAATACTCAATCACCCAAACCCCCAATTCATCCTTGATTCTATCCCAATTTTCAGCTATCAATTTCCCCCAACCTCACAATTCACTCTGGATTTTCGTATTCCTTTACCTAAGCCACAATCACAGATGCATAAACCCCTATTCTCCCCTAATTACCATTCAAGAGCCATTATGGTTATTTTTACAGCCCTAATTAAATAATACACAATTTGACACACATAGGACTCGAACCCAAGTCCTCTCACACAACCAAAGTACTCTCAACCACTTAAGCTAGTACTTTTCCACATCATACACAACAGAATTTAATGTCATAAATGCACTACCTACCCGCATTTATTAATTATTTATTTATTTAATTAATTAAATTTTGCGGATCTTACAAATATCCAATGATATTTCCTTTTACAGGTGTGAATACCTTTATGTGAGTGAGTAATTACAAGCTCTAAGAAATATTTAAGTTGCCCAAGATCCTTTATTTAGAAAACATGATCAAGATGTTGTTTAACATTTTGGATGTCAATCAAAGAATCAGCTACAAGGACAATATCACCAATGTATACAAGCAAAGTTGTGAAGGTTCATGATGTTATTTTTGTAAACAAAGAATGATCATATTGTGATTGAATAAAACCAATGGATTGAACAAACGTATAAAACTTAGCACACCATTGTCTACTAGCTTATTTCAAACCTTATAATGACATGGTTAATATGCAAACTTGGTTTGGTTTTGTGTTGATGAATCCAAGAGGCGATGTCATGCAAACTTCCTTATTTAGATGTAGAAAGCCATTGTTGACATCTAGATGTTGAAGATGTTAATTTTGGATTACAACAAGAGATAAAGGAAGACATATAATTATAAGCTTGGTGACTGTAGAGAAAGTATCAAGGTAATCAAATCCTTCAAGTTGGGTGTATCGCTTTGCAACCAAGCAAGCTTTATGTCTTTTAGTACTTCCATCAACATTGTACTTGATCTTCCAAACCCACTTACACTCAATAACTTTCTTTCGAAGTGGAAGATCAATGATATACCATGTGTTGTTATTTTGTAAAGTGTAACATCCTAGCCGGATATTACTAGTTTAAAATTAAAATAAAAGAATAAGAAATACCAAACCATATTTATTAAAATTATTTCCCAAAACACGAGAAAATTTAAACTCTATTATAAGTGCCAAATTATAAAATTCATAAATACGTTCAACGTTTACAAATACCAAAACCGGTTATTTGTAACTGATTACAAAATAGTCAAGAAAATCAATAAAAGTCCCCTATGCTAGCCCCTCTTCCCTAAGCATCCACATGCTCACTTGCAAGAACATATACTCTCGTGTAACAAGTTACACAATCATCGCCAAACACATACAGATAGGGTGAGTTCAAATATATAATGGAATGCAATATAACAATAAGTTTAAACTTAAACCCCCGCCTCTTTTGAGACTAAAACCCTCAGACCTAAACATTCACATCTTCACTATATGTCTCCTGATTCTACACCCTTTGATGATTACATTAGGCGATACTTGCTGCCACGAATATCCACTCGCCCATCCGTCTACAGGCCACCACCATATAGACCACACACTCTCTAGAGTCTTTGTTTGACCGTCTCCCGCTTAGCGAGACCACCCTCATCGTCAGGCGCCATTCATTCCCAGTGGCCTTTATCTTGGCTGTTATCACCTGGCAAAACCCTCACCTCTGCCTGACACCGTGCATTCCAGAACTTCCCTGGTTTCTCCCTATCACTTGGTGGCTCACCTCGTGCCGCCAAGCGCCATTCCAGTAGCATCACTGCTACTAATTTTTTGTGCTTTAGGACTGGTTCTGAGAACCTAATCACCCCACAGACAGTCCCAAAATATCTCAAATGCATACAATATTATCATTGCAATATCAAATCATACATCAATACCTCATTGTGATATCCACATACATTCTAAATCAATATCATATAACCTACCTTTCTAACTAATTAATAGGCCTGCTCTTGGAACACAAATCAAAACACCTAACTATGCATTTAGCTCCTACCACATATGGAAACGAACAACATCAAGTCTCATCTAGTATTCCTTTGCCTAATCCAACAACCATCATGCTAGGTAACCATTATTACCAAAAATGTAATCTTGCATGGACATGCCATTCACCTCACAACAAAATCTACAATTATTAGTTTGAACCCAATCTCTCACTCCAATTCACTACCTTAATATCCTTTAAGACCATTTCCACATTAATATTCAGTCTGAAGACTTTAAACTCTAAACTCAGAAGCTTCATCTCGTAACAACACAAAACCAACTCTTAAGAGTGTTGGTTTCTAAGTGTCGCTTGGTGGCATGCTGTAAGACCCGAGAAATTTAAATAATTAAATAAATAATTATTTAATAAATGCGGGTAGTGGAAACCTTTATGACATTTAATGTTAGGGTTTATGACATGGAATAATACTAGCTCAATTGGTTGAGAGTACTTGGTTGTTATAAAAGGACTTGGGTTTGAGTCTTGTGTATGGCAGTTGTGTGTTATTTTAATTGTTTATTATTTTTATTAATAATCTATTTGATCATGATGAGTGATAACATAATCCTAGATGTATAAGGAATTATCACGAAAGATGAATTCGTTGAGTTTATTGTGCATTTTCTTTGAGATTGGATGGTTGAGTGCTCGGACCTTGGGTGACATTAATTAAGCTTTTCTTTTTGCCTAAAGTATTTTTGGCATGGATGGAAAGGGTAAAAAAACCCTAGCCATTGTAGAGGGCAATTGGAAGGACTAAGTAAACTAGCTGTTAATGGCATTTGATGGCCATTAATGCCTCTTTAATCTAATTTTTGTTTTTATGAGCAATTAAGCCTCTTTAATCACATTTTCGTTTTTATGAGAAATTAAGCATAATTAAGTGAGCTTAAGGTGGAAAAAGGAGAGGTAGTGAGAGAGCAAGTGATGGACTAATTTTGGCAGCGTGGAAAGTGTGTTCTGGACTAAGTAGAGAGAGTATAAAGAGCTTAGAGAGAACTTGGAGAGGAGACAAGGGCTGAACAATCGTGGGCAAGAAGATTTTAAGCAATTTCAAATTTTAGCAAGGATTACCAAGTTAGGGGAATTGGTTTATGTGAATTTAATTTGTGTTGTGGTCTTTGCATGATGTTTGTATATCTAGAGGATTGCATTCTACTTGTTTTGTTTATTTTTGTGTTTATTGGAAAATTTCAAGAAACTGCCTGGTGGCCTTGAAGGTCCGCCAGGCGACTCATGAATGTGATTGCAGTTTATAGGTTTCTGCCAAAAACTGCCTGGCAGCACGCAAGGCCGGCCAGGCGACATAACCCTTCTCAACCAGTTTTCTGGGTTGTTGTATGACCCGTTTGATGGCAATGAACACCCGTCAGGTGACGCGAGCAAGATTAGCCCGAGTTTAGTGTTTTAAGGTTTCTGGTTGATTTTGATGGGGGAAAGGTAATTATAAGAGTTTTATTAATGGATGTATGCCATGAATTTATGATTCTTGTTGTGCTTTTGATGATTGGGTGATATCAAGGATATTTGGGTTCACTAAGGTGGAAAAAATCACTAAATCTGGAACTAAGTTATTATGACAATGGAGTGATAATGTAATAGTGAAATTGAACTTATGTGTAGGCTGGAAAATGAATTTGAGTGGTCTATTGAAGGAGAATTGGTAGCAGGAAAGGAATTGGGGATTTTACGGTTCGAAACAGGTAGGAAGAAACTAGGTATTTCCTAGAATCTGATGTGCCGCCAGGCGACAACGAGGGTAGTGGCAATGGTAGAGAGTGTGTTCAATGTGAGGGACGTTGTGACTGGGGATTCTATGAGTGGCTGTTTAATTTTATTTAAGAATGATGGAATAATAAGCAAGGAGGCAAAAGAGGTAGGAAAATACATGGAACGAGATGGTTGAGAATGTGAATCTTGGTGGGTTGAGTTTAGGTTGAGGGGAGATATTATATTGTGGCTATAGTTTGTGGACTAGTGGTATTGTATGAATTATAATCTGTGCAGTAATTGATATATAGTTACTCATAGGCATGGGATTTATGCCTAGAGAGAATACTAAGGTATGGTTTCAACACATAAATCAAGAATTAATGGAATTATAGTAAAATTGGAGTAATTGTTGAAATCAGAAATAGGTGGTGTGACTGTTATAAGGTAATCAAAATCAAAGGTGATGCTTAACTTGGCTCCTACATTGGCATAATTTAGGCATGTGAAGATGTTGGGTTATGATCCATTATAAGGCTAAGGTAGATTCTAGGTTAACATTATAAATTCAGGATTTATAGGGTGCAGGATATTGTGCATTAAGTTGTGGTGATATTAGGTGCTGGAATCTGAGATATATTAGGTAAACTAGTAAAATTCGTTACTGGTGTAGCGTTTGGCAGTGGACATGGAACCGACAGGCGATAGCTACAAAATCAGAGGGGACCAGGAGCGCTTAGCACCTGGCGATGTGGATGTCTTGTTAGGCGAAAGTTGTGCAAACAATGGCACTAGAGAGTGTGGCGCCTGGCGGTGAGGGTCGTCCTGCTAAGCAATACCTGCAGAGACAATGTACTTTGAGGCACTCGGTGCTTGACAGCAGAAGGGTTCCATCAGACGGTCTGGAATTGGTTTTCGCTTGGCAGTTCTGAGCAGTGCCAGGCGATAATGCAGCAAGATGTGTGTATGTGTTGGATGTGTGTGGTCTACAAGGCTTTGGATGATACCTCCAAGATGGACTTGTTGTGGAATTCCTTGAGTTGTTGCTCGAAATGGTATCCCTTGAGTTGTGGCTCGGGATAAAAGGTAAACACGTGGCATTCCTTGAGCTGTGGCTCGGAATGACATCTCTTAAGTTGTGGCTCGGAATGGCGGATAAACACCAACATTCCTTGAGTTGTGGCTCGGATTGACAAGTGTTACCGGTGTGAGTGTGTGAGTTGTGGCTCATACGGAAGGTCTCCACTTGATTGAGCAATCACTAGTTGTGGCTAGTGATGTGTTAATCTTGTGTTGAGAGTACGAACCAGGGTTCGTATTGGGAATTCCACCTAGCGTTACGAAGTGTAGTTCGTAACATGTTTTCCCGCACGTGTTCTACAAGTTGTGGCTTGTAGGTGGAGGCAACTTAGGGTATCTCGAGGTTATCATATAAAGATGTAGAACGTGAATAAACATAGTGGTGACCATGGTTTGTGGAATCAGAGGATGGAGTTCTCTGATGATTGTGTGTAGTGTTGAATTATGATGTTTGCATATATATTGTTTACGTGTTAGCTCACCCTATCTTCTTGCGTTTGGTGATGATCGTGTAATGTGTTACACGAGAGCATATGATGTTATAGGTGGTTCTGGTGAGACTTAGAGCTGGAAAGGGGCTAGCTTGGGAATGTTTTCTAGAGTCTTAACATTATTTTCTTTTATGGATTTTGTAAACAATGTTTTACTAATTTATGAACTTGGATTAGTATTTGAACTTTTATGAGTATTATCATGAGGTGATAATTAATGTTTTAAAATTTTCATGTGTTTTTGGAATCACAATATAATAAATGATGTTTTTTTTTCATTTTATTTTTTTTATTTATAAAAAATAGTAATATCCGATCGAGATGTTACACATGCCATGCGCCACCTAGCAGTGCATCAGTTCTTGGAAAAATAATAGGTCCTTCTACACCTGCGAAATACCATGTTTTCCCCAAACCCATTTTATTCATCCAGTTTCTCAAACCCTTGTTCCCTCATGTCTCTGGTTACCCTCAGATTCCATTAAAACCCTCAATCTCAAATTATCATCGTTAATTACATAGCATGTATTCTCTGAAACTCAAATCCCCAATTTCCTTCCCAACCTTAATTCACAATCATATGCTTGTATCAATTCATCATATTCGGGCATATAAACACTCATTATGCATAACAAAGCATTCTCAAGCAATCCTTGATAATATAACCAATAAAAAGGCCAAAACCCCAAATCAGTCAGGCGATTTCTGGAAAAAATCCAGAAATTAGGTCAGCGATGTATGAGTTACCTGGCGGGCGGGCTATGAACACCACCAGGCGGTTTCTTGGAAAACACCCAGAATACGCGAAAATAGTGGAAAATAAAGCATAAATGAGTAAAATAGAAGGACTATAATGCACTAGCCAAGATTTGAACTCACAACAACCACTCAACTACCAACCAAATGCATAACCAATCGACCAATTCGTATTGCATGATACTTCATACTCAACTATGTTTATATTATCATGCCTCATGGTTAAGCATCCTTGCAAAATAAAAAAAATTACACAATAATGGCATACACAAGACTTAAACCCAAGTCCTCTCAACACAACTAAATACTCTCAACTACTTGAGCTAGTACTATTTTTTGTCTTCTCTCTCTACATCAATTAACTTAGGGATTTCCGCTCTCGCATTAATTACATAAACATTTATTTATTTATTTAATTTTCTCGAGTCTTACATAAATAATTAAGTTTGTTTTTCATAATAGATATTCTTATGGATGTTTGATGAATTGGAAGTATGTTTATGTTTCAATGTGAGAAGAAATTATTATGCAATTGTTTAGGCATCAAAGATTTATACGAGAAACAAAAAGATATGGGAAAGTCAATAATACTTGAGTTTGCATCATCAATGGATTGTTCAATATTGACAATCTCATGATGGAAATCTCTTAAGAAATCGGGAATTCTAGGTATTCTACTGGATCTTCTCACATTATGAATATCATTAAGAGCTTCATTTTTAGTAGTATAATAGTGTTATGTTTGTGTTGTTGTATTGGTGTAGAGGTTGAAAGAGGAAATTAAGATCTTCTTCTTATGAAACAACTTTAATATGGAAATTATTTGAATCAATATAAAGAAAATTTTGTTATCATTTATTATAAAGATTTATTTGTTAGTTATGTTGAAGAGACGTATCTTTTAGTACCAATTTTGTATTCAATAAAGATGTACTTTTGGATCCTTGGATCAAGACTTGTTTGTTATTTTCAATACTAAAAGAGTCAAACACACTTTTAAATCATGCAAAGTAAGGATTTGATTATATAGAAGTTCAAAATGTGAGTTATTGCTTAAAAATAAAAGGAGTTGGTAATTTATTTATTAGATGAGTCAGAGGTTACTGAAGTTGTTATTTCCTTATGCTAACCATATTCTTGAACATCTTTTTTTTTTGAACATTTCTTCATGAAAAAAATAAAACAATAGTAGATTAATCTTAGTCAATGATCATCATTAACCGGATAGATCATAACAAAACTCTAAATTGGTTTGTTATTATCAAATCAAGAAGTTCAAACATAAAAAAGTATAAGAACACTAGATGATCTAGTGTAATAAGAACAATACCATATATATATATATATATATATATATATATATATATATATATATATATATATATATCATAACATACTCATCTAATATTAACTTAGAAATAAAAATGACATAATTATCTCAACATTACTAGTTATTTATAAGCTTAAAATTTAAAGGCTTAAATAGTCATTTGGTCCTAGTTTTGGTCGATTTTTTTCACTTTGGTCCTACTTTTGAAAATGTTTTCAATTTGGTCCTACCTTTCGTAATTTTTTTTCAATCAACTCCTTTTCGTTAACTTCGTCTAAATCGTTAATGGAACAGTGGCCAGCGTGGTGATTTTGTGTGACGTGGATATTGTTCAGTGACATGTCCGTTTGCACTGTCATACCCCAGATTTTAAATTGAAATTTAGGGTTTGTGTTCATTGTGGTTGTCTTCCATTAAAGTTCAGCTGAAAAGGAATGTCTCGTGGGGCATCTCCATCTTCTTGCAATAACTAGGTTCACCGAACTTGCAATTCCTGCCATGGTGGTTCTAGGGTTTCAGGCTCACCCCCAATTTGCGATTACAGAGACATTGCAGTGGTGCGCAGAACTAGAACTACAAAGAACTTGGGTAAACAATTTTGGGGTTGTGCGAACTTTAAGG
The DNA here is from genome assembly GCF_004118075.2 of Vigna unguiculata. Classification (NCBI taxonomy): domain Eukaryota; kingdom Viridiplantae; phylum Streptophyta; class Magnoliopsida; order Fabales; family Fabaceae; genus Vigna; species Vigna unguiculata. Next base: position 6,393,379 of record NC_040288.1, on the reverse strand, counting down.
TTTGTTTCCCAGTGTTCGACTTTCGGTGTTTCTTTCACTTTCATCTTCATGTTTTTTTTGTGTTGCAGAGATGAGGTGAAGATGTGTTGGGATGCAACTTTTTCAAGTGGTGTTATGAAGATGGTGCTGATGAGCGAGATGCCATTAGCACTAGGCAAAGGCAGAAGATCGCTTATATTGAAAAGTCATTGAGTGTGTAGAAGAAACGGATGCAACGATCATTAGTTGTGATAGTTGTTCTTATTGTAATGAATGTAGTGGTTTTTATGGGTTGTAATTGCCATTGGCTATCTTGAATAATTACATGAATAAATGAATGATATTCCTTTATCTTTAATTACATATTCTCAGCTGTTTAAAATTGTTTGTTATTTTTTGTGTAATTTTAATGAAATGAAGAACGAACGATTTGAAAATGAAGAAGGCAGATAAAATTCTGAAAAGTGCAAAGTTGATGCATTACTAATTAAGGCTTTTAAGCCTTCCATCAAAATATAAGTGATCAAAATCCAGAAATTCTTAAAGTAAATCCTGATTTCCCAATTATCACATTCATAATACATAACAAAATATTCCCCTCCCCCAAAATACATTCAGTAATCTCATGATGGACGTGGTGGCCTTCTTATTTGCATTTTTGGCCTCATCTTTCTAATTTCATAAGTTGGTTGGTTGGGCTGTTGTACTGCAGTGTTGGGTGGTGGTCCTGCTGTTGGTGGGGTTGGTGTTGCAGGTGGAGTGGATGTTGCAAGTGGAGTGGGTGTTGCAGGTGGTTGACTTGGTGGTGGTTCACTTGGTGTGGGTTGAGTTGGTTGTGGTCCTGCAGCTTCAGTGGGACGTTCTTCACAGCCATGGACAGGAAGTGTTGGACAATTGTTCCTCTTGTGCCCAAGTGCGCGACAAACTGAACATCTCTTTCTATGACCACCTGGCCTCATTTGGGTGTTATCTTTTCTAAGTTCCCAAGCTTCCAGCCTTCTCTTCTTCTTTGGTATCCTTGGCAACCTTCTTTTAAGTGGTGGTAGAACATTAGGGAAGGGAGTTGTTTCCCAGAAAAGGTGACCATTGGCAGGAAGAACTATGGAGTTGTATATCTCTTCATATGTTGTACGTCTGAACCAATGTGGAATGTAATCTTCTGCCTTTAAGTTAAGGAAGTTCAGTGCAGCAATTGCATGGCAGCATGGGATCCCACTAATAAGCCATTTCCTACAACTGCATTCCTGGCTTTCTATGTTGACAGTGAACTTGTCTCCAATTAATGAAACATGTCTAACTTCAAACAACTTCTGACCTGACCAACTGCACGAGAACCAAATTGAAAAGTTATAAACCTAAACTAGGACCAAATTGAAAAGTTATAAACCTAAACTATGACCAAATTGAAAAGTCATAAACCTAAACTAGGACCAGAATGAAAAAACTTAAGTAATAGTAGGACCACATGTGTGTACCTTGGTATCCAATACTTAGTTTTTTCAGATTCTTTTGACAATCTGGTTTATATCTTAGGGTAGATATCACCCTCGTACTTTTGCACCTTGGATCTGTTCTTGGACCACTTCTTCATAATATATAAAAGGATCTCTTCCAACATTGAGATGATTGGCTTGGACCTTGCATCCACAATAACGCTGTTGAAGGCTTCACTCATGTTGTTTACCAACGTGTCACATTTGGCTTGCATGGTAAACCTAGACCTGGACCAATATCTGGAGAAACAAATTTGTTAATCTTTTGTTAATCTGGAGAAACCAATATTTGGACCAATCATAACATAATCACTGATATGGATGACTAACCTTGGTGGAATTGCTATTAGGTATTTAAAGGCCTCCTCGTTCACTTCTTTAATATTATGCATTTCTCTTTCCCATGCTCTTGGGTTTGTGCTGGTTGCAGCCTTCCACATCAAGGCTTTTAGTTGCTTGCTTCCAAATTTTTTTCTGAAATTGTTGTATAGATGGCGCATACAAAATCTTTGCTCAGCACTAGGCAATAGCTCTTATATGGCAGGAAGCAACTCCATGTGTCTTTGTTCTCAACTTTAACTACTGCGTAGGCTATAGGAAGCATCTAGTCATTTGCGTCACGACCTAATGTAGTTAGTAGCTCACCCCCATATTGTCCTTTCAAAAAACAACTATCAAGGCCTATGATGGGTCGACAACTTACAAAACTGTCATTGCATGCCTTTAGACAAGTGTAAATTCGCATGAAAATCTTCTCATCATTAACATCTTCCACTTTAACTTTAATTGTGGATCCAAAGATTTGATCTAATTATCTCATGAGCATAATCATAAATCCTTCTATACAGATCTTTAAAAGATCCTTCAACCACCTTTGCTGCTAGTTGCTTTGCCCTATGGCCATTGAAACTGACACCTTTGTATTCCATTTCCTTGTAGCTTTATTATGTATATCAACCAGTTTCAAATTAGGATTTTATATTAATGTGTTGTCTAAGGTTTTACTCAACCATTTTGAATTCATCAAATTTATACTAAATTCTCTACTGCACCTACGACGGTCTTGAACTTTTCTCAGCTGCCATGTTTGACATGAAACCAGAAATCCACAATAAAGGGACCAATCACACTTCCCTTGAGCCCCTAAACATCTCACCCGCACTCTTTCCTTGTCATTTTTGTCAAACTTCAAGTTCCTCCCAGCATGAACAACATACGTTCTTACACCATCAACAAACTGTTTCTTGTCCACGAAGGTTGTGCCCACCTCCCATCTGTAATCAGCCATTGACTTGGGTTTCTTAAATGTACCAAAATAACCACTAATCCCATCATGTTCTGTCTCACTAGCACTGCCCTCAATGCTAAACAACTCTTCTGACTCCCAACTATTATCAAACAGTCATCTATCTCTACTATCATTAACCATTTCATCATTCTCATCACTGTCTTCACTATCATGGTTTTGTGAACTTGGACAAACTTCACCTGACCCCAAACCTTCATTAGATTTTCCTTGACCATAATCAACATCTATTTTTACATCAATTACGCCTTCAGTCCCTCCATTACCACAACCTCAGTCCTCTCCATCACTATCTCTTAAACAATCTGCATCAGAATCAATCCAACTATCAACCTCAACCCTTTCATCATCACAATCCCTTTCATCATCACCTTCAGCAATATTATCCAGCCCTTTATCAGCTTTTGCATTACCCACATCCTCAACTCCCACTTCTTCTTCACCTGTACCCACATTCTCAACTCCCACTTCTTCTTCACTTGTACCCACATTCTGAACTCCCACTTCTTCCAAATGCCCAATACCTTCACCCACAACATCATCAGCTACAATTTCAGGAGCAGAAGAAGAACACCTTCTTAAACTGTCAACCACTTCACCTTCGTCTGAACCAATTTCAGTCTCTTGGTTAATTACATCTTCAAGTGGAGTAGACCTTACATCTTTAGGTAGAGTAGACCTTACTACAATCTCAGTTCCTAGTACCTCAAATTCACTAACAGCATGACTGCTTTCACCACTCTCGAAAGGTCTCGCAGCATCTCCTTCAAGTTCCACTATATTATCCTCTACTTGGGCTTCATCAACTCCATGCACAACAAACATGTGCACTTCACCATAATGCCTTGCGATATGAAGCATATTAAGTGCACCCCTGTTATCATCCAAGGGGTGCAACAACATCTCAACACAATAGCACAACCCCTTTATGCTATGATAGCCCATTTCCTTAAGAGACCCCAATATTTCGAAATAACTCCATCGGTCAGGATCGCGTGACCAATGAGTAGTTTCTCCACCAACATACTTACACCACTCATTTTCGGCAAAGTGACCACGGTGGTGGACCACAACCTCAAACCTTTTATCAGACATTGGAAACACAAAAAAAAAAACAGAAAAAACCTGCAAATTGTAAACGATGTTTAAATGGGGAATAAATACTACATCTACAACTGACAACCAACCATGAAACCCACCCTACCACAGATAGTGACAACACAAACAATTAAAAATGGTGGGTCACCAACGAAAACAATAAACAATGCACCACTGAAAAAGCAACTACAATTTAAAATATTCCATGGAATGCATAAACAAAACCCCAATCATTAACACTAAACCCAATCAATACTGAGCAAAAATAAAACCCTAAAGCAAGACATACCTCCGCGATGAACACCTTTTTTCCCTCCTCAACGATTCTACAAAGATGAGCGTAAACCTTGGATGTCAGAAATTGATCTCAAAGGCGCAATTCCAGAATTTCACAAAGCGACAAAAAAATCCCCAATTCGACCCCCAAATCTCCAATTCGACATAAACAACCGTAAACCCAATTTAATTCAACTTAAACCCTAAAATGAATCTGCAATTACAATTAAATGGTTAGCACAGTAACATAACACACATGTCACTGAACACTATCCACGTCACACAAAATCACCACGTTGGCCACTGTTTCGTTAACGATTTAGACGGAGTTAACGAAAAAGAGTTGATTGAAAAAAAATTACGAAAGGTAAGACCAAATTGAAAACATTTTCAAAAGTAGGACCAAAATGAAAAAAGTCGATCAAAACTAGGACCAAATGACTATTTAAGCCAAATTTAAATTTATAATAATATTATCTTCCTCAAATTGATTTTGTACATTTTGAACTTTGAAAATTATATCAAATCCAAAATCAATATCAAAAATATATATTTTTTATCTAGGTTAAAATCACATCCGATCATATATATATATATATATATATATATATATATATATATATATATATATATATATATATATATATATATATATATATATATATATATAAGGGCATATTACAAATATTTTAAGTATTTATTTATGTTTATTATACACGTAATTATGTACAGTTGAAAATAAAGCTAGCAAGGTAAAATTATATACAGTTTAATAAATGTTTAGGGAAACTTATAGACATAAGTTGAAAGCAGTTAATTGTCATCATCTCATGGAATATTTTCATAAACTCTTTCAAATTTTTACGTAATAATTTCAAATTAAGATTTTATTCATATAAGTTAAACCACAACTACGAAAGCTAGCAAGGTAAAATTATATACAGTTGAATAAATCTTTAGTTTATAGACATAAGTTGAAAGCAGTTAATTATCGCCATCTCATGAAATATTTTCATAAACTCTTTCAAATTTTACGTAATAATTTCAAAGTAAGAATTTATTCATATAATTTCAACCCCGACTACTTTTAAAATAAAAAAATCAAAACGGAAAATGAATAATTATTTTCATAAATTAAAATTACGGACCTAGAAAATAGTTAAGTAATGATCTTAAAAGATGATACTTGATTATTTTATTAAAAAAAATCATATTATAAATAGAGATTTATTTTTCTCGAGTTTCATTTTATAAGAATCAAAGTTTTTTTTTCTAAATTATTTCTCTACTTTCTATTTATATCTTGATTTTATCCTTATTTGTTTGAATATCAGAGTTTGTTATAGGACTCCAAACTAGAACTCTCAAAATGAGTTGTAACCCACAAGTCAACCCGACCCACTACAAGTTCGGGCTAGATTGCACTTCAACATTATTTTGTGCTTCTTCATTATGTTTTACCCTTATTGCACCAACAGGTTTATTTATGTGTGAGAGTTCTTTCATTTAGTTTTTATAACAATGAGCCCTTCCATAGTGACTCCTTCCATTCATTTATTTGTAACAGTGGTATCAAAGCCACTACAAACAAAATAATGGCAGATAACTTTTTCCAACCATCCATTCCTCATTTTGATGGACACTACGATCACTGGGGTACGTTGATAGATAACTTCTTGAGGTCCAAAGAGTATTGGCAAGTTGTTTCTGAGGGCATTCAGGAACCAGAAGATGTCAGAGTAGTGACAAAGGTTCGGAAAAAGGAGATAGAAGGGTTTCGCTTGAAAGATTTAAAGGAAAAAATTATCTTTTCAAAAGCAATTGATCATTAAATCTTGGAGACCATCCTTTGTAAGGATACATCCAAGCATATTTGGGATTCCATGAAGAAGAAATATCAGGGTTCTGTAAGGGCAAAAAGGCAACAACTTGAAATTGTTCGTTCAACGTTTGAAACCCTACGAATGAAATTGGGTGAGTCTGTAACCGAATACTTTTCACGAACAATGGACATTGTCAACAGGATGTGTATTCATGGCGACAAAATAGATGATGTTTTGTGGTTCAGAAGATACTCTGCTCCATGACTCCAAACTTCAATTTTGTAGTTTGTTCCATCGAAGAAGCCCATGTAGTTGAGGAACTTTCAATCGATGAGTTGCCAAGTTCTTCATTGATTCATGAGCGAAATATTTGCAAATAAGAGAAGGAGGAACAAGCATTGAAAGCTTCTATAGATAATAATTTCACAAACATAGAAGAAGTCATGGTTGAGGAAACAATAGAGGTAGAGGTAGAGGATAAGGTGGTTGTGGTCACCAAAGAGGAGGTCGTGGTTATCAAAATCATCACCATCAAAGACGAAGATGAGGAACTCATCACTCTACAAAGTCGGTAGACAAGTCAAATGTTGAGTGTTTTCAGTGTCATAGGTATGGTCATTATCAATCAGAATATGGAGATAATTTGGATAATGAAAAGGGAGAAAGAACTAAATTCGCAGAAAATGAAGAAGAAGTCTCTTTGTTGATGGTTTATAATGCCAAAGAAGAAAAGTAGAAGAATTTATGGTACCTGGATATAGGTTATAGCAACCATATGAGCGGTGACAAGTCTACGTTTTCGGTGTTAAATAAGTCTTTCCGTGACAATGTTTTGGCCAGTTACAAGAAAAGGGATATGAGATTAATTGGGATTAATTGCCCAAGTTGGTATAACACCTAATAGGATGTTTCCACTATATCTCTACACCATCACCAATTTATGTTTTACATCAAGTTTGAAAGATGAAAGTTGGCTATAGCATTTTTGGTAAGGACATTTAAATTTTGGAGGTTTAAAAACACTGTAGCAAAAGAATATGGTGACAGGGCTCTCACAAATACAAATTTCTTCTCAAATATGTGAAGAATGTGTCATTCGTAAAAAGCATGGGGAACCATTTCAGAAAGGCAAATCATGGGGAGCAAGGAAGGTGTTGGAGCTTATGCTCATATCCCAGATCAAAGGAGTAAAAAGCTTGATGATAAAGGAGAAAAATGTATTTTTCTAGGTGTTAGTGAGCAATCAAAAGCCTACAAATTGTATAATCCTGACACCAAGAAAATGGTGATTACTCATGATGTGGTGTTCGATAAGGGTCTAGTTTGGAATTGGGATACAAGTAAAGTGGAACATCAAATACAAGTTGATTTTAACTGTTAAGATGAAGAAAGGCAACAACCACCAATAACACGAGTACAAAGTGAGCAACAAGTTGAACTAGTTGATGAATGTGAGCAACAAGCAACTAAATCAACAAATGAACGTCCACAAAGAAACAAAAGGAGACCTGCAATGATGGACGATTTTATGGTAGATGGAATTAATGAAGAGGTAGTTACTCATTTTTCTCTATTTTTATATTATGATCTAGTGATTTTTGAAGATGTTAAAAAGTCCAAATGGAGGAAGCCAATGGATGAAGAAATTGCAGCCATAGAGCACAACAATCCTTGGTAGCTGACTTATCTTCCGAAAGGGCACAAAACAATTGGTGTGAAGTAGGTTTATAAGACTAAACTAAAAGAAAATGGTGAGGTTGACAAATTAAAGGCACGCTTAGTAGCTAAAGACTATAAACAACAATTTGGTGGTGTTTATTATAAAGAGGTGCTTGCTCCTGTTGCTCGTCATGATACAATCAGATTGGTAATTGTTATTGCAGCTTAAAACTTATGGCCCATTTTTCAATTAGATGTGAAATCAGCATTTCTATATGGTAATTTGAAAGAGCAAGTGTTTGTTGATCAACCTCCTGGATATATGAAGAAAGGGAATGAACAAAAGTATATAAACTAAAGAAGGCATTGTATGGATTGAAACAAGCCCCAAGAGCTTGGTATAGTCACATTGAAGCTTACTTTCTAAAAGAAGGCTTTCATAAGTGCCTATATGAACATACACTACTTACTAAAGTTTGTTATAAAGATAAGAGTCTAATTGTTAGCTTATACGTTGATGTATTTGACTACCACAAGACATGACATTATGCATGTTGTAAGTCTCATTAGCAAGTTCATGGAATGACCAAAGGAAATTCATCTTTTAGCTGCAAAAAGAATACTTCGATATTTGAAAGGCACTACAAGTTATGGTCTGCTCTATAAAAAGGATGAAAAAACAAATTTGTTTGGCTTTACTGACAATGATTATGCTGGTGATCCAAATGATAGAAATAGTACTTCAGGATATGCATTTATGTCGAACACAGGAGTTGTTTCGTGGTCATAAAAAAGACAACCAATTGTCACTTTATCTACAACTGAAGCAGAGTTTGTGGTTCCAATAACATGAGTCCGTCAAGCTTATTGGTTGAGGAAAATACTTGGAGAATTACACAAATTGTAGCAACGGCCAATAACAATTATTTGCCACAATAATTCAGCAATCAAACTTTCAAAATATCTTTGTTACACAGAAGAAACAAACATATAGATACTAAGTACCATTATTTGAAAGATCTCACGAACAATGAAGTCATTGATTTGATTTATTATAGAAGAGAATATCAAGTTGTTGATATTTTCACTAAATCTCTGAAGATAGTTGTTTTTATCCATCAGTTTAATATTACTATCTCTAAAACAAAATATTTTAGTTTAAAAGAGAATTTGTTAAAGATGTGCATACAGAGAATTACAGAGGTTAAATTCCAAGTAGTTGGTTAATCGGCATATATTTAGAAATACTTTTTGTGAGTGTTCCTATAGTTTTGTTATATGTTAGTAGTGTGCCCTAATTTGTAGCATTTAATTATTTGTTATTAACCTATTTAAAGGTTTGATTGAAGTTGAAGGTACATTTATACAGAATAAATTAAAATATTTAATCATGACTCAGATTAATTCCACAAAGCTCATTAATTTATAACAAAGATGAAGTGTAATTCATAACAAAGATCAAGTGTAGAAATATGAAAATAGAGAAATTCATTGATTTTCTTGTATTAAAATTGCAGTACATTCAACAATGCACCAAAACATGAAGCAAAAAAACAGTTGCAGAGCGATAGAATCATCAATCGATTACTTAATCAATTATTTCAAGTAAAATGCAATAATTAAAAATGTATATCGTTGCATTAATCAATTACAAAGTGAAGTTGATTGATTTTCAATGAATCTGTATACAAAACCATTACAATTTAACTGATGATTGACATTACCCTGAGTGCTCTGGATAACCATCCCTTGGTGGAAACCTTTAGCCATCTTGGCTTCAAAACTTGATAATACCGCTTGCTCAATGTCTTGATCTAGCATCAGAAGACACTAGTGAGAATAATTGTGAGGATATATCCAAGAAGATCACCAACAGACCCAGTAACTTACATGACTTAGTGTGATTATATTAGCAACCAGAATCCAATCCCCACATGAATGCTTCCAGGTAATATATATTTTTAACTGCCTATAGTGCTCATTTGTGATTTATGCATTGTTGTTAGATTTCCCTTTGCAGTTACCTGATTGTGCGGGAAGCCAATGATTGTCTCTTGTATTTGTTTATAGATCTCTATGATGAATACAATGAAGACAGAGAACAATTTACAACCAATACTGTTAACATAGTTTGCCATTTTTATTCTCTGCTATAATCCATACAATCATTAACCATACAAGCAATGACCGAAAAATCTAGCAGATGCTGCTTTAGACATTCTTAAGAATTCAGAACCAACTCAAGATATATGATTCCAAACTGCCTGTAGAAAGGGAAATGGTAAGAACTAGACACTGACAATAAAAAGGCATAAAAGTGAAATTAATTTATATGGTAAGAACTATACTATAAATCTTTACAAATTGGCAATCTCATGCAACAATTTTGAGAAGTTGATAGATGATTAACATCTCGAGTATCATGTATTCTCGGTACAGATGATGGAAAACTAAATATTGGTTGGAAAATTTGATTAGTGTAAGATAAATGATTGATGGATACTGCATTTGTTACAGAATACATAACTTCAATTTATGAAACATTTTCTGTAGCTATGTTTACTTTACCCTCTAAAGTGATAAGAAAAATGACATTTTATTTAGTGTGTTCTTGTTGACTTGTAAGAATAGGCACTTTCTGTTACTTGTCTTTCACCGAATTAATTAACATGCATATAACTCTCTGCTCAAGACTAGTTGATCATATTGGTTATTTACTTCCGTGGTAGTCAAACACTTAAAAGCACAAAAAACAAGCTTGAATTTTACCTTGTTGAACCTTCCCATAAAATCATGAAAATGAGTGATATCCACCGTAAATCTGGCAGCAGGTAAATCTGGAAAAAGATTCATCCCTTGAATTATTATTAAGGGATGTATATATATACATATACATACATACATGTATGCATAATACATATATATAATGTAATCACATAAAATGGGGGAAGACAAAATATGAAGATCTACTATCAATCTCTTATGATGGTAGTAAGCCTTTGCCACCGGAATAAAATTGGGTGATTTTGAAATGTAGTGAAACTATTCATGAAAGAGCTCTTCTGAATTTATCAAATGGTGGTAGCAAAACCTTGAAAAGTGCAGAGAATGAGTGGAATCAATTCAAGTGAGCACCAACAGGAACTATTGCCCCCCAGAAGTTGTAGCACTAGCAACACTCTGAAAGAACATGGCCTTTGCAGCAAGGTCAGTTGAAAAGCGACCTAATACAGCAATGGTAGCTGTACTACTTCCAAACTTCTCAATTCCCCTAGAAATCATACATGTGTGGCTTGCCTCCACAACTACTATTACATGCCCACCTAATAAAAGTGGTGCAATGGTTTCTGCTATTTGTCTTGTAAGCCTTTCCTGAACCTGAAGTTTGAAACCATAAAAGTGTACTATAGACTGTACAAGGGATTTTGCAATGGGATTAAATCCTTCTGAAATGAAGTATCCTATGTGAACTACACCATGAAATGGTAGTATATGATGCTCACATTGTGACCAAAAGGGCAAGTTCAACTCACAGTGTATTTGTCTGTCCTTGAAGTTTACCTCCCTATCAGGGTTAAAAGTATCAGTACCACAAGAAAGGGAACCATTCAGCTTCACATCCATGTCAATGCTTTGGAAGTTCAATAGCCATTTCACAAATCGACCAGGTGTCCCTGTTAGCTCCTTCCTCAATGAATCTTCTCCCAAAGATTTAAGGATTGAAGATACTGCAGTGACCATGACTGGATTGACCGGTACAGTTTTGGAGGAAACTTTAGCAGAAAGAGCAGACAGAGATGGACACCACCATTGGTCAGATGATCCTCTTAGATGTGCTTTTTCTATTTCTATACCTCTAAATTTAAGAAGGCAAAAGAAATCAGACCATACATCTGCATTTCTGTCATCAAAAATTCCAGAACCTGACAAAACAAGGGTCTTCAACCATGCTTGCTGACTCGATTCAAGAAAGATCGACTCTAAGTCCGGAAAGTGGATATGTGTACACTGAAGCACAAGAGCAACACCTGCTGGCTTTATTCCCTGATACAATGCTGAACAAACCTCATCTGCCAGACGCTGAGGCTCTTGGAGTCGTTTGGCAAATACATCAGCCACACGAGAGAGCTTGCTTAAACCCACAACTCTTTGGCCAGAAGGGACATACCCCACATGACACTTGATTTGGAATGGTAGCAAGCAAGACTCGCAATAGGAATAAAGGTCAAGATCTCGGACAATCACTAGTCCACCTCCACCCCCTGCATGACCAATTCTATTATTTTCTAGACCTGCTTCGGGGAATAAAGCACCTTCAACAATGTCCTTCACTTTTTGTCTGTACCCTGGGAATATATCAATTCCCTCAATATAAGTAATCATGTTCTTGTGCAACAAAATACCACAATCCTAAATTCTAATGTTATACAGTGTAAAACTGAAACTTTTGAGAACAGAACTACAGAAATTAAACACCGAAGGCAAGACAAGAAACCAAAAAAGGAGGAAGAAAAATGGTTTTCAATGTAATTCTGAACTAACTAAGCAGGTACAGAGAGAAAAACAAAGGTAATTGCTATATCTATACTTATTTTAACCATAGCGTATATGTTATCTCAAAGGTTAACATGCCTCACATCACAAATCAATTTTGTAGAAGTAAATTAGACTCCAAGCCGAAATTCTAAGACAATTAATTGCCTTTACAGGATTGAACTGCCATTTTGACCTATTTTGCTCAAAACAGAAAAACAGATGGCTATTTTCATCAAAATAGAAGTCATCGGTCTCTCCTTTTGTCTTTTTCTTGTGTGTGTCAAGATTTCTCTATGCATGAATTACATTTAGCTCCATAATTTCTACTCCATGACGCAGTCCACCTAATTTTTGGACTGTATAAACAAGCTACTTAGCAATAATCATATACATAGATTTTATCCAATAGAAAACAGATCAATTACCATAGGTGTAACCAATTAAATTTCCTCTTTATTTTTTCCTCTAAAGTAAAATACCGAACTTCCCCAAAACCGCTAAAAAACCGAAAAGTAATACTGAGCCAAACAGAAGTGTGTTCCTTAACAGAGACCAAACATCATATAGATGAAAAAAGAAAACTATAACTCTCAACACCAGATCCAATCTTAATCTAAAGAAGGGACAAAAAAATCACCAATATGTTATGTTGTCAACAAAAAAAATCTTTCAAGAACATGACTCAAGAAACAGTAGAAGGAACAGCAACGAAACAACCATGAGTAACATCAGTCAAATCATCATCAGGCTAAAGTAAGGCTTTACCAAACACTTAAAGGAAAAGAAAAAAAAAGCAAGGTTAATTGAATTTATCTGGTAAGCTAAAATTTTATCATCTAGACTGTCCAGACTGTACAATGAATTCTAAGAAGTACAATTCATTTTCCCTTTCTTATTTTCTTTTTCAGTAAGTTCTTCAGTTTGTCTAAACATGTCTAGAATGAAAATCATTAGTCCAAAAGATTCATATAGACATGTTCACCTCTGGTTCCCTCACGAAGGGCTTTGGCAACCCGAAGTGGTGTCTTCCTAAGCCCTTCCCTGTTGATATCTTCCCCAAGACCGAGCAACAGCACCTTCACAGCATCCTCAATGGCAGCAATATCTGGCTTTGCTTCTTCCTCAAAATCCACTTCACCACACCCCATACTCACTCCATTTTCAAGCTCCCCATTTCCTTCATCCAAACAGCCCATTGAGAAATCTCAAATCCCACAACAAAACTGTCAGCACCCAATAGGCCAAAACCCAAGAAATGATGCCAGAAAGGGTATGAAAAAAAAAAAAAACTTGCAAAACTAAGATTCGCCAAGAAATACACAAGTTCCCAACTTTTTAATACCAACCCAATTAGAAAATCAAAGGGTCGAAGAGAATAACCACCCCAAATGAACCAAGGAGCTTCAGAACAAGACCAGACTAAGAGAAACACGTCAATCAAAAACTGGATGCAAAAAGGGTATTACGGATCTCGGTCTCAGAAAAAGTGTGGGGGTGAAGAACACACAAGCAGAGAGGAAAAAGAGAAAAAGTTGGCAAGGAAAAGAGAAAGAAAAGCATAAAGAAAATGATGATTTGTTCGTGGGGTTAACGTTGCATGTTAGAATGTGTGGATCCTGGGTTGGGAGTAAGGCAGTGTAATCTTATAAGAACGCAAAGGACCCACCAACCAACCAAGATGATGAAAAATGGAAGAGGGTTGCTGTTTTGTTTTCAGAGACGTGGCTGTGTTGGGTGTGTATGTGATGTGGTGATATGGATGATGGCCGCTTAATATATATATCTCTCTCTATCTATAAAAAAAAAAAACAATATATATATATATATATATATATATATATATATATATATATATATATATATATATATCGGGTGCAAAGAAAAAGAATAAAGGTTATGTTTTTTCTCAACATGATTATGTAAATGGGAATGGTGATGGTAATTATATAAAAAATAATAATTTAAGTGTAACAATCAAGTAGTTTTGTTCTTAAGTTTACAAGACTCGTCTACAATTATTGATATTTTTAGAAAATATTTTATAATGTGTATATCACTTTGTATATATTTTTTTTACTAAATATTATGAATACAACTTTTAATGAGTATTTTATAAAATCATTATTTTTAAAAAAAATTTATTTGTCTTTTCTCTTTGTTTTTTACTCCAATCTTCATTTTATTGAATATCAAATAGGATCGATCTTCGCAAGCAGCTAACCATTCGATCAAAGCGTCGAACTTAATAAATTTTCGTTTTGTCCACTTTTAGGTATTTTAACTCTTGGATTGCATGTGAGTGTGAGATAATGCATGTGACTCAAGGTTGCTCTTGGTAAATTCATGTTGCTCTCTGATTATAATGTTATGTTTATAACTCTAATCGGAGTTTTGATTTGTTGACTAGGTGATCTTGCATAGTATAAAGTTCTAGGGAGCAGTTGTGTTAAGAAGGGGGTCTCTTAGGTGGGAGAAGCTAATTTTATATATTTAATGTTTGAATTGGTTGATTGATTGTCTATAACTATGAGAATTTTTATTATGTTATAAATTAGCATCTTTGATTATTACGAGTGGTTGAATTTAGAATATAGAATTTATCTTGATATGTCAAAATTGACATTAGGATTTGGCATGAAAATTGAGTTTATGAATTTGATTATTTTGGTTGAGGAGAATGGTTTTATCAAGTTTTAGATCAACTATGATTTTTGTGAGAACTACAAAAATCTTGGTTTGATCATGGTTAGGAAGACTTCTATGAGATTTTTTAATTGAAATAATTTGACACTTCCTAAGCTAAGAACCTAAATTTTAAAAGTATTATATGGTTTCTTAAGTAGGGATTAACTCAATAAGTATCAAATTACTCAATTAAATCTTAAAGAGGGAGTTTAGGAATCTGATACATCATCGAGCACTATTGTAGCGTTGTCGAGTGCCACTTAGATAGTGGCCACTAACTTAAGGCCATGGGCGCCACTTTTGAACCACCAAACATTCTCAAATCAATGTCCTTTTAGGGGTCGTAGCATCGGGCGCCACTTACCTAGTGTTGGAAGCCACAAAGTTTTCAACTCTGAGTTATCTCGAGAAAAATGGAATTCCTGCTTCGTTAATCGTTGGATGCAAGTGAAATTTTGATAGTTGGTTCTTGACGCATGAATCTTCACTTTGATCATTGGAATCTTTGAATTGAGGTTGATAGTTAGAAAAGTTAGTCTCTTACAATTGCTCTGTTTTAGGTTTCTCTTTAGTGAAAAGCATTTCAATAGTAAGTAGGTTTTAATAATAACAAAATATATAATGAAACAAGAAAGATAAGATATCATAATAATGTTGCATGATAGCTAAAGTTTATCAGAATATATTCTTAAATAAGCACTGAATAGGGGAAAGGCTAGCTAGGCTAAATACCTCATTAGATGCTAATAAAGAACCATTTGATGACCATGTTCTTAATTGTGAATATATGATTTTGTTCATCTAATGTTTGTTCAATGACTAAAAGCAAAATCACAAGTAGCACAAAGAAAGATGAAGCTTGAAGTCTAAAACAAACACTAACAAAAGTGAAACTTAGTCACTCAATCAGAAGTACTAAGTTAGATAAGTCACAAGTTGGACCAAACAATTAAAGGCATTAGACAACCCAAGAGTACTAAGTTATTAGAAGACTAGGGTCACTAGATGACTCCGTTGGTGCATACTTAGTGAACTCAATTGGCAAGATGATTGACTATATGAGTCAACATAATGGGGAAAAACACTAGACTCACTCCTACAAGCAGTAGACGAGTCAAAGCAAAGCATTAGACAACTTAATGCAAGCATACAAGGCATAGATGAGTATCAATGCCAAATAAGTCAAGTTCAACTCACTAAGTTAAATGTTGAATATCCTTATTAGACGACTTCAATGGAAGAATGACCATACAAGTTAAATGAAGACATGCATTAGATGATTAAAGTTTAGATAACACGAAAGAGAATTATTAAATCACGAGGTGATATGAAGATCCAGTTTACTTTAATAAAATAAATCTAAATCATTGAAATTCATCAAGAGATTATTAGGGATGAAGATATTGCAACAAGTATCAAAGTTATTTGAAGATATATTTGAAAAATATCAAAAATGATTGAATATCTAATTACACAAACACACACACATATATATATATATATATACATACATATATATCTATATATATATGTATATATATATATATATATATACATATATATATATATATAGATATATATATGTATGTATATATATATACATATATATATATATATATATATATATATACATATATATAAGAAAACATTCTTTGATTGATAATTGTTAATCATATATTTATCAACCAATCACGAGAAAGAGAAAGACTCTGCAAATCAAAGACTGTAAGAGAATCTCCAGAAGATTGAAGACACAATGCATTATATTTGAAATTTAAATTATTGAATGGCTGAAAAGGAAATAAGTGATCATTCATAGGAAGCAATATACTATGAATGCAATATCATGAACTTTTATATTGAGAAAGAAGAAGATACTGAAGATATGCTCAACTGAATTTGCATTAACGGTCAAATGATAGAACACAAGTATAAGTATCAAGACCTAGATGATTAAGACAAGAAGAATGCAAGAGAAAATGCAAAAGCGTTGAAACATTATCTTATCAATTCAAGAAAAGAAGAAGAGAGGATACTCTAAGAGAATAGAGTCAAATTTGTTTTGTATAAGTAATAGTGGATTGAGTGATACATATCGTAATATCCTTAACATAGTGAAGTATACCCTATGAGCACAATTATACTCCTATGCATGAGAGATCATTTTGATCATTGCAATTGTGAGTTCTCTATCTTAAAGAGAGATTAAGAAAGGATACCTAGACAGGTTAAACTCATTGTAACTTATAGAGGTTTGTACTCATGTTTCTTGGTAAGGGTTAAACTTGTGATACATGGAGAGGTTGATACTCATTGTAACTTTGAGGGATTGATACTTGTGTTAGTCAAAGGATTTGATTAGTGAATTTCTTAAGCAGGTAACTTAAGAGACTGGACATAAATACAAGTAGAGGTGAACCTGTATAAATTCTTGTGTGCATTATTCTTTGTCTTACTCTCTAATTTAATATTATGTTTGTGCAAAACAATTTAAAATGTATAGATTTTTTATTCATCCCCCTTCTAGAGCCACCTTGCAACAACATAGTGAAAATGGAATTGGAGAATGAATGGGGAAGATAAAGTGAATTGAAGTCACATGTTGTGTGAAGAAGATGAAGATGGTTGTTGTGAGGAGTAGAGCTAGGGGTGGTAACACAGGCCAACCTGACCCGCTTTGGCCTGACTTGTCCATGGCTTATCAAAAACAGGCTAGTTTAGGTTGGCACGTCAAATAGAAACAAGCCACTAATGGTAACCCATCCAATAGAGGATAAGCTAACAAGTTGGGTCGGGATGACCCGTCACCTTTTTTTTAATTTGTTTTCAAATTTTTTCAAATTTCTATTTTTAAAATTTGTTTATATATACATATAAATTAATATTAAAAACATATTTAATCATATAAAGTATTTTTAAAATTTTTAATTGATTAGTTAATGTTTTTAATTAGATAAGTTAAAATAATTATTACATTTAAATGTTATATTACTCCTTTATAACTAATAATTGGAACTTAATTTATAAGTGTTAATGATTTAAATTACAATACTATATATATTTACACTTTTTTAAAAAATATAATATAAAAATTAATCTTTTTAATTAATTTTATTTAAATTTTTAATTTAAAAAAAAATGGGCCAACAGGTTGGAATCTTCAACCTAGTCTGTCCCTTTTAACATGGGTTGATGGGTTGGCCCATCGAGCTTAACCTGTTTTGCCACCCTTAATTAGAGGGGAAGACGAAGTGGAAAAAAAATGGTGCCTCCAACAACATACTATGCACATTTTTTGAATTTAATTCACAAAATTAATTTTTACCACATGGATAAAACATGTAAAAGATGTGTAAATAACACATAAACTACAATGCAACGTCATTTTCCATGTTAGAGAAAATTTATTAATGTTGAGTGGGAGGACTATATCCATTTCTTTCAAAAGTTAGGGGACTAAACAAAATTAAAGTTTTGAGCAAGGATAAATTGTAGTTTTGCGTCAATGTTGATGGGAAAAACATATTTAACCATAAAAAAGATTAAATAGATGACAATTAAGTACAAAATCGTCACTTACATGTACTCATAGATGAAAATTTTACACAAAATTGTACCCTAGCAATGCTCATAGGAGATGATTACAGTGTCGTTGTCAACAACAAATGTTATCTAGGTAAATAAAATTTGCTTTAAAAATATAATAAAACAAAAACTAGGTAGTAAAGGTGTCATTTTAGCCCGCAACCCATTGGTCAGCCCTGACCCCTCTAACATTAAACCAATTTTATTGACCCACTTAATGGGGCGATTTTTCAAAGCCTTTAACCCTAAAAGTCCTTAGGAGAGTGTGGTTTAGCCCCATTTTCATTCAAAACTCTTTTTCTTTACCAATTCTCACCAAAACTTCTTCTTCTCACCCAAGTTCAACACCTAATCTGCAATGTTTTCCTCTAATGCCACCATGCATGCACACAAGGCCAACACCATGAATCCAACATTTGTCATCAATGGAAATGTATCTTTTTGTGTGAATCCCTGATTCTTACTTTG
The DNA here is from genome assembly GCF_004118075.2 of Vigna unguiculata. Taxonomy (NCBI): domain Eukaryota; kingdom Viridiplantae; phylum Streptophyta; class Magnoliopsida; order Fabales; family Fabaceae; genus Vigna; species Vigna unguiculata. Next base: position 6,374,471 of record NC_040288.1, on the reverse strand, counting down.
ATGTTCCATTTGATAAGGTAAAATGGATCAAGCTTAGAGAAGCATGAAAGGTATGTGCATGGTGTACTATGTGTGAGGAACTTGAGTTTAGCTTATACAGATAGAAATAATGGGGGAATAAGTGAATTTTTTATATAGCATGCATTTGGAATTTTGGCACTTGGAAGTTTAAGTTATATATAAAGTTAAATATGTTTTTGGTCCTTTAACTTCCAGTGAAACTTTGGCCCAATTTAGTTCCCAACTTTTTAGAAATGTGTGGATTTTTAACCAAATTGTGTTAAGTTGATTTGACATTTCAAATGCGTTTCATGATAGTATTTGTGTTATTTATATTGTTTGATACATTTTCGCTTTAATGTTAGTTGAGAAATGTATTTGAAACATCAATTAATCTAAACAAATTTTGGTTAAAAGAACTAAATACACGCATTTCTAAAGATGAGGAACTAAATTGGTCTAAAGTTTCAAAGAGAAATTAATTTCAATTTTTACACCAAGTTCAAGAATAAAAACATATTTAACCCTTTTATATATATATATATATATATATATATATATATATATATATATATATATATATTAATTTGACAATTTGTTTTGTTCAGGTAGGATATGACTTTTTTAAGTTTTAGAAACATTCTATCTAAGGTAACAAAAATTGATTTAATTAATTAAATTTGTTTTTTATTAAAAAGATTTTGGGTAGATGAGCGAACGTTCTTTTTGGACTGAATAGTTATGATGTGATTATTTTTACTAAGAAAAATTATGCAAAATATTATTGTGAAAATTTTGTAAAAATGAAATTGAAATCTATATAAATATTATTTAAAATTAATATTTTTTCCATGTTAAAAAGAAGGTTAATAGACTCGTCTTAGCTTACAAGATTTTTGTAGATATTTTGGTCGTGTGAGCCTTTTCAATGGGGGCTTTTTAGTTATGTGAGATTTTTTGGTCCCAACCATTGTAGGTTAGGAACAAATCATGTGAATTGGACCAAATTGACAGATCTACTAGATAGTAAATAAATAGATGAAATTGTAGTAGTCAAAAATTTAAGAATATTAAATTAAAATTTTAAATTAAGATTAAAAATTAAGTTAAAAAATTGAATGAAAATTTTAAACCATCTACACACTAACACAGAAAAACCTTTTAGTGTCTGATATTTTTTACCTTTGACGTCTCCTCAAACACCGACATCGTACTGGGTGACGTCAAAATAACGTCGGAAACCAAAGTAGGCGTTACTTAACATCGGTGCAATAGGGGTCCGAAGTTATCCAACGTCGGGGCCAAAAGCAACAGACGTCAATTTTCGCGCTAAATGAAGCAAAAAAACATAGCATTTTGATGTCTAATGGGCTTTGACTGACGTTAAATAACATCGGCCATGGTAAGCTCAAACGTTAAATAACGTCTGTCAGAGCACCACCAGACGTCAAACTACTCTATTTTTTTTTTTTAAATTTGGTTGTTTTTACAACATTCCTACACCTAAAAATAAGAAAACTCCCAAAACTGTTTTATAATAATTTTAGCACAATTCTGGAGTTACAATTATATCTAATAACACTTAAGTTTCAACATATATTCTAAACTAATATAAATAACACCAAACTAAAAGTTTCAACATGATATTTTTGTACAACAAAGTTTTTAAAAGGAGTTCTAATTCCTGTGGTATCAACTCCATCTTTCCAATAGATATGTTGCCCACTCCTATCTTAGTGTGTGGATAATGTCTTCTGGTAGAGGTGATGGATTCTTGAACCGCTGAAAAAGTAATACAATTTCATTATGTATGAATATCATTCTTTAAAGTTTGATATGATTTATAATATGTGAAAGATATATATAATAACCTTTATCCATTCATTTTTAATTGCAGCTCGAATGATTATTCTTATCCAAGACATGACATAATATCCACATTCCCATGAATCTTCTTGCTTGTTACACTGAACATTACAAATAAAATAAACACATATCAAAGTCATAAGTTGACATACAAAAATTAATAACTTTAAAATGAATGAGTTCTAACCTTTGGATATAATACTTTAAGTTGTTGACCTCTAGGCTTACCCACAATTCTAATGACATTTTGGAAACATAAAACATATGTTAGTTTTTATAACTAAGTAGATACATAGGTTAGAATTGAAAAAAAAAAACTTACTCTTGTAACATGTTTTTCAAAGCAGGTGGAATCTTCCTATGGCTTGAACAAAACCATACAACCGTGCATTGTCTTGGAATGATGACACATAGTTGCCAATGATACCTACCATCAATCACAAGTAGTTAGCCGAAATAATTAATAATACTTCATAAAATATTACTAGCAAAAACACTTACGCATCAATGTATGATGCAAAGTAGATCTCTCTATTTGACTCAACCATTCATGTTTGCAAATAAAGTTTGATGTGGTCATGTGAGTTTCCCGAAGGTTGAATTGTTTGAGGTTCAATGAATCCATAGATGAAAGATCGACCTTGGTCCACAATGACTTTGTCCATGTACCTAAGAGAAGACAATTAGGTATAATATTAAAAGGTATCAATTCCTTGCTTTAAATATGAAATACAATAAAAAAATCTTACATGCACCATAGTTGTATGACTGAAATATTTAACATCTTATCTCCTGTAATGATCTCTAGTGCATCATTCAGGTTAATGTACAATGGGACATGATAATGGAGGCCAAATACTCTTAACTCCCACACTAGCTCTACCGATCCTCTTTTCAACTTGTGTAATTTTAGAAGCAGCTTTCCTAGAGGATCATTTTCTGCTTCAGAAATTTCATCATCTTCACGTATAACACATGGACGTCGAACTGGCTGTTTTTCAGGACGAGTGGACTGAAATAAAGATTTAGAAAGGTTTGATGTTAAAAGTTTTATAAATTGTAAGATTGAACTACTAAAAAGATGATGTAATAATACCTTTGGTGGGCTAAGGTATGGCATGATCAATGCTTTAGGCCAAGCAATAAATGTGCCTAAAGCCTCCCCAACAAATTGGATTTCTGAAGTTGGCACAGGCACTTGAGCATGGGGATCTCGAACTTCATTAATCATCACACGTGCATACTAAGGCAATAGAGGAACACCATGGATAGTCTCTGCACCCTGAAGTTATCGTCCTATGGCCACTACGCGCGGGGGGTCTTCATCAACCAATAGCTCATACTGACTTGTGTAGTTAGTATGATCTACACTAGAGCATGAGCCTTTTGTACTCACACGTTGTCCTGTTGGAGCTTGAGTGGGTAATTTCATGTTATGTTGCTACATGGACTGAAGCTTTTCTTCAAGTGTCCTTTGTATTTATTGTTGTTGTTGTTGAAGTTGTTCCATAAAACGTTGCTCCATAGTCAGAGCAGCCTTCCACATCTCTTACCTAGGAATTGCATCCACTAGGTTAGGGGACTCAAGTCCTAAAGACTATGCACGAGACTTTTTCAATTTTTTCTCCAATAATACATAGCCACCTCGAGAGAGTACGTGTGGTGTATCATTAAGTCTTTATCTTTGTTGGGCTGCTGTCCTTTTTCCCTGTCAGACATAACATTATTTAATAGTTTTAATACACAAATGTATGACTAGTGTCACTATAAACAAATTTAACAAACAAACCTGTCAGTCTCTAGACTCTCTACATGCACGAAATTCCATCCACTCCTCCTCAGAGATTTTGTACTTAGCACAAGGAGTGTCATGTTGTCTGTCTCCAAACACATATAGACGTGTGAGCCTTGCCTTGAAGTCCCTCCATCTGATGGCTATGTGAGATAACACTTTCTTTCTAATTCGCTCAGTGTTCGGAGTAATCTCAAATTTGTGTTGTTTAAAACATAAAATATGTTATGTTAACAATAACTTAAAAAATACTATAGTTGGTTTAAGTAAACATACCACAAGATCCTGCCATAGGAGGTTCTTCTCGACCTCCGCGACGTCATCCCAACATGCAATTGCAATAGAAACTTTCATTTTGGCCAGCATTCCTATGTAGATATGGTACTTTTTTTCCCATGGGCCACTGGGTTCACCCGATCGAGGATCAATATGGAGCGGCATCCTCTCTCGTCGATTTGTGACATCCGACAATCGAGTCACGGATCTACCAAGTCCCTCGTGGTCTGATCTGGAGCTTGTCATACTTGAAACATATCATTAGGAAATGTTAACGATGAAAATATACTCAATAACCTATATTATATTAAAACAGCAAGAAAAATAAAAAATTGTAAATGTGACAATATTATTAAATAAACACCTATCAAGGTATTGTGTTCTCCCATATGCCTTCATTGTGATCACTTTGAATAGCATGGATATCATCAGTTACATCATCAACCTTGTCTTGAATGGTTCTTGATGAGAAAGACATTGTCTCAAGTATGTCTAGACAATCTTCATCATCATTTACGTGCATGTTTCTTCCTTCTAATAAAACTGACCATTTCTGATTGGCTGGATCAATAACATAAAAAACATTTCTTGCTTGAATAGCCATAATAAATGGTTCATCTGTATCACTCATCTTGTTAAGATCCACCAAAGTGAAACCCAAGTCATCTGTCCCAACACCCGAATTACTATCAACCCATTTACACTTGAAAATTGACACTCTAAAAGTCACATAGTCAACTTCCCATATTTCGTGTATTATTCCAAAGTAACTCATGGATGCTGTAATTGGATTCTTGTCCTTAGAACTGGCAAAATGTACAACTTTAGCTTGAAGTGTAACCCCATTATTTTGAACTCTACTTTTGTCATCTTCCATCTTTGAATAGAAATAGTGATTGTTTATGTAGTACCCGCCATATGTAATGACATCAGTGTTCGGTCCACGAGCTAGCCTCAATAGAGTTTCGGAAACATTTGGAGTCGCGTAAATCTTTTTTTAAACCATGGTAAGAAAGTTTTGTTATGTTCATTAAGTGCCCATTTTTCACTCATTTGTGGATGTGTTGATTTCGTTTCATCAATGGGTTGCGTAATGTAAGGAATCACCTCTACAGTGTTGTTTAAGATGTACAAATGGGGTTGATCAACTAATTTTCTACTAACACTTTGAATCTTCACTCCACGCACACCCTTACCTTCACATTTACCTTCATGTCTAGTTTTAGGACTCTCCAATTGGTTCACAACTTGGCATATAACTTGAGTAGAATTCAATGGCTTCTTCTGCAATGTACCGCTCTATAATTGGAGCTTCTGGTTGATACTGATTCTTGACATATCCCTTTAAGATCTTCATGTATCTCTCCACTGGGTACATCCATCTCAAGAAAACTGACCCACATAATCGAATTTCCCTCACAAGATGAACTATCAAATGAACCATGATATTGAAAAATGAAGATGGAAAATACATTTCCAATTGACACAATAGTCTAATGGCCTCATTTTCCAAATCGTCTAACACTCGAGGGTCAATAACTTTCTTGCATATGACAGAAGTAGGTAAGATGGCTCGAAAAGCTACTGGTAAAAGTTGTTGCATCAGCACATGACAATCGTGAGACTTTAAACCGACTAACTTTAAATCTTGCATAGAAACAAGGCTACTAATATTTGAAGAGTAACCTTGGGGAACCTTCACACTTCTTAAACACTCACAAAAAATTTGTTTCTCTTTTGTAGAAAGAGTGTGACAAGCTGGAGGCAGGTAGGTTCGTATTCCAATTGATTGTGGATGTAACTCAGAACGGATGCCCATTTCAGCAAAATCTTTTTGTGCTTTTACTTCATCTTTAGTCTTTCCTTTTACATTTAGTAAAGTTCTGATGACGCTATCACATACATTTTTTTCAACGTGCATCACGTCTATACAATGTCGTACCTCAAGTTTACACCAATATGGAAGATTAAAGAAGATTGATCGTTTCTTCCAAATGCTTTTCTTTGTGGTCTTTTTCTTTGAATGTTTTCCAAACACAATGTCAATTTTTTTCACTTGGTTGTATATTTCTTCACCATTGCGGGGTCTTGCTACAACTTCATCCTCAGGACTTCCATTAAATATTTTTTTCATTCTACGATAAGGATGATTTCGAGGAAGGAACTTTCGATGTCTTGTATACACAGTTTTCTGATCGTGCTTCAATTGAATATAACTCGTGTTTTTTTCACAAATGGGACATGCAAAATGACCTTTAACACTGTAACCGCTCAAGTTTCCATATGCTGGAAAATCATTTATGGTGCAAAACAACATTGCATGTAAACAAAAAAATTCTTGAGAATATAAATCATACACATCGACGCCTTCTTCCCATAACAATTTCAAATCATCGATCAACAGATTTAGCTACACATGAATGTCATTTCCAGGTTGTCTAGGATCCGATATCATCATAGACAACATCATATATTTCTTCTTCATGCACAACAAAGGAGATCAATTGTAAATCATCAGCAAAACTGGTCATGAACTATGTTTGCTACTTAAGTTCCCATAAGGATTCATATCATCTATAGCAAGTCCAAGTCTTAAGGTTCTTGGCTCTGCACCAAATTTTGGAAATGTTTCATCAATCTTCTTCCATTGGGGAGAATTAGCTGGGTGTCGAAGAAGATTATCACACTTTCTTCCATCAACGTGCCATTTCAGGTTTTTTACATCTTCTTTAATGGAAAATAGTCGTTTGAATCTAGGTATTATAGGAAGGTACCACATCACCTTAGCAGGTGGACCATCTTTGTCTTCATCGCCACTATTTCCATCAATTTTCTTTTAAACCGCAATAAACCACATGTTGGACACGCCTTCAGTGAAGCAAACTCGTCTTTGTATAAAACACAATCATTTGGGCATGCATGTATCTTTTGAAATTCCAAATCCATTGGACATAAAACTTTCTTTGCCTCATAATTATGGATAGGTAACGTGTTATTTTCTGGAGGCATCTCCTTTAACAACTCCAACAGTTCTGTGAAACTTGTATCCGTGCATCCACGCCTTGCTTTTAAACTGAATAATTTCAAAGTTGCTGACAGTCGCATAAAGTTAGTGCATCGTGGATACAATTCTTCCTCTGAATCGGACTTAAGAGAATCATATAAATGAACTTTTCCAAAATTCTCCTCCCTAACATCACGTACCATATCTTCTAAATAATCATTCATCAAGTCGTCTACATAATCTGTTCTTTGTGACATCGTAGGCTTGTCTAATACTTTTCCATGTCAAGTCCAAAGTGTATAACTCCTTATTATACCAAAGATGAATAGATGATCACGCATTGTGCCCAAGTCATGATGTATTTGATTAAGACAACGAACACAAGGACAAAAATATGTCTCGTTACTTGACATTGCGTGTTCTTGAACATATTGCAAAAACTCAGAAACCCCATTTTCATATTCTTCACTAATGCAACGCTCATTCATTCAACTTCGATCCATACTATGTTCGTAAAAAACTCAATCAATTTTTCATAATTTGCTAACACGTATACAAAGAAGTCAAACATCATAAACTTCATAAAATTTCGACAGCATTTCGCATTGGTCTCTGAAGTACACGAAATGAAAGTGATCGGTCATGATCACGATCAAGTATGCATCCAAAGAACAACACAAAATTGCCTCAATCGAAATTTTATCAAATTTATGCATAAACCTCAATGTATACGTTATAACAAATTATGAAAGATATTTTTTCAAACTGTCCGATCGGACAATTCAAGATTTAATACAAACGATTAAAAATTTAATCATTTGTACTAAATCTTAAACGGGAACTAAGGTTCGCTCAATGTTTAATTAAAATTATAATAAATCTTCATATATAAAACAACAATGCAACCATAGTATTAAAAAATCAAATAAAATTGAAAATATTTAAATAAAAAAGTTTAACAATAAACATAAATTTCTTTCAAAATTATGTAAATATGAATACAAAATTTCAAATAAAAAAGTAGACCCAAAAAACTAACTAAAGAATATTCAAAATCTTAAACTACGGTAAAGAAAAAATTAATCAATTACATACATATAATGAACAATGAAGAATGAACAAAGTGACAAAATGCAAAAAGAAGGATCAGTAAAGCTAACCTCTTGTTGCAAAACCAAAATCGAAGTTGGAGGAGAGTGGCCTTAGGGGCGTCGGACGTGCTACTAGCTGGCCAAATGGGAAAGAAAAACACTACCAAATGGGGACGAAAATGACAAATATTGGGCTTAAAACTCATAAGTCAATCCACAAAGTAAAACCCAACAACTTTCAGTGATGGAAAATGACCAAACTCACCTGCAATAGACGTTGTCGTCGACGCGGAGGGGAGAAGGCGCAAGGCCAAACGAGAAAGAAGAACACCACGGAGACGAAGTATAACACTGCAAAATGGGGACAAAAACAAAAAATATTTGGTTCAAAACTCCTAAATCAATCCACAAATCAAAACCCAACAACTTTTAGTGGTGGAAAACGAAGAAACTCACCTGCAATGGTCGTTCTCGTTGTCGCCGACACGGAGGAGATGAACGCGTGAAGCAAGAGTAGGGAGGCGTGGGGTTTGCGCTGGTTTTAGAAAAGAAATTGACGTCAGAGAGGGGTGGGGCGATGTAATTTGACGTCGGGGTGCTGTAGGGCCGATGTGCTTTTGAAAACCACGTCGGGGTGGTGCAAAGCTGACGTTACGTAACGTCGGTGTGTCAAGGGCAGACGTTAAAATTGTCTAGTTATTTACAAAAACGTCACTGGTCACTTTTTTATGTTGGTGTTCTTTTGAGCAGACGTTAAAGAGGTGACGATAAAGGCCTTTTTTGTGTTAGTGCACCTTCATGTTTCATCATTTTTTTTGGGCTAACAGCCCCAATATATGTTTTAATGTCTTTACATCTAGACTTTGCTTTTCACACCACTACAAAATGGTTTCCATTCCTATGGTCCCATGTCTCATCGTGGAAACAAATTTTCATTTTCTATTATGAAGAGTGAACAATGATACAATGACTCCCATTATTTAACTCTCATCCTTTACTCTCTAACGAGGCTTAGTGTGGGTCATTGATTAATGTACCACTATCTTTTCTTTTGAAAGAATCAATGATCCACAATAAGCTACATTAGGGAGTAAAGAATAGGAGTCAGAAAAGTGGAGTCAAAGTATAACTTTCCTATAAAGGGCAGTACCAAAACCGTTCTGGCAGGGGATGCTTCTACAAATAAACCATCACGTTTTTCATCTTCCCTCATCCTTTATCACCTTCATCTATCATCACATTCTACATACACATCGTCACCATTAAACCACCATCATTTTTTCTTTTTTCTTTTTCACACAACTCTCCATTTAACACTATAAGGTTTTCTTCCATCATCAAACATCCACTAAAAAATCTCATCATCAATAGTCACACGGTCTTTGCAAGGAAATTCCTCAACCCAAAGCCCAAAGAGTAGATAAGTAAAAAAAAAAAGAGAAAAGGTCTGGAGGGACTGAAATAGTGAGTAATGAACGACGTAGAGAGGAATGAACTCAGGTGACGTTGTTGGGTCGTGCAACATTCATGGCATGGTCGTGACGGCGATTCCAAGTCGCGACAAGCATTCTTATAGTAAAAATCCAAAACTCAAAAAATTTACCATTCATATATTAAGTTTGACATTTAGTTCATTTAAATGTGAGTATAATTGAGATTGCTTTGAGATGATAAGGTAATATTATTTAGGGTTAAATATGTTTTTGATCCTTCAACTTTTAGTGAAAATTGAAAATAGTCTCTCTTGGAAACGTTGAACCAATTTAGTCTCTGAACTTTGAAAATGCGTGGATTTAGTCCTTTTAACCAAATTTTAGTAAGTTTACGCTGTTTGACACATGTTTACTTCAATGTTAGCTGAGAAATGCGTTTAAAATGTCTAATAAACTTTAAAAAAATTGGTTTAAAGGACTAAATTCACGCATTTCTAAAGATAAAAGACTAAATTGATTCAAGGTTTCCAAGAGGAACTAATTCCAATTTTTACTTAAAGTTGAAGGACCAAAAACATATTCAACCTTATTATTTAAAATATATCTATGATATAATTATTAGTCTACTAAAAGTTTTTATCATATTTTCCTTTTGATTAACTTGTTTAGGTTCAGTCATAGAAAGGAATAGTTAAAACAACACACAATAAATGATGTTATTTTTGTTATATATGAATAATCAAAATTATTCATATATAATGGTAACACAAGCCAATCCAATCCGCTTTGGCCCGACTCGTCCCTGACTCGTGAAAAAACAGGCTAGGCCGGGATGACCTGTCACTTTTTTCTTTTAATTTGTTTTCAAGTTTGTTTATATATACATGTAAATTAATATTAAAAACATATTTAATCATATGAAATATTTTGTAAACTTTTAATTGATTATTTAATGTTTTCAATTAGATAAATTAAAATAATTATTACATTTACATGTTATATTACTCTATTATAACTAATAATTGGAACTTAATGATTTAAATTATAATACTATTATATATTTACAATTTTTAAAAAATATAATTTTTAAAAAATAATCTTTTTATTACTTTTTATTCTAACTTTTAATTTAAAAAAAATGGGCCAACAGACTGGCTCGTACTTTGGCCTATCAAATTAACGAGTTGGACAAGCCGGATCAGAACCGGCTGACGAGTTGAAATCTTCAACCCAGCCCATCCCTTTTGACACGGGCTAACGGTCAGGCTTGTTTTGCTACCCTTAATTAGAGGGGAAGATAAAGTGGAATAAAAAGGGTGCCTCTAACAACAACCTTTGCACATTTTTTTATTTTTTTAATTTAATTCACAAAATTAATTTTGGCCACATGAACAAAACATGTGCAAGATGTGTAAACATCGCAGACACTACAATGGAACTTCATTTGCCATGTTAGATAAAATTTAAGGATGTTGAGTGAGATAACTATATCCATTTCTTTCTAAAGTTAGGGGACTAAACAAAATTAATCTTTCGAGCATGGATTAACCCTAAAAAAGGTCACATAGATACAGTTAAGCACAAAATTGTCGCTTACATGTACTCATAGATGACAATTTTACACAAAATTGCACCCTAGCAATGCTCATAGGCGACGATTACAGTGAAGACCGTCGTTGTCAACAACGAATTTTATCTAGGTAAATAAAAATTGCTTTAAAAATATAATAATACAAAAACTAGGTAGTAGAGGTGTAATTTTTGCCCATAACCCACGGGTCATCCTTGACCCCCAATAACATTAAACATCATTTTATTGACCCACTTAATGGGGGGATTTTTTTCAAAGTCCTTAGTAAAGTGGGGTTTACTCCCCTTTTCATTCAAAACTCTTTTTCTTTGCCAATCCTCACCGAAACTTTTTCTTCTCACCTAAGTTCAAGCCTCAATCTTTAATGTTTTCCTCTAATGCCACCATGCATTCACACAAGGCCAACACTAGCACTATCAAAATGGGTTGGAACCCGCGGGCCAACCTGGCCCACCACGGGTTCGAGCCGGGTTGGGTTGAATTTTTTCAATACTGGTTGATTTTTGAGCTGGTCAAGGCTGGCTCAAGGGTAAAGCGAGTAAAGCGCTCACTTTAGACCTCTAAAGAAAGAAGGCCTCAAAAATACTTTTTCTACTACTAATATTTTTCTATTAAATTAATTAACATATTATATTTAAGAAAAAGGGCATCAAAATATTTTTAGTACTAATATGCTCTATTAAATTAATTATAAAATTATGCTTAAGAGAAAAAAAAATCCTCAAAAAGAATATTTTAGTACTAATATAGCTCTGTTAAAAATTGATTATAAGTTTATGTGTAAGAATAAAATTTAATTAAATTTTTATCAGTGTATGTTGACTTTTATTGATATTAAAAATGATATTTAATGAGTTAAAATCTTTTTTTGGTGAACTATAATTTGGTTTAGGATGAAAAAAAGGACTAGTTATCTTTATATTCTTATAATCAATCTTGATTCTATTTTCTTCTTCTATCTCTTTGTGACTACTCTTGTCTCTCCTTCTTTTCTTATATTCTAGAGTCTTTATTTTTTTTAGGGTTTTGAAATATTACAATCCTTGAATTTTATGTTGTCTGTGTGTACCAATTTGTTCATCCTCATTTCTGATTAATATGTTCTTTCTTTTTATTTGTGTTGTTGTTGTTTTATCTATTTGTTGCATTTGTATTAGAATTGGAAATGTGTTTCTTTTGTCAAATTTTTTTTCGGTACTTACAGACTTACGAGTTTCGAGAGTTTTTTTGCATATATCTTGACGAGAAAGTGAAAATTTTCTACAAAACTATTAATTTGATTAAGATTTTTATTTTTATTTTTTTCTTTTTGTGGATAATAGATTAATTGGAGCATAATTCAAAGTTGGGTTTTCTGTAGAAACATAATTCAAGTCTAGGAAAAAAAAAGACTTATTATCGACTTGAGAAGAAAAATAATTTTTTAATTATTTTTATTGATGATTAATACTAAAACAAAGTTTGCAGGTTTGTGAAGAAGTTGAGCCTTGAGAGGGAGAAATAAATTTGAGACTTAAGACAATATAAGTTTATTATCGACTTTACTTTTCTAACAACTAGAATTAGTTTTTATTGTTTTAAATCGTTCATTTTATATACTTATCTTTAGTAGTATTTTATATATTTATATCTTTTTTTTATATAAAAATATATAAATATGTCAACTAGAGAATTTGAATCAGGCTATTCAAAAATCTAGACGAAGAGGAGAATTAAGGCTTTAATTGTATCACAAAAAAAAGCTATGAATTAGAAAATACAAGTGGGTACTTCCTGAATGAACAAGATAATAACAACATAGATATAGTCGAAAACAACAATAGAGTAGGATAAGTAGTTAGTGATGATGATAATTCTGATTCTTAAATCCATGATAACGAAAAGGAGATTGAGAAACTATATGATGATTCTACTCTTGAACCCGATTAACCCGGGTTGAACTCGTGATGAGTCAGGTTGACTCACCAACCCGTAAATAAAAGAGTCACAAAGTGTTTTTTGTTAAGTTAGACTTTGCATTTGGGTCAAGTTAAGTTGTTTTCTTTAGCCAACATATAGATAATTTGTATTTTTGTGATTTTAGTTTGTATTTAGATTGTATTAAAGTTTATTTAGATTTTAATTCGAATTATAATTTAGTTTTGATAGAAAAATAAATTAAAAAAATTGTTTTTTTTAATTAAGTGAGCTCGTGAGTCAACCCGTTTAACCCACCAACCCATGGTGGGTCGGGTCGGGTAAAATTTTTTTTGGCTCACTAATAAGTGAGCTAGGTTGGGTTGGCTCACTAAGTGATCAACCCATGGTGGGTCGAGCCGGGCTAGACCAGGTTATCCGTTTTGACGGTTCTAGCCAATACCATGAATCTAACTTTTGTCATCAATGAAACATATTTTTTTGTGTGAATCCCGGAATATTGGTGTGATGTCCCATTTGATGAGGTAAAATGGGTCGAGCTTAGAGAAGCATGGAAGGTATGTGCATGTGTACTATGTGTGAGGAACTTGAGTTTAGCTTATATAGATAGAAATAATGGGAGAATAAGTGAATTTTTTATATAGCGTGCATTTAGCATTTTGGCACTTGGAAGTTTAAGTTATATATAGAGTTAAATATGTTTTTGGTCCCTTAACTTCTAGTGAGAAACTTTGACCCAATTTAATTTCTAACTTTAGAAATGTGAGGATTTATTCTTTTTAACCAAGTTTTGTTAAATTAATTTGATGTTTCAAATGCATTTCATGATAGCATTTGTGTTTTTTACACCATTTGACACATTTTCACTTTAATGTTAGTTGAGAAACGTATTTGAAACATCGAATAATCTAAATAAATTTTGGTTAAAATGACTAAATTTACGCATTACTAAATATTGAGGACTAAATTGGCTTAAAATTTTGAAGATGACTTAACTTCAATTGTGCTAAATTTGTCAATTTATTTTGTCCACGTAACATAGGACTTTTTTAATTTTTTGAAATATCCTTTTAATGAATTCAAGATCTAAGATAACATAAATTGATTTAATTAATTAAATTTGTTTTCACTTAAAAACACTTTGGGAAGATGGAAAAGAGTGATTTTTTTATATTGTAAAAGTTAAATTGTTTATATAAATATTATTTAAAATTAATATTTTATTTCCATGTTAAAAAGAAGGTTCATAGAAGGTCTTGAGATACAAGACTTTTGTGGGTATCTGGCCCAACTTATGTGGATTAGGCCGAAAGTGAGCCTGATTGACAGGATTGACAAGTCTACTAATTAGTAAATAAAGGGATAAAATTAAAGTAATTCAAAATTTAAGAATATTAAATTAAAATTTTAAATTTTAATTTTAAATTAAGATTAAAAATTAATTTAAAAAATAGAATGAAAATTTTATACCATCTGCACCTTCATGTTTCAGATTATTTTTTTGGGCTAACAACCCCCAATATATGTTTTAATGTCTTTACATCCAGAATTTGCTTTTCACACCACTACAAAATGTCTCCATTCCTATTTCCTATGGTCTCATATCTTATCGTTGAAAAAAAATTAATTTTCTATTATGAAGAGCAAGAAATATTTTTAAGCCAGACAAAATATTGTTTTGACCTATTAAAAAAGTTTAAAATGGAGAATTGCAAGGAAGTTGTCACTCCAATTGTTACAAACTGTTATATGGATTCATATGGCTAGATAGCAAGTTGATTCTACCAAATAAAGAGGACTAATTGGCTTTTTGCTCTATCTAATAACAAGTAGGTTAAATATCCAATTCAACGGGTGTATGTGTGCAAGATATCGATCTTATCCAAAGGAATCATATTACAAAGCTGCAAAGAGGATTCTCAAGCATTTGAAAGAAACAATTTGTAAGGCTCGGGAAAATTAAATAAATAAATAAATATTTATTTAATAAATACGACGACAAGAATCCTTAAATTAATTAATGTAGAGAGAGAATATAAGAAGTGATCAAAATCAATTAAAATTAGTAGGCTGAGGAGCATGAAACTATACACCAAGATGATTAGACATTACTCATTTTAAAGGAACTAAAATTGATGGTGTTAAAGACAATGGGCTAACGGGCTGATGAGTTGAAATCTTTAACCCAGCCCATTCCTTTTGACACAGGCTAACGGTCGAGCCTAACTTGTTTTGCCACCCTTAATTAGAGGGGAAGATCAAGTGGAATAAAAAGGGTGCGTCCAACAACAACCTATGCACATTTTTTTATTTTTTTTTTATTTAATTCACAAAATTAATTTTTGCCACATGGACAAAACATATGCAAGATGTGTAAACATTGCAGACGCTACAATGGCACGTCATTTTCCGTGTTAGAGAAAATTTAAGGATGTTGAGTGAGAGGACTATATCCATTTCTTTCTGATGTTAGGGGACTAAACAAAATTAATGTTTCGAGTAGGGATTAATTGTAATTTTTGGTCAAAGTTGATGGACGAAAACATATTTAACCCTAAAAAAAAGTCAAATAGATACAATTAAGTACAAAATTGTTGCTTACATGTACTCATAGATGACAATTTTACACAAAATTGTACCCTAACAATGCTCACAAGCGACGATTACAGTGAAGACCATCGTTGTCAACAACGAATTTTATATAGGTAAATAAAATTTGCTTTAAAAATATAATAATACAAAAACTAGGTAGTAGAGGTATAATTTTAGCCCATAACCCACGGGTCATCCTTGACCCCTCTAACATTTAAACCTCATTTTATCAACCCACTTAATGGGAGCATTTTTTTCAAAGTCCTTAGTAGAGTGGGGTTTACCCCCATTTTCACTCAAAACTCTTTTTCTTTGCCAATCCTCACCGAAACTTTTTCTTCTCACCTAAGTTCAAGACTCATTCTTTAATGTTTTCCTCTAATGCCACCATGCATGCACACAAGGCCAACACTAGCACTGTCAAAATAGGTTGGAACCCGCGAGCCAACCTGGCCCATCACGGGTTCAAGCCAGGTTGGGTTGAATTTTTTTTACAAATTTCAATATGGGTTGATTTTTGACCTGGCCAAGGCCTGCTCAAGGGTAAAACGAGTAAAGCGCTCGCTTTAGACCTCTAAAGAAAGAAGGCCTCAAAAATGATTTTTCTACTACTAATATTTTTCTATTAAATTAATTAGCATATTAAATTTAAGAAAAAAGGTCTCAAAATTTTTTTAGTACTAATATGCTCGTTAAATTAATTATAAAATTATGCTTAAGAGAAAAAAAAATCCTCAAAAAGAATATTTTAGTCTAATATAGCTATGTTAAATTGATTATAAGTTTATTTTTTAGAATAAAATTTAATTAAATTTTTATTAGTGTATGTTGACTTTTATTGATATGAAAAATGATATTTAATGAGTTAAAACCTTTTTTTGGTAAATTATAATTTGGTTTACGATGAAAAAAAGAATTAGTTATCTTTATATTCTTATAATCAATCTTGACTCTATTTTCTTCTTCTATCTCTTTGTGACTCCTCTTGCATCTCCTTGTTTTCTTCTATTCTATAGTCTTTATTTTTGGGTTTTGACATATTACAATCCTTGAATTTCATGTTGTCTGTGTGTACCAATTTGTTCATCCTCATTTATGATTAGTATGTTTTTTCTTTCTAATTGTGTTGCTGATGTTTTTATCTATTTGTTGTATTTCTATTAGAATTAGAAATGTGTTTATTTTGTCCAATTTTGTTTTTCGGTACTATAGATTTACGAGTTTCGAGAGTTTTTTTGCATATACCTTGATGAGGAAGTGGAAATTTTATACAAAAACTATTAATTAGATTAATATTTTGTTTTTTCTTTTTGTGGATAATAGATTAATTGGAGCATAATTTAAAGTTGGGTTTTCTGTAGAAACATAATTCAAGTCTAGGAAAAAAAGGACTTACTATCGAGTTGAGAAGAAAAATAATTTTTTTAATTATTTTTATTAATGATTAATATTAAAATAAACTTTGCAGGTTTGTGAAGTAGTTGAGCCTTGAGAGGGAGAAATAAATTTGAGACTTAAGACAACATAAGTCTACTATCGACTTTACTTTTCTAACAACCAAAATTAGTTTTTATTGTTTTAAATCGTTCATTTTAAATATTTATCTTTAGTAGTGTTTTATATATTTATATCTTTTTTATTTTATATAAAAATATATAAATATGCCAATTAAAAAATTTGAATCAGGCTATTCAAAAATCCAGAAGAAGAGGAGAATTAAGGCTTTAATTGTATCACAAAAAGGAACTATGAATTAGAAAATACAAGTGGGTACTTCCCGAATGAACAAGATAATAACAACATAGATATAGTCGAAAACAACAATAAAGTAGGATAAGTAGTTAGTGATGATAATAATTCTGATTCTTAAACCCATGATAACGAAGAGGAGATTGAGAGACTATATGATCCAAGTAAATGGAAGTCATCCAGCCCACCTAGAACCCGGCTAACTCGGGTTGAACCCGTGGTGAGCCAAGTTAGCTCATCAACCCGCAAATAAAGGGTCACAAAGTGTTTTTTGTTAAGTTGGGCTTTGCATTTCGGTCAGGTTATGTTGATTTTTTAGCCAACACATAAATAATTTGTATTTTTGTGATTTTGGTTTGTATTTGGATTGTATTAAAGTTTATTTAGATTTTAATTATAATTAGAATTTAGTTTTGACAGAAAAAAAAATTGTATTTTTTTTAATTAAGTGAGCTTGTGAACTAACTCGTTTAACCCACCAATCCATGGTGAGTCGAGCCGGATTCGAATTTTTTTGGCTCGCTAATAAGTGAGCCGGATTGGGTTGGCTCACTAAGTGATCAACCCATGGTGGGTTGAGCCGGACCAGGCCATGTTAACCATTTTGATAGCTCTAGCCAACACCATGAATCCAACTTTTGTCATCAATGAAACATATCTTTTTGTATGAATCCCTTATTCTTGGTGTAATGTCCCATTTGATGAGGTAAAATGGATCAAGCTTAGAGAAGCATGGAAGGTATGTGCATGGTGTACTATGTGTGAGGAACTTGAGTTTAGCTTATATAGATAGAAATAATGGGAGAATAAGTGAATTTTTTTATATAGCGTGCATTTGGCATTTTGGCAGTTGGAAGTTTAAGTTATATATAGAGTTAAATATGTTTTTGGTCTTTTAACTTCTAGTGAGAAACTTTGACCCAATTTAGTTCCCAACTTTAGAAATGTGAGGATTTATTCCTTTTAACCAAGTTTTGTTAAATTAATTTGATGTTTCAAATGTGTTTCATGATAGCATTTGTGTTGTTTACACTATTTGACACAATTTCGCTTCAATATTAGTTGAGAAACGTATTTGAAACATCGAATAATTTAAACAAATTTTGGTTAAAAGGACTAAATTCACGCATTTTTAAAGATAAATGACTAAATTGGTCTAAAGTTTCGAAGATGACTTAATTTCAATTGGTCTAAATTTGTCAATTTGTTTTGTCCACGTAACATTGGACTTTTTTAAGTTTTTGAAACATTCTTTAATGAATTCAAGATCTAAGATAACATAAATTGATTTAATTAATTAAATTTTGTTTTCACTTTAAAAGATATTTGGAAGACGGAAAAAAGTGATTTTTTTTTGGATTGAATACTTATGATGTGATTATTTTTATTAAGAAAAGTTATGCAAAATATTATTGTAAAAATTAAATTGAAATTCATATAGATATTATTTAAAATTAATATTTTTTTCCATGTTAAAAGAAGGTTCATAGGATAGTTCTGAGATACAAGACTTTTATGGGTATCTGGGTCCAATTTATGTAACTTAGGCCCAAATCATATGAATAAAGATATGAAATTAAAGTAGTCCAAAATATAAAAATATTAAATTAAAATTTTAAATTTTAATTTTAAATTAAGATTAAAAATTAATTTAAAAAATATAATGAAAATTTTATACCATCTAACCGTGTTTACGCTAGTATGTTTTAACGTCTTTAGATCTTGCTTTTCACACCACTACAAAATGGTTTCCATTCCTATGTCTCATATCTTATCGTTGAAAAAAAAAATTAATTTTCTATTATGAAGAGCAGTACCAAAACCGTTCTGGCAAGGGATGCTTCTACAAACAAACCATCACGTGTTTCATCTTCCCTCATCCATTATCACCTTCATCTATCATCACATTCTACACACACATGTTCACCATTACACCACCAGCGTTTTTTCTTTTTTCTTTTTTCTTTTTCACACAACTCTTCATTTAACACTACAGGGTTTTCTTCCATCATCATCCACCCACTCAAAAATCTCAACATCAATCCCCATGGTCACACGGTCTTTGCAAGGAAATTCCTCAACCCAAAGAGTAGATAACTACGAAAACGAAAAGTACTCACTCCGGTGGCGTTGTTGGGTCGTGCGACGTTCACGGCGTGGTCGCAGCGGCGATTCCAAGTCGCATGGTGGTGTTGACGGCAAGCATTTATATAGTAAACATCCAAAGCTCTAAAAATTTACCATTTATATATTAGGTTTGACATGTGGTTGATCTAGATTAGAGTATAATTGAGATTCCTTTTGAGATGATAAGGTAATATTATTTAAAATATATCTATGATATAATTATTAGTCTACTACTTTTTTAGCGTATTTTCCTTTTGATTAACTTGCTTAGGTTCACTCATAGAAACAACACACGATAAATGATGTTATATTTGTTATATATGAATAATCAAAATAAGTTAAAAAGAAGTGATCAAAATCAATTCAAATTAGTAGGTTGAGGAGAACGAAACTATACACCAAGATGATTAGACATTACTCATTTTAATGGAACTAAAAATGATGGTGTTAAAGACTTGGACGACGATTATGGTTTTAACTTGAAAGATTATGCTCTGGAAAGATTATTTGCTTAAGGCAAATAATTATTGGGTAAAAATGATAACAATTCTGTTTGAAAATAGTTACTGTTTTGTGAGTTGATACAAACTAGGATGATAATAATTATTATAGTATTTTGGTCATTTTGAATTGAAGTCCAACTATTTGTTTCATGATATACTGATTTTGTGTGTACAGATGAATTTTATAGGATCTTAGGGTTTATGTTATGATATCTGGATTTAAATTCATATTTTTTCTTACTCGTTGCTTTGGGAATTATTATAATTGTATTGCGTCAACTTTTATTTTGTCATTAAATCCTGACTGCACTGGCTTGTATTGGATCATGAAAACAACAATGCTTATTAAGACAACATTTATTTTTGACACAGACTGAACTTTTGAAATTCCGATATCCAACGGCGAACATAACCCTTTGAAAATCATCAATGCTCTCAAATATATGTGGCCTTGGGAATAGTATTGAGAAACACAGCTCTTGCAGCAAGGTCAGTTGAAAAGCGTCCAAATGCAGCAATGGTAGCAGTATTACTACCAAACTTCTCAATTCCCCGAGAAATCATGCATGTGTGACTTGCTTCCACCACTACTATCACAGTTCCACCAATCAATGGGGAAATAGTTTCTGCAATCTGCTTGGTCACCCTTTCTTGAACCTGCAGCTTAATACCATAAAAATGCACTATTGACTGCAACAGGCTTTTCTCAATGGGATGAAACCCTTTGGAAACGAAGTATCCTATGTGAACAACACCATGAAATGGAAGCAAATGATGCTCACACTGTGACAGAAAAGGCAAGTTCAGCTCTGACTGTAGCTTTTCATCAAAACCTAACCCCTCATTAGTGTTCAAAGCACCATTTGTCCGAATCCCAAGCCAACAATTCAGCGCCCTCTCAATGCTATTACACTTGAAGTTCATCAGCCATTTGGTATACCTAGCAGGAGTCCCTTCTAATTCCTTCCTAGTTGGATCCTCGCCTAAAGACTTGAGAATTGAAGCTACTGCAGTGAGCATAGCAGGGTTCAGCTCTTCGTTCTCGGATGAGACTTTAGAAGACAAAGAAGGACACCAACATTGGTCGTCCATTGACCCCTTATCAAGAATTTTGTCCTTGTCAATGCCTCTAAAGTTAAGGAGGCCAAAAAAGTCAGCCCACAAGTTTGCATCTTTGTTTTCAAAAACACCGGAGCCTGAAGAAACCAGTATCCCCACCACTCCTTTGTGGTTTGAGCCAAGAGAGTATGATTCCATGTCTGGAAAGGGAATGTGTTTGCATTGAAGCACAACAGCAACACCTGTGGGTTGAATTCCTTCATGCAAAGCAGAACACACCTCATTTGCAAGTCTTTGAGGTTCTTGGAGACGTTTTGCAAACACATTGGTGACACGAGAGAGTTTGCTTAAACCGAGAACTCTTTGGGCAGAAGGGACATACCCCACATGGCACTTGAAATAGAATGGTAGCATGCAAGACTCACAGTAGGAGTAAAACTCAAGGTCCCTCACAATCACAACTCCACCTACTCCACCTCCATCACCAGCGAATTCGGTATGGTCTAGACCAGCTTCAGGGAATAATGCACCTTCCACAATTTCCTTCACACTTTGAACATAACCTGGTATATATAATAAAACCCTTCTTATCATAATTTCTGCTAACATACTACAATTTATATTTCATAAAACAATTGTCAGAAATTATTTTTATATAATATCTCAGTAAAAGGTGAAATAAGAAAAGAATATAATAACCTCTGGTTCCTTCGGAAAGGGCCTTGGCAACACGAAGTGGCGTCTTTATGATGCCTTCCCTGTTGATATCTTCACCTAGAGCAGTCAAGAGGACTTTGACAGCATCTTCAATGGAAGATGTGTGGACCCTTCTCTCCAAACTCTCTTCATTACCATTCATGCTCACTCCCTTTCCAAGATCACCATCTTCACCCAAATGCCCCATTGAAGTACCACACAAACACACTTTCTTTTGCTCATCTTTTGTTTTGTGCTATGTTCCCTATTTATAATTAAAGGAAAGATGTGGGCTCACATATATTAATTAATTAAAGTAATGGTATCATTAATTACATTATTTATCAAATATAAAGAAAATTTTAAGCATATTAATGCAGTGTTTATTTAAATAGAAGCCACCTTCATAGAGCTTTGCTTAAAAGAAAAACAAAATTGTGGGCGCATCAAGTTTTTTTTTTTTTCTTACAATGTAACATAAGCTCTTACCTTTATATCTTTTACTTTTATTTAATTATGTTTTAAATTTATTTTACATATGTATTGGTGTTGCTTGACAATTTGTGTTTTTTATTGTGAAGGAATTGTTTCTTAGGCCATTTCATTGCAAGAGTTGTCGCACAATTTTAATTTACTTTTTTGTTAATTTCAGTGTGCTACATCATTTTTAAGACCTCCTAACCAATTTAAATCCAACACAAAAGTTTTATAAAATTCATACTTTGTTACCTTTTTATTTAGTTTCTGGCATAAATACTACGTTAATTAATATAATTGAATTTCTTTTGTTTAGGTTTTCAGGGAAAAAGCGGAAAAGAGAAATTACGTGCAACATTTTAAAATCTCATTTATGATTTGAAGTTTCGACGTAAATTTACATTGAACCTCTTATTCTCAAGTATAAAAGCTTTATAAAATTCATACTTCGATACCTTTTTATTTAGTTTCTGGCATAAACAAATCTTTTTAACAAAGAAAAATACTTTTTTATTCTTATAATCCAAGGTCTTAAATTTATACCATATCAACATGTTTTAATGGGAAGGTCTTATATAAGATTCAAGATATTAAACTTACTTGAGTATGATCCTTGCAATGAAAATGTTCTTACACAATAAACTTTTTTCTTAAGTTGAAGAAAATAAATGTGCGACATAGGATATCTTGGATGGTAGATTTCTTCCAGATTTGAACCAATAAAGTCAATGCTCTAATTCGATTATTTAGGGTAAATAATCAATTCAAAACAAAAATTACTAATATATTTCGTTTTAGTACAATAAGAGTAAGAAATGCATTTTTAATACAAAAACTTACTTTTGTTCTTTTTTTTGTTTGAATTAACAGTTAAGGTAATTGAACAAAACATTCTGGGCTTTATTTTTTGTTTCTATAAATTTAAGATCTTTGTCCTTACTCCAATGATAATTATATATTAATATTTTTTTCTTAACAAATACATGTGACAATTATTAAAAACTTATGATGCATAGACATAAGATATGATACGTATATCGAATATAATATATGTATCAGATATGATATGTGTATGATATGTCAGTATGCTAATTTTTTAAAAAATAGAACATGACACATGATATTTACATATAAAATATACAATTCTTTTTTCTAAAAAAATGAGAATATATGATTATTCTTAGGTGAATCCAAATTAAAATCTGATATATTAAATATTTTCAACATAAAATTTTATAAATTATTGTCATCATAATCAGGGGGGATCTTGGTTAATAATTTTGGGAAGAGCCAAATTAATAATAATAATAATACATTTAAAATTTATATATTTAATTATTGTTACTAATACACTAAGGGTCCTGCTAAGGGTACTCGTTAAGAATAATTAATACATATTGAAATTTACAAAATTCCATTGTTAACTGTGATGTTAAGATAATTGTGACCTAATAATCATTAATACAGATTTACTTTATCGAGGACAAAAATGCCAAAAGTATTGTACACCTATGTTTAATATTGTATTTGATGTTCACCAATAAATAATAGAATAAATATGCTTTAATGTTGTTAAAAATTAAAAGTAAAAAAAAAATTTTAATTAACAGAAAAATCAACAAAAAAAAGTGTTAAACATATAAAAAATTTTCAAAAAAAATTAAAATATGAATTAAATAATAAAATAAGTATATTTTAAGGTTGATAGAAATTTCAAAAAGATGTTTTTTTTTTGCAAAACTTAAAGACCTACCTTTCAAACCTTTTTAAAGTTTTCACCTAGAGATGGTTCAAGTGCCAGATAAATATTTTTTCTTACATTATAGCAAAGACCATAGAAATTTCAAAGTGTTTTTTTTTTGTCAGAGAGATATTTATTTGAAATTCAAAATATATTTGTGTATTTATAAAACCTGTTATATTCAATAGGTATTTTTTGTTTATATAAAACCTGTTATTTGAATTTATAATATAGTTAATTAATAGAGTTAATTATTACAGTTTTCAACGTAAAAGAGATGAAATAAAGTATCATTAATTATTTCCTAACCAGTGTCTTTCCCATACAATAAATATTAATACATAATTAGTATAAATATGTCTACAAAAGAAATCACACACGTATAAAATTGTCTCTCCTTCTAAAATATTTTTGAACTCATCAATAATTAAATTATAACTAAAATTTTCAACTATTTCCTTTTCAATGCATAAAATCATATTCTTGACAAGAATTTCATCTTCACAGATAACTTTCTTTTCATTATTTTTAAAAAATGAATCTATTATTTGACTATTCATCAATATACCTTTTTCTAAAAAAAATTAAAAATTAAAAATAAATTTATCATAATCTAATAAAAAAATAAACAACACATAATATATTACTTTTTCTTCTATATTCATAAAGAATAAATATATAAAGACTTATGAGATAAAAAAATAATGCTAACTATTAAAGTCATATTTTACTATCCTATCACGTGGTTTTATTTTCTTACTAAAATAGTGTAATTTTTTCTAAAAATTACCTATCTAGGCAGATTTAAAAATATTACCGAAATAGGTCAAGTTATGCTAAAAAAACAAGATTTCAAACAATAAAGTTATATTTAAAAAATGAGACTTATAATTTTATACAAAATTTGTTATGTTTTTATTTTATTTTATTTTAAGTGAAAATATTATTTATTTTGAAATTTTTAGATAATTCTGTTTTTAAATATTTACAATTTTTTTAAGAAATAAATATTTGTATTTTTATTTTTAATAAAATTAAATAAAAAATATTATTATATAATTTTAATAATATAAAGTTTAATTTAATATTCTTTAATAATTTAATGAATAATTTTATATATTATTAAAAATATAAATATTTATTTATTTAAGTAAATAAGTTTTAATAATAAAATTATCTAAACAATTCAAAATGAAAGATATTTTATATAAGAAATCAAAAACATTATTTTTGTTGATTAATTAAATTATTAATAAACATCTAAAAATTAAGAATATATAAACAATATATGATTAAGAAAAGATAAGAAAAATTTAAAAACTATTAGCCATATATTATAACAAACAGTATAAAAAAATGTTTATACAAAATTTTAAAAATATAAAAACTATAAACTTTAAAACATATATAAGTAATAAATAACAAAATAGAGAAACCGTATGTTAGAGCCACGATTTGTATAAGTTAAAATAAAAATATACATATAAATCGTACATGTAATAGTTAAAAAAAAAAATTGTACAAAAGTATAAGTCCCATTTTTTTAAAACGACTTTATTGTTTGAAATTTTATTCTTTATATACAACTTGACCTATTTTGGTAATATTTTTAAAATATGCTTAGATAGGTTATTTTTAGAAAAATTTACACTATATTGGTAAAAGAACCTATCACGTGAGATAAAAATCTACCATCATAAAAACATTATTGGTTTATATATTAGATACTTTATTCATAAGTATTGTTAATCTTGGAAATATTTTAATATAATTTAAAAGATAAATAATTAAAATAAAAATTCTACTGTTACTCAAGATTCATGAACTTGTAATTTTATGAGTTAATGTCATTTATGGTTAACGGTTATATTCTTATTACTATTTTCTCTTGTGTCTCCAATTTCTACCTATAAATACCACCTAGTGAATGAGGGAAAATACAATAAAGACACTACAAACACAAAACTTTTCTAAAAAGTGTTCTTCTTTCTTCTCTATACTATCTTTTAAGACAATGGTGTTTATTGAATATAGAGAAAGTAGGAATTGAGATTAATCTCCCTTGTATAAAAAATACACATAGGGGTTGTATTTATAATAAAGAACATATGGGCTAAGCCCAAAATACATATGAAGAATAATAACAATAGAAACAAAAAATAAGATATTAAAGATATCTTAACACTTCCCCTCAAGCTGGTGCATACAAATCGTATGTACCAAGCTTGTTACAAATATAACTAATTCTCGGTCCCCGTAAAGATTTAGTGAAAATATCTGCTAACTGATCACTTGAGTTAACAAACTCAGTCTTGATGTCTCCAGATATAATCTTTTCTCGAATGAAATGACAATCAATCTCAATGTGTTTAGTCCTCTCATGAAAGACAGGATTAGAACTGATATGAAGAGCAACTTGATTGTCACATATAAGTGTCATTTGATTAACGTCTCCAAACTGTAACTCTTTGAGCAACTGCTTAAGCCAAACAAGCTCACAAGTGGCTAAAGCCATGGCTTTATATTCTGCTTCTGCACTAGATCTTGCTACAACACTTTGTTTCTTGCTTTTCCAAGAGATCAAGTTACCTCCAATAGAGACACAATATCCGGATGTAGACCTTCTATCAAAAGGAGATCCTGCCCAATCAGCATCTGAATAACAAACAACTCTTGTATGGTTATTAGAACCATATAACAACCCTTTACTAGAAGATCCTTTAATATACTTCAGTATACGAATGAATGCATTCCAATTATCTTCGCACGGAGAATTAAGAAATTGGCTTACCATACTGACTGCAAAGGAAATGTCAGGACGAGTAACTGTAAGATAATTCAATTTCCCAACTAATCTTCTATATTGTTCGGGATCTTACATAGGCTTCCCTTGATTTGGTAGAAGTTTAGTATTGGGATCCATATGTGTGTCAACAAATTTTGAATTCATCAACCTAATTTCTTCCAAAATATCCAGTGCATACTTTCGTTGAGAAATAACAATACCATCTTTGTCGGACTGTACTACCTCAATACCCAAGAAATATCTGAGTTTTCCGAGATCTTTGGTCTGAAAATGATCACAAAGATGTTGTTTCATCTAAGAGATGCCATGGTTATCACTGCCAGTAAAAACAATATCATCAACATACATTATCAAGTAGACACATCCAACACTTGAGTGACAATAAAAAACTGAATGATCTGCCTCACACCGAGTCATACCAAATTGTTGAACAACATGACTAAATTTTCCAAACCAGGCCCTTGGAGATTATTTTAGGCCATATAAAGATTTGTGAAGACAACATACCAACCCAAAAGACTCTCCCTGAGCAACAAACGTAGGAGGTTGCTCCATATAAATATCTTCTTGCAAATCGCCATTGAGGAAAACATTTTTAACGTCCAATTGATAAAGAGGCCACTTTTGAAGAGCCGCCATGGCAATAAATAAACGAACAGAAACCATCTTCGCCACTGGAGAAAAAGTATCACCATAATCCAACCCAAATATTTTGGTGTAACCTTTGGCCACAAGTCGTGCTTTGAGACGATCAATAGTACCATCAAGTCCAACTTTAATAGCAAAAACCCACCTGCAACCAACAACAGATTTCGCAGACGGTAATGGGACAAGCTCCCAAGTTCCACTATTATGAAGAGCACTCAGTTCATCAAGCATGGTCTGACGCTAATCAGGATGGGCTAAGGCATCACGAACAGATTTTGGGATGGTCCCAAAAGAAATAGACGAAAGACATGCATAAAAAGGTGAAGACAATCTATGGTAACTTAAAGCAATATAATGAGGAAAAGGATTACGTGTAGAATAGATACCTTTTCTGATGGCAATGGGAAGGTCACTCTGTGGAAAGGGAGACTCAGTTGTCGAAGCCGGAGGAGACACAGTAGTTGGCACTTGAGGTGAGTCACTCGCTAGTTGTTGAGGACGAGGACAACGACTATAAACCTGAAGAGGTGGTGGAACAAAAATTGACGACGTACAAGGCACACCTGGAAGATCATAGATCATAGGAATATTGCTGGACTAGGAAAATCGACGGTATTAGATGGATACTCAATGGAAGGAGAAGAACTTTTATAGTAAAAGGAAGACTCATTGAAGGTGACATTTGCACAAACAAAATAGCGGTTAAGAGAAGGAGAAAAACATTTGTATCCTTTTTGGGATCGCGTAAACCCTAAAAAAACACATTTGTGTGATCGAGGAGACAATTTATCAAGCCAGGACTAAAATTGTGCACAAAACATGTAGACCCAAAAACCTTAAGAGGTAAGGGACGAAGAGGTTCATGAGGAAATAAAATGGAATGAGGTATTTTATTATTTAAAACCGAAGAAGGCATGCGATTAATAAGATAACAAGCAGTAAGAATAGCATCATCCAAAAAGAATGAGGAACCTCGCCATGAATTGAAAGAGTGCGAGCGGTTTCAATAAGGTGTCTATTTTTCCGTTCAGCTACCATATTTTGTTGAGGTGTATATGCACAAGAAGTTTGATGCACAATGCCATGCGAAGCCATAAATTGTTTAAAAGAATTGGAAAGATATTCACGACCATTATCACTTCTCAAAATTTTAATAGGAACACCAAATTGAGTTTGAATTTCATGGAAAAAAGATTGAAAGATATGAAATAATTCAGAACGACTCTTCATTAAAAATAACCAAGTAGACCGGGAATAATCATCAATAAAAGTAACAAAGTATTGAAAACCTAAACTAGATGAAACACGACTAGGTCCCCAAATGTCAAAGTGAACTAAGGCAAAAGGGGACGAAGCACTGTGTGCGACACTACGAGGAAAAGAACTACGACTATGCTTGCCTAACTGACATGACTCACACACCAACTTGGACAACTTGGAGAAGCTAGGAACAAGTTGCTACAACATGGCAAGACTAGGATGGCCTAACTGAGTAAGAAGAAGAAGAGGTGGAGACTCCATAACTGCGCCAATATGAGAAGAAGGACGGAGATGATAAAGACCATGGGACTCACATCCGGTGCCAATCACATGTCTCGAACTCCGGTCTTGTAAACAAACAGACGATTGGGTAAAGGAAATGACACAATCAAGAGATTTAGTTAGACGACTAATGGATAATAAGTTAAAAGGAGACCCAGGAACATAAAGAACATTATCAATGGATAAAAAAGGAAAAAGATCGACAGTCCCAACACCATGAGCTGAAACACGAGACCTATTAGCCATTGTAATAGAGGGTAAATTATCTGGAGAGGACAAAGAGAAAAACAAAGATTTGTTACCAGTAATGTGATCGGTGGCACCTGAGTCGAACACCCAAGGACCAACAGACGAAGATTGAGTCAGACCAGCAAAAGATGTACCTGTGTGGTCAATAGAAGTTGTGGAACTAGAAAGCTTACGATCCTCACTCCATTTGAGAAATTCATTGAAGAAAGCAGATTGGTCGATGACAGAAACAAATGAATGAGGATCTGCAGAAGATGGTTGTGACGAAGGATCAGTGTGTGCAACAACAACAGATCAAGGAGGACGACCATGTAAGGCATAACACCGATCAATTTTGTGGCCAAATTTGCCACAATGATCACACTTATGACGCCCTTTCTACGACTTGTGTGAGCGTTGACGATCATCACGGTGAGATACCAAAGCAGAGGAATCATTAGCATAGATAGGTGGATCAGCGAAAGGTTGACAATTGTAAGACCCGGGAAAATTAATTAATAAATGCGGGTAGAAGACGCCTTTATGGCATTAATTGTTGTTTAATGTGACGTGGAAAAGTTAGCTTAAATGGTTGAAAGTACTTTGGTTGTGCGAGAGGACTTGGGTTCGACTCTTAAGTATGCCAATTATGTGTGATTGTTTTGTTATTGATTTTTAAGGATATGTATGAGTATGTGATTGGTATTGTAAACTATTGTTGATTTGTAAGTATCACCAAATGTGATTTGCTATGGTGGTTGTGCTTTGGCCTTATGAGTGGAAGGTCATGGGTTCAAACCTTGGTGGGCAAAGAATAAGCTTTATTTTTGCTAACTAATAGTTGTGGTATGAATGTGAAGGGGTAAAGAAAAGCCTAGAATGGAGCAGCCAAGGGGAATTAATAGCCCAAACTCGTTTTATTTTTAAAACCTATTTTAAAGGCACCTATAAAAGCTAAAATTTAAGAAAAAGGAAGGGTTTTGGTAACTGTGGGAGCTGCTATTAGAGATGTCAAAATGAGTTTCAACCCGTGAGTCAACCCGGCTCACTTAACCCACGGGTTAAACGGGTTCGAGCCGGGTTGAAGGTGGGTTGGCCCACTTAACCCACCAACATTTTTTTACAATTTTTTTTATTTTTTGTTATCTTTTTGTTATTTTTTTAATAATTATTTACTACTCCTATTATATCTGTTCACAATTTCATATTTTTAAATGCTAGAATGTTGCTTAATTATATTTGAATAGTTTGAATGTTTAATTAATTTGATTGTCAAGTTATATATGTTGATACTTTAATCTTTAACTATAATCTTTATAGTAAATTACTCAAGTAACCGTCTTATAAACAACTTTTTTCTAAATTAGCATGAAAAAAATGTATAGTTATTTTATTTATATTTTGTTGAATAGCATGACAGAAAATTTGTAATATTAGCCATGCTTTCTTAGATTATATGGATACTTTCTTGGAAATAATTCTTCATATATTGCTGGTGAGCATGATCAAAACATTGGTTCTTGATTTTAGTATGATTGTCATCTCATGGGTAACTTAATAATTTATTTAAATATTTGAATATTAAAAAATAAATAAATAATTTTTTAGGTGTGTTGGTGAACCAACCCACTTAACCCACCAACCCGTGGTGGGTTGAGCCGGGTTACAAAATTTCTGGCTCACCATGAAGTGAGCCGGGTTGGGTTCACTCATTTTCAACCTGGCTCATGGGGAGCCAACCCGTGTGAGCCGGGTTGGCTCACTTTGACATGTCTAGCTGCTATAGAGAGAGCACGAAATTGAGACTGGGAGAGGAGGTTTTGTGTGTGCAA
This sequence comes from Vigna unguiculata, assembly GCF_004118075.2. Classification (NCBI taxonomy): domain Eukaryota; kingdom Viridiplantae; phylum Streptophyta; class Magnoliopsida; order Fabales; family Fabaceae; genus Vigna; species Vigna unguiculata. Next base: position 6,343,501 of record NC_040288.1, on the reverse strand, counting down.
AGGGCTGAAGCAAGAGGGAAGTCGTGAATCAAGGGGTCTTGTCTTCATAAATTTGATCACACATTCCAGGTTAGGGGAGCTGAACCCAAAATTCGTATTGTTGTGTGTATTGTATGTTTTGATGGATTTCTGTGCAGAAATTGGTAATGCTTATGATGGAAATTGGGGGTTGTGAATTTGGTACTGATGTGTTTTGGATTTTGGGCTAAATGCATGAAAAAGAGGGGTTATACATGGTATATGCGGGAACGGGGTGGAAAATTGGGTTTTGGGGACTTTATGGATACTATGCCAATATGACGTTGCAAATTGTGTAAATTGATTTGGTATGCTCGAATTCTGTTTGGTATGCTTTGTGGTGCGAATTGGACAAGGTTAGAGTGAGTCGAGTACGTGATCAATGAGGGTATCTGCATTTCTCGATCAAGCGAGCTTGGTTCGCCTAGGCGAGATTGGCAGAGACGCATACCCTATTGCCATTCGAGCGTCTCGCTCAGGCGAAGAGAATGAGTTTTGAGCGACATAGACTCTTGCTTAGGCGAGTGAGGTTCGCCTAAGCGAGATAGTGAGGGAGTTGCGCGTGTTGAGCGCGATTTCTCTTCCAGGCGAGGATTTTGTGGGTTTTGAGCGAATCAGGGTCTCGCTCAGGGGAGATGACCTCGCCTAAGCGAGATGTCTTGGTCATGTGTGGTGTCTGGCTTGTATTTTAGCCCAGACGAGATGGAAATGGGTGTTTGGGCAAACGTGTGGCTCGCCCAGGCGAAAGGAGCTCGCCTAAGCGAGATGACGTGCCTTGGTTGCTGAGTTAAACTTGCTCAGGCGAGGTCGACTAGCCTAAGTGAGATTGAGGGTCTAGCTTGGGCGAGGGGTCCCTAGCCTAAGCGATTTTATGCGATTTACTATATTTCTATATGCTTGTGGGTGTGTTTGGTTGTTATACCATGGTTTGGTTGTATATGCATGTGTGTGATGTTTGGGCTTGAAGGACTAAGTCCAATAGGGGTCGGGGATGTGCTCGGTGGTTGGACACATGATGGGCATGGAACTGGTTGAGTTCCCGTCGGCTACTAATGGGCGAGGAGTCCTTAGTATGGTGATTGCATGTGTAGGGCGCACGATGGGCAAGGAACTGTTATGTTCCTGTCGGCTACTATTGGGCGAGGAGTCCATAGTATGGTGATTGCGTGCGTGCCAGGATCCAAGTGTGAGACTTGGATGTTTTACTACAGACGAGGAGTCTGTAGGGTAGGACTATGAGCGGGATAAGCTTATAGGGGTGGACCATGAATGAGTTAGTTTCGTGGGAGCACAAGGAAGTCCCAAGACCTAGTTCATGCATATGACTCATGAAGGACTATGAGGTCATGGTTGGGTGATTTGGAAATTATGAAATTAGTTATATTATTTTGGGTTGGGAAACATATTTATACTCATGTTTTCTTTATATATGTTGTGCATAGCTCACCCTTTCTGTGTGTGTGTGGCAATGATCGAGTAACTTGTTATCCGAGAGCAGATGATGTGACAGGTGGGCCAGGAGATGCTTAGACTCGGAGCGAGGGCTAGCATGGGATATTTTGTAGATACATATGTATTATGTTTATTATTTTATCCTTGAGAACATTATGTAAACTTGGCAGGAGCCATTGACTTTTATTTCAGTTTCATGAATTATGGACTCCTGGTTTTATGACTCGTATATTTAAAGTTTTAAATTTCCCGTGTTTTGGGAAATAGTTCATATTAAATGTGACACTTATTATATTTCGAATTTTATTTATTTTATATCAGTAATAATCCGTAGGGATGTTACAAGGCACACACAAAATGGTGGAACAAGTAGAGGTAAAATTGGGTATAATAGTAGAACCTAAAATCTGATCACGGACATGGGAATATTTATCAGCAAGCCCGTGTAACATCACAACCATGAAGAAGCGTGATCGTAGCTCGATTTCTTGAGCAGGAGTTGAGGCAGGAGGTAATACTCCATTAAATTCATGGAAAAACTTAGTCACCTTACCAACATAATCTGCAACAGGGTCTTGAGTACGAGAAGTAAGCACATTAAGCAGATCTTGACAGACACCGTATAAACGTTGAGTGTCATTGGTGTACAATAATTTGGCATGTTCCTGGACTTCATAAGAGGTGTCGTAGGCACGAAACAGTGGTTTCAAAGAAGCATGAATCGTATTCTTGAGAACCATGCATAAGTGAGCATCAATTCTCTTCCAACGAGGAAACTCGGTGGTATCAACATCAGTCACTTTAAGGGTAAGATGATCAAGATACCCCTGACTTTCAAGCCAAAGTTTAATGTCGAACGCCGATGTCGAATAATTCTTGCCATTTGACTTATCAATGGGCAAGTGCATATTAACATTTGGAGGAAAAATGGACGAATCAGACATGGAGGCAATGGAAATGGACAAAGCAGCAGCTGAAGACGCCATGTAGGAGAGAAATAAACCTGAAAAACTGAAAGTGCTCTAATGGAAACACAAAGCCCAGATCTGGAATGTCAAGGTCGAGGCGAGTACAAACGTGTGATCACCGATCAAAACTGAACTTCCGACGACGACGGCCGACGACGGTGGTGGCTGGTGGTGGGCGGCTGCCGGCGGCGGTGGACAGCGCTGGCAGTAACCAGAGACCAAGGCAGGAAAAAAATCCTTAAGCTCTAGATACCATATAGAATATAGAGAAAGTAAGGATTGAGATTAATCTCCCTTGTGTACACATAGGGGCTGTATTTATAATAAACAACATATGGGCTAAGCCCAAAATACATATGAAGAATAATAACAACAGAAACAAAAAATAAGATATTAAAGATATCTTAACAGTGTTCATAAGAATACGATTGTTTATAGTATTTACTTAATTGTTTATAGTATTAATTGTATTCATTAGACATAATATAACATTAACTTTTGTAGTTGTATTAATTACATTAATAGATGTGGTACACATGTATCAATGAAAACAATGTAGAATTTTGATAATAATTAAATAAATTTACCTTTTGTAGGTACATTTAAGACTTCCTATCAATTTTTACCTCAATGCAAGTGTCATGTAAAATTCACACTTCAATAACTTTAAGAGAAGGTTCTTATTTAAATATTAAATTTTATAACATATCAGTATACTCATATGTGAATATCTCTTATAAGACTAAAGTTTTAAACTTGTGACATTTAACACGGCCTTTAGATATGCCTTAATAAAGTTTTCTTAATTTGAAGAAAATAGGTATGTGATAGGATATATTTCTTCAAGATTTTATATAATGAAGTCAGTTACCTCAAAAGAAACCACTATTAAAAATACTCTAAGTAGAATTATTCGTTATATTTATTAAATATAATATAACATTATATTGAGTTATTAATTACAATATTTACAAGATATTTTATATGTGTATTTAAGAAAAAAAAATCCAAATTTGCCCCAATACCAAATAACATTAGGTAGATCCAATAATCTCCTTCATTTATGTTTTTTTATTTTTATTTAATTATGTTCCAAATAAATTTTACTTAGGAATTTGTTTAGTGTTGCTTGACAATTTATGTTTTTATTGTGAATGGGATGATAAATGAATCCATTTTCTAACAATTATTTGAACTTATTTCCTTAAACATTATTCAAATTTGTCTTGATTTTGGTGGAGAATCTCCATATTTATTAGGAATGAGAGTATGAGAATGTCATAAGAATTTTTTAAATTGGGTATGAGAACATTTTTTTTTTATAATCTAAAAGAATTATATAATTTTTTTTTTTTATGTTCCTTAGTTTCATAACTTACTTTTAACACAAACATTTAATCACTTTTACTCTTTTCTATAATTATTTTATATTTACTCAATTGTTATTTCTTACTTTTCTTTTATATTAATACGATTATAAATTTTTCTTGATATTTGACATTGATGAAAAATATATTTCACACTATGTGCTCTAATTTTTTAGTTTTGTAAAAAATAATTTAATTAATATTTAGACAAGTAAAGAGGTAGAATGAGGACATGGGATACAAGTATACATGTATTCAAATAAGAATGGGATGAGAAAAAAAAAAACTCATACTTGTTTCGTACGTGGATGAGAATAATATGAATTTTTATTTTGGGACGTGGATGGGATAGTGATGACTGTTTTTCAACAACCATTTCCCAACAAGTGTACTAGTACGTAGTGTATCAACAAGTGTCGTATCCACAAAGATTTAGCAAGTATATTGGTAGTTAGATTTTTGGGTTTTTTGTTTATGATAGAGAGTGCAAGTAAAAATAAATAGTAGTTATTAGATAGATTGAGTGAAGTAGGGACTATAAATTGATTTCATCTCATCTTCTTCTACTACACCACTATCATTTTATTTATTATTATGTCAATCATTCAATGTTCTAGGAGTACTATTTCCATGTAGATCTAGGTTCATCTCTGATACATTAGAACTTAAGGACTCCAAACCCTAGTGTGATCTCTCAACTCCTAGTAAAATGATTCTTTGCTTTAATGTGCAAAATTCTCTCCTCCAGCATCCACTCTAGTATGGCATGAAGCATCTAATACATGTATGATGATTTGATTGAACCACACCAGTTTTTCAACTCAAAATCCAAACCAGTTAAATAGATGAGTGATTATGTCATCATTAAGCATAAATCAAACCACAAAGAATTGAATGAAAGCAAAGATAAATACCCAAGAAGTAGAAGTGAATAGAATGAGAATTGATTACATCAAACCTGGACACGAGGGAGTTTAGCTACTCATAGAATATTCCAATGCAATTCTAGTAGTATCTACACAAAAGATCTACACTAAGAGCACCTCCCTCGTGCCTCACAGACACTATTCTACCCTATTGCTACATTATGGAACCTCCACTCAATGCTTAGAATGAAGATTCAAGGTCTTTACTTCACAGGTGGATTTCCTTCTCAGCTTAGCCCCTTGTCCTAGTGCTTAGCACATGACCTTTCCTTCTTGGAAAGGTTTTCCTGGCTGCTCAGCCTCATGAATTTGGGTTGTAGGTTTCCTTGCAAAGAGGGTTTCCTCATGAGGCTCAACTCCATTTTTTGTGCTCACCCAAAAAGTCCAAATATGTTGTCCTGTCTTTTCTACTTCCATGGCTCAGTTCCAGTACTGTGGCTCAACTACATACTTGATATGTTCTTTTATTTTTACTACAAAACAGCAAAATATCATTATAATTCATAAAAATTTATTTCTCAATATCTCATTTTGTATCTTAAGCTAAGGAGGTTTGTTTTGTACACAAATAACACCATTTGATACATGATAAATGTCAATTTCAAATGAAAAATTTACTTATTCTTAACACTTATCAGATAGTCAAACCTTCACATGCCCCGTCTCACCTGTTGTTATCCTTAAATATGGAGAAACTCTTTCTTAGACCATTTTCATTGCAAGAGTTATCACACACACAAAAAAAATCATTTATATTTTGTGGACTCTAATGTGTTGGATCATCTTTACGACTTAGTAGTAATTTTAACTCCAAGAGTCTTATAAAATTCAAAATTCTGTATTTTTTTTATTTAGTTATTGGTATAAATACATGTTTTTATACATAGAAATACTTTTTACTTTTACAATCCAAAGTCTTAAACATTATATCAAATTAACATGTTTTAAAGAAAAGATTTGATAATCCAAAATCTTAAATTTACAATCTTGAAAATGTCCTCATAAGATAAACTTTTCATAACTTGAACTAAATGAATGTATGACATATGATCCATTTGATGATAGATTTATTCAAGATTTAGTTTCTTCAAGTTAAGAAACTCAATAATAAATAACCAAACATCAGTGGAATATCGATTAATTACATCACATAATTTATTTCTAACTACAGAGAATTAGATGTTCAAAATGTGCGGTAAAATTTTAGTAAATAAGAAAAACTTTTACATTTGACCCTTTGTGCTCAAACCTAAAATGTCAAATTTATGTCAAACACTTTGTGGTCAAATGTAAATTTACATTAGAACTCTTGTGATCACACATAATTGAGATTTTTTTCCTCTGATCTCAAAGGGTCAAACATAAATAACAAAAACTTTTTTATGTTTTACTATAAAGGACTCAAACAAAAAAGTCTCATTTATACTTGAGAATAAGAGGTTCAATGTAAATTTACGTCGAAACTTCAAATCATAAATGAGATTTTAAAATGTTGCACGTAATTTCTCTTTTCCGCTTTTTCCCTGAAAACCTAAACAAAAGAAATTCAATTATATTAATTAACGTAGTATTTATGCCAGAAACTAAATAAAAAGGTAACAAAGTATGAATTTTATAAAACTTTTGTGTTGGATTTAAATTGGTTAGGAGGTCTTAAAAATGATGTAGCACACTGAAATTAACAAAAAAGTAAATTAAAATTGTGCGACAACTCTTGCAATGAAATGGCCTAAGAAACAATTCCTTCACAATAAAAAACACAAATTGTCAAGCAACACCAATACATATGTAAAATAAATTTAAAACATAATTAAATAAAAGTAAAAGATATAAAGGTAAGAGCTTATGTTACATTGTAAGAAAAAAAAAAAACTTGATGCGCCCACAATTTTGTTTTTCTTTTAAGCAAAGCTCTATGAAGGTGGCTTCTATTTAAATAAACACTGCATTAATATGCTTAAAATTTTCTTTATATTTGATAAATAATGTAATTAATGATACCATTACTTTAATTAATTAATATATGTGAGCCCACATCTTTCCTTTAATTATAAATAGGGAACATAGCACAAAACAAAAGATGAGCAAAAGAAAGTGTGTTTGTGTGGTACTTCAATGGGGCATTTGGGTGAAGATGGTGATCTTGGAAAGGGAGTGAGCATGAATGGTAATGAAGAGAGTTTGGAGAGAAGGGTCCACACATCTTCCATTGAAGATGCTGTCAAAGTCCTCTTGACTGCTCTAGGTGAAGATATCAACAGGGAAGGCATCATAAAGACGCCACTTCGTGTTGCCAAGGCCCTTTCCGAAGGAACCAGAGGTTATTATATTCTTTTCTTATTTCACCTTTTACTGAGATATTATATAAAAATAATTTCTGACAATTGTTTTATGAAATATAAATTGTAGTATGTTAGCAGAAATTATGATAAGAAGGGTTTTATTATATATACCAGGTTATGTTCAAAGTGTGAAGGAAATTGTGGAAGGTGCATTATTCCCTGAAGCTGGTCTAGACCATACCGAATTCGCTGGTGATGGAGGTGGAGTAGGTGGAGTTGTGATTGTGAGGGACCTTGAGTTTTACTCCTACTGTGAGTCTTGCATGCTACCATTCTATTTCAAGTGCCATGTGGGGTATGTCCCTTCTGCCCAAAGAGTTCTCGGTTTAAGCAAACTCTCTCGTGTCACCAATGTGTTTGCAAAACGTCTCCAAGAACCTCAAAGACTTGCAAATGAGGTGTGTTCTGCTTTGCATGAAGGAATTCAACCCACAGGTGTTGCTGTTGTGCTTCAATGCAAACACATTCCCTTTCCAGACATGGAATCATACTCTCTTGGCTCAAACCACAAAGGAGTGGTGGGGATACTGGTTTCTTCAGGCTCCGGTGTTTTTGAAAACAAAGATGCAAACTTGTGGGCTGACTTTTTTGGCCTCCTTAACTTTAGAGGCATTGACAAGGACAAAATTCTTGATAAGGGGTCAATGGACGACCAATGTTGGTGTCCTTCTTTGTCTTCTAAAGTCTCATCCGAGAACGAAGAGCTGAACCCTGCTATGCTCACTGCAGTAGCTTCAATTCTCAAGTCTTTAGGCGAGGATCCAACTAGGAAGGAATTAGAAGGGACTCCTGCTAGGTATACCAAATGGCTGATGAACTTCAAGTGTAATAGCATTGAGAGGGCGCTGAATTGTTGGCTTGGGATTCGGACAAATGGTGCTTTGAACACTAATGAGGGGTTAGGTTTTGATGAAAAGCTACAGTCAGAGCTGAACTTGCCTTTTCTGTCACAGTGTGAGCATCATTTGCTTCCATTTCATGGTGTTGTTCACATAGGATACTTCGTTTCCAAAGGGTTTCATCCCATTGAGAAAAGCCTGTTGCAGTCAATAGTGCATTTTTATGGTATTAAGCTGCAGGTTCAAGAAAGGGTGACCAAGCAGATTGCAGAAACTATTTCCCCATTGATTGGTGGAACTGTGATAGTAGTGGTGGAAGCAAGTCACACATGCATGATTTCTCGGGGAATTGAGAAGTTTGGTAGTAATACTGCTACCATTGCTGCATTTGGACGCTTTTCAACTGACCTTGCTGCAAGAGCTGTGTTTCTCAATACTATTCCCAAGGCCACATATATTTGAGAGCATTGATGATTTTCAAAGGGTTATGTTCGCCGTTGGATATCGGAATTTCAAAAGTTCAGTCTGTGTCAAAAATAAATGTTGTCTTAATAAGCATTGTTGTTTTCATGATCCAATACAAGCCAGTGCAGTCAGGATTTAATGACAAAATAAAAGTTGACGCAATACAATTATAATAATTCCCAAAGCAACGAGTAAGAAAAAATATGAATTTAAATCCAGATATCATAACATAAACCCTAAGATCCTATAAAATTCATCTGTACACACAAAATCAGTATATCATGAAACAAATAGTTGGACTTCAATTCAAAATGACCAAAATACTATAATAATTATTATCATCCTAGTTTGTATCAACTCACAAAACAGTAACTATTTTCAAACAGAATTGTTATCATTTTTACCCAATAATTATTTGCCTTAAGCAAATAATCTTTCCAGAGCATAATCTTTCAAGTTAAAACCATAATCGTCGTCCAAGTCTTTAACACCATCATTTTTAGTTCCATTAAAATGAGTAATGTCTAATCATCTTGGTGTATAGTTTCGTTCTCCTCAACCTACTAATTTGAATTGATTTTGATCACTTCTTTTTAACTTATTTTGATTATTCATATATAACAAATATAACATCATTTATCGTGTGTTGTTTCTATGAGTGAACCTAAGCAAGTTAATCAAAAGGAAAATACGCTAAAAAAGTAGTAGACTAATAATTATATCATAGATATATTTTAAATAATATTACCTTATCATCTCAAAAGGAATCTCAATTATACTCTAATCTAGATCAACCACATGTCAAACCTAATATATAAATGGTAAATTTTTAGAGCTTTGGATGTTTACTATATAAATGCTTGCCGTCAACACCACCATGCGACTTGGAATCGCCGCTGCGACCACGCCGTGAACGTCGCACGACCCAACAACGCCACCGGAGTGAGTACTTTTCGTTTTCGTAGTTATCTACTCTTTGGGTTGAGGAATTTCCTTGCAAAGACCGTGTGACCATGGGGATTGATGTTGAGATTTTTGAGTGGGTGGATGATGATGGAAGAAAACCCTGTAGTGTTAAATGAAGAGTTGTGTGAAAAAGAAAAAAGAAAAAAGAAAAAACGCTGGTGGTGTAATGGTGAACATGTGTGTGTAGAATGTGATGATAGATGAAGGTGATAATGGATGAGGGAAGATGAAACACGTGATGGTTTGTTTGTAGAAGCATCCCTTGCCAGAACGGTTTTGGTACTGCTCTTCATAATAGAAAATTAATTTTTTTTTCAACGATAAGATATGAGACATGGGAATGGAGACCATTTTGTAGTGGTGTGAAAAGCAAGATGTAAAGACATTAAAACATACCAGCGTAAACACATGTTAGATAGTATAAAATTTTCATTATATTTTTTAAATTAATTTTTAATCTTAATTTAAAATTAAAAATTAAAATTTTAATTTAATATTTTTATATTTTGGACTACTTTAATTTCATATCTTTATTCACTACTTAGTAGACATGTCAATCTGGCTCACTTCATATGATTTGGGCCTAAGTCACATAAATTGGACCCAGATACGCATAAAAGTCTTGTATCTCAGAACTATCCTATGAACCTTCTTTTAACATGGAAAAAAATATTAATTTTAAATAATATTTATATGAATTTCAATTTAATTTTTACAATAATATTTTGCATAATTTTTCTTAATAAAAATAATCACATCATAACTATTCAATCCAAAAAAAAAAAATTACTCTTTTCCGTCTTCCAAATATCTTTTAAAGTGAAAACAAAATTTAATTAATTAAATCAATTTATGTTATCTTAGATCTTGAATTCATTAAAGAATGTTTCAAAAACTTAAAAAAGTCCAATGTTACGTGGACAAAACAAATTGACAAATTTAGACCAATTGAAATTAAGTCATCTTCGAAACTTTAGACCAATTTAGTCATTTATCTTTAAAAATGCGTGAATTTAGTCCTTTTAACCAAAATTTGTTTAAATTATTCGATGTTTCAAATACGTTTCTCAACTAATATTGAAGCGAAATTGTGTCAAATAGTGTAAACAACACAAATGCTATCATGAAACGCATTTGAAACATCAAATTAATTTAACAAAACTTGGTTAAAAAGAATAAATCCTCACATTTCTAAAGTTGGGAACTAAATTGGGTCAAAGTTTCTCACTAGAAGTTAAAAGACCAAAAACATATTTAACTCTATATATAACTTAAACTTCCAACTGCCAAAATGCCAAATGCACGCTATATAAAAAAATTCACTTATTCTCCCATTATTTCTATCTATATAAGCTAAACTCAAGTTCCTCACACATAGTACACCATGCACGTACCTTCCATGCTTCTCTAAGCTTGATCCATTTTACCTCATCAAATGGGACATTACACCAAGAATAAGGGATTCATACAAAAAGATATGTTTCATTGATGACAAAAGTTGGATTCATGGTGTTGGCTAGAGCTATCAAAATGGTTAACATGGCCTGGTCCGGCTCAACCCACCATGGGTTGATCACTTAGTGAGTCAACCCAATCTGGCTCACTTATTAGCGAGCCAAAAAAATTCGAATCCGGCTCGACCCACCATGGATTGGTGGGTTAAACGAGTTAGTTCACAAGCTCACTTAATTAAAAAAAATACAATTTTTTTTCTGTCAAAACTAAATTCTAATTATAATTAAAATCTAAATAAACTTTAATACAATCCAAATACAAACCAAAATCACAAAAACACAAATTATTTATGTGTTGGCTAAAAAATCAACATAACCTGACCGAAATGCAAAGCCCAACTTAACAAAAAACACTTTGTGACCCTTTATTTGCGGGTTGATGAGCTAACTTGGCTCACCACGGGTTCAACCCGAGTTAGCTGGGTTCTAGGTGGGCTGGATGACTTCCATTTACTTGGATCATATAGTCTCTCAATCTCCTCTTTGTTATCATGGGTTTAAGAATCAGAATTATCATCATCACTAACTACTTATCCTACTTTATTGTTGTTTTCGACTATATCTATGTTGTTATTATCTTGTTCATTCGGGAAGTACCCACTTGTATTTTCTAATTCATAGTTCCTTTTTGTGATACAATTAAAGCCTTAATTCTCCTCTTCTTCTGGATTTTTGAATAGCCTAATTCAAATTTTCTAATTGGCATATTTATATATTTTTATATAAAATAAAAAAGATATAAATATATAAAACACTACTAAAGATAAGTATTTAAAATGAACGATTTAAAACAATAAAAACTAATTTTGGTTGTTAGAAAAGTAAAGTCGATAGTAGACTTATGTTGTCTTAAGTCTCAAATTTATTTCTCCCTCTCAAGGCTCAACTACTTCACAAACCTGCAAAGTTTATTTTAATATTAATCATTAATAAAAATAATTAAAAAAATTATTTTTCTTCTCAACTCGATAGTAAGTCCTTTTTTTCCTAGACTTGAATTATGTTTCTACAGAAAACCCAACTTTAAATTATGCTCCAATTAATCTATTATCCACAAAAAGAAAAAAAGAAAAAACAAAATCTTAATCTAATTAATAGTTTTCGTATAAAATTTCCACTTCCTCATCAAGGTATATGCAAAAAAACTCTCGAAACTCGTAAATCTATAGTACCGAAAAACAAAATTGGACAAAATAAACACATTTCTAATTCTAATAGAAATCCAACAAATAGATAAAAACATCAGCAACACAATTAGAAAGAAAAAACATACTAATCATAAATGAGGATGAACAAATTGGTACACACAGACAACATGAAATTCAAGGATTGTAATATGTCAAAACCCAAAAATAAAGACTATAGAATAGAAGAAAACAAGGAGATGCAAGAGGAGTCACAAAGAGATAGAAGAAGAAAATAGAGTCAAGATTGATTATAAGAATATAAAGATAACTAATTCTTTTTTTCATCGTAAACCAAATTATAATTTACCAAAAAAGGTTTTAACTCATTAAATATCATTTTTCATATCAATAAAAGTCAACATACACTAATAAAAATTTAATTAAATTTTATTCTAAAAAATAAACTTATAATCAATTTAACATAGCTATATTAGACTAAAATATTCTTTTTGAGGTTTTTTTTTCTCTTAAGCATAATTTTATAATTAATTTAATGAGCATATTAGTACTAAAAAAATTTTGAGACCTTTTTTCTTAAATTTAATATGCTAATTAATTTAATAGAAAAATATTAGTAGTAGAAAAATCATTTTTGAGGCCTTCTTTCTTTAGAGGTCTAAAGCGAGCGCTTTACTCGTTTTACCCTTGAGCAGGCCTTGGCCAGGTCAAAAATCAACCCATATTGAAATTTGTAAAAAAAATTCAACCCAACCTGGCTTGAACCCGTGATGGGCCAGGTTGGCTCGCAGGTTCCAACCTATTTTGACAGTGCTAGTGTTGGCCTTGTGTGCATGCATGGTGGCATTAGAGGAAAACATTAAAGAATGAGTCTTGAACTTAGGTGAGAAGAAAAAGTTTCGGTGAGGATTGGCAAAGAAAAAGAGTTTTGAGTGAAAAGGGGGGTAAACCCCACTCTACTAAGGACTTTGAAAAAAATGCTCCCATTAAGTGGGTTGATAAAATGAGGTTTAAATGTTAGAGGGGTCAAGGATGACCCGTGGGTTGTGGGCTACAATTATACCTCTACTACCTAGTTTTTGTATTATTATATTTTTAAAGCAAATTTTATTTACCTATATAAAATTTGTTGTTGACAACGATGGTCTTCACTGTAATCGTCGCTTGTGAGCATTGCTAGGGTACAATTTTGTGTAAAATTGTCATCTATGAGTACATGTAAGCAACAATTTTAAGCAACAATTTTGTACTTAATTGTATCTATTTGACTTTTTTTTAGGGTTAAATATGTTTTCGTCCATCAACTTTGACCAAAAATTACAATTAATCCCTACTCGAAACATTAATTTTGTTTAGTCCCCTAACATCAGAAAGAAATGGATATAGTCCTCTCACTCAACATCCTTAAATTTTCTCTAACACGGAAAATGACGTGCCATTGTAGCGTCTGCAATGTTTACACATCTTGCATATGTTTTGTCCATGTGGCAAAAATTAATTTTGTGAATTAAATTAAGAAAAATAAAAAAATGTGCATAGGTTGTTGTTGGACGCACCCTTTTTATTCCACTTGATCTTCCCCTCTAATTAAGGGTGGAAAAACAAGTTAGGCTCGACCGTTAGCCTGTGTCAAAAGGAACGGGCTGGGTTAAAGATTTCAACTCATCAGCCCGTTAGCCCATTGTCTTTAACACCATCAATTTTAGTTCCTTTAAAATGAGTAATGTCTAATCATCTTGGTGTATAGTTTCATGCTCCTCAGCCTACTAATTTTAATTGATTTTGATCACTTCTTATATTCTCTCTCTACATTAATTAATTTAAGGATTCTTGTTGTCGTATTTATTAAATAAATATTTATTTATTTATTTAATTTTCCCGGGCCTTACAAATTGTCTCTTTCAAATGCTTGAGAATCCTCTTTGCAGCTTTGTAATATGATTCCTTTGGATAAGATCGATATCCTGCACACATACACCCGTTGAATTGGATATTTAACCTACTTGTTATTAGATAGAGCAAAAAGCCAATTAGTCCTCTTTATTTGGTAGAATCAACTTGCTATCTAGCCATATGAATCCATATAACAGTTTGTAGCAATTGGAGTGACAACTTCCTTGCAATTCTCCATTTTAAACTTTTTTAATAGGTCAAAACAATATTTTGTCTGGCTTAAAAATATTTCTTGCTCAAGTTATTTGAATTACAACCTTAAAAAGTAGGTTAGCTCACCCATCGTGGACATCTCAAATTCACCTTACATGGCTATAACAAATTCTTCACACAAGGAGTTATTATTGGAACCAAAGATTATGTCATCAACATACACTTGAGCTAGTATCACATCACTTTCATGTTTTATAATGAAAAATGTTTTATTAGCAACCCTTTTAGCATATCCTTTTGATAAGAGAAAGTTGCTTAGCCTTTCATACACTGTTGCGGTGCTTGTTTTAGACCATACAAAGCCTTTTTTCAGTTTAAAAACATAGTTAAGGTAAAAGTGATTTCAAAACTAGGTGGTATGTGATACATACACTTTTTCATCAAAGAAACCATTTAAGAATGCACTTTTAACATCCATTTGAAACAATTTAAAATTACATATGTAAGCATATGCCAATAACAATCTCATAGCTTCTAGCCAAGCAATAGGTGCATATGTTTCATCAAAATCAGTAGTTTTCTCTTGATTATAACCTTTAGCTACTAGCCTAGCTTTGTTTCTAACTATGCTACCATCTTCACTTCTAGGAACTAGAGACAATACATCATTTCTAGTGAATTGATTAAGTTCATCTTGCATGGCAATGATCCAATTACTATCATTATATGCATCATTCACATTTTTAGGTTCAACTTGTGATACAAATGCAACATATTCACATTTCCTATTCTAGCCTGCTTTTCTAGAATGATATCATCTTCATCTGCATCAATTACCACTTGATCTTGCAACTTTGAGTTAGATTCATCAAATACAACATGTATAGATTCTTCAACAATCATAAGCCTTTTATTATAAAGTCTATATGCATGACTATTTGAAGCATAACCAAGAAAGATTCCTTCATCTGCTTTTGAATCAAACTTGAGCAAGTTTTTCAAGTGATCTATTCTTTCTTTCAACTACTCCATTTTGTTGTGGAGTTCTAGAAGTAGAAAATTTATGTTTTATACCATATTTATCACAAAATCTTTCAAACTTTTCATTTTAATACTTTCCTCCATGATCACTTTGAATATAAACAATTTTAAAACTTTTTTTCATTTTCTAAGACCTTGGCAAGTCTTTTGAAAGCAAGATAAGTATCATTTTTTGTATGCTAAAACTAGTATCATATAAACCTAGAGAAATCATCTACTATGATCAATGCATAGAAGTTCCCACCAAGACTCATGGTTCGTGAATGTCCAAATAGGTCCATGTGAAGCAATTCGAAAGGTCTTTGAGTTGAATCACAATTTTTAGGTTTGAAAGAGACCTTAGTTTGTTTTCCCTATTGGCATGCTTTATACACCTTATCCTTCTCAAACTTAAGTTTTGGTAGTTCTTCAACCAACTGCTTTGCATTCAAACTATTTAAATGCTACATTTGAATATGACAAAAATCTTGCATGCCGTAACCATGTATCATATTCTTTTGTAAGAAAACAATGTATGTTATTTGATGCATAATGCAGATCAAGAAAGTATATGTTGTTAACTCTTTTTCCTATTAACACAATGCTACCACATGCATCAAAGATAAGACAATGACTAGGTTCAAACACTACTTTATATCCCTTATCATAAAGTTGGCTTATACTTAACATATTATGCTTTAATCCTTCAACTATGAGCACATTATGAGGATCCATTGCTTATGACTCTAGTTCCGAGTATTTTTCCTTTGTTTTTATCTCCATAAATCACAAATCATTCACCCTTAAAGCTCAAATTTGCAAATTTTGTTTGATCACCTGTCATATGCCTTGAACACACACACACACACACACACACACACAATCTAGGTACCACAAATCTTTCTTGTCACTCTTTATGACCTGCAAAATAGATTTACATTACATAGTACCTTTGATAAGTTGGGTCCAACATGGTTAATCCTTTATTGGTCCTTTTGGGATCCATTTCAAATATCCCTTAGGGTACATCATATTTTCTTGCTTTGCAATTCTTAGAAACATGACCTTTTCTCATATAATAATTGCAAGCAGTCAAAGATATATCACTTGATTTGCTAGTGAAAAAGAAATTAGCAAACTTCTTGACTTTCTTTTCACTAAAAGAATTGCAACCAATTCCAGCCTTTCCTGAAACACACTTTTGAGAATCATGAACAACTTTTAAATTTGTTTTTCCTGTTGTGAAGCTTGCACAATTTTTTATAAGGTATTTGACTTTGTTTTCTAAAATAGTGCATTTTTCACAAGGTTTTGAAATCAACTGATTTTCATTACAAGAGGTTGAATTATTGTAAATCATGTTCAGGTTTCAAAATCAACTTTTAACTCGGTTAATTCTATTTCTAGCATATTAACTTTGTTTTCTAGCCAGTTTTTTAAACCTTATAGCCAATTGTTTATGACAAAAATTCTATTAGCTTCATCATGCAATTCCTCAAAGTCATGCAGTATTTGGTAATAGTCATGCTTGTTTTTTAATGATAGAGAACTTACTTGGCTTCATGATGATTACTTATATCCAACCATGAGACATAAGTTTGCTTCTTCACTTTCTTCTTATGATGAGCTACTTCTTGAATCATCATTATCTTCTCAAGCAATGTAAGCACGTCTTTCCTTGAGCTTGCTTTCCTTTTTTCTTGTAAACACCTTTCTCTTTTGTTTGATTAATGTTTGGACATTCAAGCTTTATAATTCCTTGCTTACCACAATTATAACAAGTGAAATTAGAAGTATTGTTTGAATCATTGCATTTAAAATTGTACCTCCTTTGGTTACATTTGATACCTCTTCTCTTGAAATACTTTCCAAACTTCTTGAGAAACTTTCCAAACTTCTTGAGAAGTAGATTCAGATTCTCATTTTCACTTGATTTTAACACCGTGTCCATACATGACCCATGTCAATTTGTGGAATTTTTAATTTTTTTAATTTTTATAATATTTTTAAGAAAAAAACATAAACTACCACGTGTCAGGTTATGATCGTGTCACATGACAATAACACTTACACGTTAGACTGCCATTGCTATATGGTACGACCATGACTTGACACGTGATATTTTATGTTTTTCTTAAAACAAATTAAAAAATTAAAATAAAAGTATTAAAAAATTGAAAATTCTACGAACTCACATGTAGCAAGTATGGACATAGCGTCAATTTAATGGAAAGGACCAAAGTAAACCCTTTTAAAAAATTGGAAAACTAAATTTAATTCAAAAATAATAAGGTGATCAAAATGAAGCAAACCAACAAATTATAAGACTAAATCACTAATTAAGACTTTTTCAAAATACATTAAATTTCTAGAATCCTTCAAAATACAAGACAATGCTATTTAATTACACTACATTATATAAACATGTACATATCTCCAAAAGATTCCCAAAACATAGCCCTCAACCTACTGGCTAACACCATCACCACCTACATTCCTATATGTTCACACCACAACAATGATCATTGCAAAAGAGAAACAACCAGTTAACAAAAGAGGGTAAACTAATGGTAATTTAAACATTTCATATACAATTATTATATAAAGATTAATTAAAATTAACCTAACAAATCATCATTTCATTAGTCATAAAAAAATTCTCAATCATTCACAAAAATATTACTAAACTCGATTATCCAGATTTATGCATCCACTCGGAGTCTAAAAGCTTTGCTTTGTCTTGTAAAATGAAATCGTTAGTGTTACAATTCTAGTAGTGGTACCTAATTCCCCCTCTCATGACCATGTGAGTTCACTTATAACTTAAAAGAAATGGAATCCATGACAAGTATAAGAATCTCCTTCCCCCTTCACCACCTAGACTCCTTCCTCTATATAAGTCCGTTAATCTAGTAAAGTATAAGGATAACTTCCAATGAATGTCCATAGTGAATGCATAGCACTAGAAAAAACTAAGAGATGTGTACCACTCCTTGAGGAACACAATTCTCATACAAACAAGAATTCCACCCACTTCTTATTCTTTACTTTCATATCCTTCACATCACACTTGTAATCACATCTCAATCACTACAAAAAAAAAGCTGAATTGTAGGGGTTTTAATTTCGTTTAGCGGAGGTTTTTACCCTCCACAAAACATTTTGCAGGGGTTTTTCAAACCTCCACAGATAGAGTCCCCACAAGTTATTTGTGGAGGTTTTCTACAACCTTTGGTACCAAGTTTATATTGTGGAAGTTTTTTAGTGAAGGGTTATAACCTCTCCTATTCATGACTATTATTTTGTGGAGGTTTATAACCTCCTTTATTTCCATAAACCTATTTGATTCCAAAACTCATGTTTTTCCTTTTTTTGTGGGGATTAATACCCTCCTCAATTTGAGGATTATAAAACCTGTTTCGTTTGTATTATTTAATTTGTGGATTTATTACTGTATTTTTCTTGCATTATTCAAATCTCATAAAAAACAATATTTTATTTATAATTAGAATTTCCTACTATACTTGACAATGTATGTCACAATTTGAGGTACTTATATTTTATATCAACAATATTTTTTTGTAAACTTCAATCAAATACTTCAATCAAAGTGCTCAAATATATATCATTAGAACTTTTGATTCTCAAAATCAACATATTAACATAAAAACAATTTAAATTGAAACAATTACAACTTAATCCATACTTACTCAAAGTTCATAATACACTAAAATAGTTTCATCCTAAAAAACATCATCAACATCCTAAATGTTGCTACCACCAGATGATCCTCTTGTACCCATAGAAGACTCAGGCTCATTTGCATACTGGTTTGCTGAAATTATAAAAGATAAATATTAGTTGCAAGAAGGACGTCAACCTCAAATCATGAAATCAACATGCATATACTAAAATAGTTTATTACTAGATCATTGACCTGCACAAAAATCATGATTATTTGGTATTGATGATTAACTCACACCGATACAATATAATTCTTGTATCAAAAATCACATCACAAATAAGTACCAAGATAATTAGTTTCCAAAGGGAAAAATTCTAGGATTTCAAGCAATTGGATTAATAAAAATGAAAAGATTTCAAATTTCACATTAAACAATCCCATATAACTAAAGAATCACTGCGAAATCAAATCAAGAATTTGAAGTACCTGGAAAGAAATTCGGTAACAATTGAAAGATTTGGAGATCGAGTTACTGCTCCCATGAAGAGAACAACATTTGGATGCCTCAATCTTTTCATTATTTTGACCTATTGAAATTAACATCATAAGCTTTCTGGAATTTAATTTATAAAATAGATATTGGCATTCAAAGTAAAAATGTACATTAACTTGATGAAAATCACAAAAAGTAGCTCTAATCACAGAAAAATTTTCATTAGAAAAGACATTACTTTTAACAGAGGAGAAAGACAATATATTCTCATCAATAAATAAGCTAGAAAATAGATAATCTCTTGGATTATCTCATTTTTTTTATATTTAAAGGGGTTTTAAGCTACTTATGTTGAATTTTAAATTAGTTTGCTTTGAACAAAACAAATTTCAGAAAACTAGTGTGAAGGAGATATTCTGTAAAGTTTAGTTAGGATTTTCATTTATTTCTCAATATTTTCTTTATAATTTTAGTTAAGAAATAAAGAAGAGAAATTGAAGTTTTAAAAGAATAAAGCATTTAAAAGCATTGAACCTGGACATCTAGACCATACATAAATAGGATTAAAGAAAGAAATAGGAGGGTATTTTGATCTTTTTCACTCACTTTTAAGAGCATTCATCATATCTCCAGAAGCTTGGGTATGAGAAAGGACAAAAAGGGTGGAAACTCAAGTCTAATTCTCTTCAAGGGTCTATAGAGTTTTTTCTTTATCCCTTCTCTTTATTTTTGCTTCTATTTCCCCTGTGTCTAGCTTTACCCTTTTTGTTAGGATTGGGAGAATTTCAATATAATTCTAATCCATGAATCTCTAATTTAGATTACTAATGAAATTTTATTTCTTTATCTTCGTTTTTATGTCCCGTCTTCTTAATGCTCTCAATATCTCTAGGATGTTCTACACAGAAAACTTTTAAATTTCACCTAAGGAATTAGGATTTAAATAAATTTGAAAATCTGTATGTAAACATAGCGGAAATTAAATTGACCCAATACTCATTTTAAAGAAAAAGCTAAAATCCATGCTAATTGAAGTATACTATAATTTTCAAATTAGACTAGAAAAGTAAATAGTTTATCTCTCTTGTACCATCTCTTTGAACATATCTTCTTTTCAGACCACTTCCACCTGCATCTCCAAACTCAAGCTATGATCCTTAATTTCAAAAGGAACTTTGCATTAACATCACTTGTGATTGGTTTAAATTGCCAACATGGATTGATTATGATGCTTTATATAGCAGAGATGCTATATAATATTATAGCAGCTGCAATCAAGTGAAAGACTCTTGGAATTCAGGCATGTATAGTAATTTTTAGGCTTGCTTCACTTTGCAGCACACAAAATTATTGATTCATAGCCAACACATTCATATTAATGATAATAATGCATTCCAATTAACTTATATTATTGATGGTGTTATTATTATTCTGGTATTCCTTTGAGATGCTTTCATTTGACAGAAAAATAGAGCAGAAAGCTTGCCGGAAGAACAACAAGTAGTGAAATTATATGTATTTTTAATTATAAACTATTATTAATATATTTAATAATGGAATTATTTAATATATATTTATTAATGTTCTTTTACTGGATTATTAAATATTTAAGAGTTCACTAATATTTAATTTTGGAAAGTTTAACATTAAACTTTTAAGTTTTAAGAAAAATAGGTGAGAAAGTCAATTATTTTATCTAAATAAGGAAATTGAATATACTATTTTAATAAAAGCGGCAGGTATATTGTACATTGGATTATACTATCATAACCCTTTGAATATTTATTAAGTTAATTTCTAAATAATTAAATCCTTCAAATCATTCAAAGAATTTATTTTAAAGATATGAAACACAGTATAAGTATAAGTAAATATATAGGCTTTGTTAAACTAATATGATACAAGATAGTACAAAAAAATGAATTCAGCTCTTCTAAAAATACACTTTAATAGAAAATAAGAAATTATAAATTTGGATTGCGTAGAAGTAATATTACTTTATTGTGTTGATTCTTGGCATTGGCACAAACACATTCAATTCATAAAAAAAATGCATTTTATAGATGGTAGCACATACCCAGGTGTGCAAGTGCATACCACATGATTAGTGAAAATAACACAATCAATAGATTCAAGTTCAAGAATATAAGAAACTCACTGTTACACGCCATGCACCACGACACACCTCCCCATATGATCCTGCATGTCAAACGTGCAATGAACTGTTGTTAACAACTTAACATCGTACTAGTGTAGAAGTATTAGATTACCTCATCCTCAGATTTGGAAGGATGTTAAGAGCTTGTCGATTGAATCTCTAGACATTGTAAAGCTCCATGATTCTGTCATAATTCTCACCCCACCATTTTTGAGCTTGCCACTTGTCAAAAATCTCTCGGCTTCAAATTTAAATGGTAAGTGCTTTCAGTCTCTAACTTCATTAAAACAACTAAGAATATTCTCTGTATAATAATTTCTTTCTCATGATTCATAAAAGGAATTACACAAAACAGAATCAATTTCTTAGTATCAAGTATCAGACATTTATAGTGCTTGTTGCATTGTCACCATTGTAGTTGACAGCATTCACAAGCAATGAGATTTTTAGTAGAAGATAAACTTTTATATTGCAAACTGGATTTTCTGAGAACCTATTTACATACTCATCATACTTTGCTAATATGAAAAAACGTTCCTAAAATAAAATTTCAAAACCCATTTATTTAAAATTCTATAAACTAATTATTGAGCACACTATAACTCTGTTTCAATATTTAGTGGATTTGTCCCTTGCCTACTTGAACCAAAATTTGCATCTGCTAAAGCAGTGCCTACTTAATAGATTAGCAACTTCACCAAATAACCATGCTACAATCTCTTAATAAATTAGCAACTTCACCAAATAACCATGCTACAGTGCATAATAAACAAAGCAATCCCTCTGCTTACCGGTTTCTGAGAGAATTGAGCCAGAAAACACAAATTCAACCATTCAATTCAACGAGACAATTGCCCAAATACTTTCTCCATCATAGACCTAACCCACACCTAACCCACTGAACTATGAAACTCACAAATAACCATTAATTGAATTATAACAATTAAAGAATTAAAAGAAAAGCAAAGAGATATATAAATAATGTAGATCGGAGGAAATTTGATCGGTTATGTGAAACAGAAACCCTTGGGAGTGCAATAGAATGGGAAATGTTAAAGGGCTGTGTATATTGTGATGTGCTGCGAAGAAAAGAGAATGCGTAATCGATGGAAGATCGAAACCCTAAAAGGAGAAGAGAAAAGGAAATGAGAGGAGACTTACACGACGGTCAACCTTGGCGAGGATCAGATCCGAAGCAGAGAACACAGGCGAAAACAGAAAGGCAAATGCAAAGAGAAGCGGAAACAGATTCGACCTCATGATGTATCTTTTCATTGTTTTCTTCGTCTTCTTCTTCAGGCTTCTTCAGCCACTGCTGCTTCAACTCATTCGCTGCTGCGTTTGGGACCAAACAGACCACAAGACTTTGATGTGTTGTTCTTGGTAAATTCAACTGTAAGAGAGTAATTTACCACTCTGCACTCTCTCTACTGTTAATAAAAATAATAATCAACACATTTAGAGTAACAATCAAACGTCAATTCCGTCATAGAAGAATATGTTCATTTTGCGGAGGTCATAAACCTCTTAAAAAGAATAAAAAACTCCTTCTATTATTAACTTTTATAAAATCTAGGTTAAAATACCTTTTTTGTCCCAATTTTCGTCAAGTTTTTTGAAACAAGTCCTAATTTTGGTTTTGTGTTCAAATAGGTCCCAATTTTCGTCAATTTTTTCAATTGGGTCCTTTTTTGCTAACACCGTTTAAATCATTAACGGCCATGAACAGTGGCTGCCACGTGTCACTTCGTGATTTTTTTGAATTTTTTTATTTTTATTTTTTTTAATTTTTTTTAATTTTTTTTAATTTTTTTTAAATGTACACGTGTCAACCCAGGAGTGTGCCACGTGTCACTTTGTGGTTTTTTTGAATTTTTTATTTTATTTTTTTGAATTTTTTTGAATTTTTTTTGAATTATTTTTTAAATGTCCACGTGTCAATCTAGTAGTGTGCCACGTGTCAAAGTTAATATTTTATATTCAATTTGGTCCCTATATTTGTTATTTTTGTTCAATTAGGTCCTAATTTTTGTTAAGATTAACCAATTTGGTCCCTATAGAAGATGTGACCAAATTTAATTTTTATATCAAAGTTATAATGATGTGAATTTTAATATATTAAATAAAGATATTTAATAAAAAATATGAATTTTAATATAAAAATTAAATTTGGTTTTAATTTGGAGAGGGACCAAATTGGTTAATGTTAACAAAAATTTGGACCTAATTGAACAAAATTAACAAATATAGGGACTAAATTGAATTTAGAACATTGACTTTGACACGTGGCACGCTACTGGGTTGACACGTGGACATTTAAAAAAAAAATTTAAAAAATTTAAAAATTTTTTTAAAAAATTAAAAAAAATTCAAAAAAACCACGAAGTGACACGTGGCACACCCCTAGGTTGACACGTGTACATTTAAAAAAAATTAACAACATCTTTAAAAAAAATTTTAAAAAAAATTAAAAAAATAAAAATAAAAATAAAAAAATTCAAAAAAACCACGAAGTGACACGTGGCAGTCACTATTCATGGCCGTTAATGATTTAAACGGTGTTAGCAAAAAAGGACCCAATTGAACAAAATTGACGAAAATTGGGACCTATTTGAACACAAAACCAAAATTAGGACTTGTTTCAAAAAACTTGACGAAAATTGGGACCAAAAAGATATTTTAACCTAAAATCTATCATAATCAATCCATATAATTTTTATCTGTGAAGGTCTTTTTAACCTCCATAAAATGACCTCTCCTATATATCTTTTTTTTTGTAGTGAATGTTCATATGATACAAATTATGATCAATAAGTATACGAAATTCACACCAATAGTTCTATAGCAATCATACAACACTTACTGCCCAACGCCTGACGACAACCACCACGCCCAATGCTAAGAGCTTTGAAGCTCTTTGGAAGTAAAATTCTAGAATGGTGCCCATGGCTACTTAAGTGGTGCCCAACATTGGCTTCTATAAGAACCATTGTCAAAGGGAGCGCCCAACGACCCTAACATGGCGCCTAACACTCTAGATCCATAAAGATCTTTATCACGTGGAAACCCAACAGTGTAGATTGATGCCCAATGCTCTAGGCTTCTAGAGCTTTCTGACTTATCCATCTCAAAGTGGTGCCCGATGGTAGATATCTGATGCCCAACACCATGTCAGAACAGGGAGAAAGGTTCAATCTAGTTTTTCTGTTTCCTTTCTTTATCCAATTCAATTCATTTAAAAACATTCCTAGGAACTGATTACTCAAACCATATATTTATTTCTAACCATTTCCTAAATCAGTTTCCCAATTTCATATTCCAATTGAACCATACAATTTCATCAAATACAAATTTTTTTACAATCCACATATAACTTGTATTTGAACTCAGACATCCCATTTCATATATACGAACCTCAAACATGCACAAAAATTCCAACGCTCTAGGCTTTTATAGCTTTCTGACGTAGCCATCTCAAAGTGGTGCCTGATGGTAGATATCTGGAGCCCAACGCCAAGTCAGAACAGGGAGAAAGGTTCAATCTAGTTTTTCTATTCCTTTCTTTATCCAATTCAATTCATTTTAAAACATTCCTAGGAACTGATTACTCAAACCATATACTTATTTCTAACCATTTCCCAAATCAGTTTCATAATTTCACATTCCAATTCAACCATACAATTTCATCGAATACAAATTACAATCCACATATAACTTGTATTTGAACTCAGACATCCCATTTCACATATACGAACCTCAAACATGCGCAAAATTTCCAAACAATCATTGTTAAATTTTCATACATCAATAAATTTAAATTAACACCATGAAAAAAGAGCTAAAATTAGCTTTTCTCACTTGAAAAACAATTTTAACAACTCCTAAAACACCAAAGCACTATCAACCCCACATGATGCTCTATCCACACATAAAAACATCATAAGAATGATTAGACCATACCATTATGATCACTAATCAGTAGACACTCTTGTTGTTGACTCAAATGACACATGCATCAAAGTATAGAATTGCATGGAAGAACAAAACATATTAGACCAAGAAAAATGACAAAAAACCAACTTACTCAAACGAAGAAACTAATCGACTATATTTAAAGAACCCGCTGCGAGGATTCCTATGACATCTCAAATCTTCAAAATGATGAACAAAGACTAAGAGGAAGATAAAGAAGAGAGAAGGAAAAAAGCTTTAAAAAGTAGTTTCTAAAGAAATTATATGTTCTTAAATAATGAAACTCGTTTATAACCAAACTATTTATACTAAAACATTTTATTATTAAAATAATTGAGTGTCACTGTTTCAAAATCACTATTTGTTCTATAATTCCATTTTATAGGTTATAACAAAAGTTCCTTCTAGAATAATTGTATGTTAATATTAATTCTGTTTTAATAAATACATGCGATAATTATTGAGAACTAAATATGTATGCTTAATATCTTAATCATAGTTCAAACAAAATTTATGAAATTAAAATTTTTGTACGTAATTTAAAAAAAAATATATCAATTTTGTTTTAACTGAGCCAACTATTTATTGTACTCATTAGATGTATCGAAACATTAACTTTTCTAATGTGATTACTTTACGTTGCAAGATATGGTATACAGTGGCGGAACTTGGAGAAAAAAATTAGGGGTGCTAAATTAAATTTTTTATATATAATTTTTTTATTAGAAAAAAAAGTTTTTCATTTTTTCTCCTCATTTCCTCTACTTAAAACAAACACACATAATAGTAGAATTCAAAAAAAAAATATGACTATTATTCGCTATTATATCATGCTATTATATGATGATACCAAACCATGAATATCATTTTAGATCAGCCCTTTGTACCTCATCAATTTTATTTGGTGAGTATTGTCAAATTTGAAGATGGTTTTCCCAGATTACGTTCTAATGAATTTTTAAATTCATTATATATAACTCTATGAATTTTAGAGATTTGATTTTCATTTTCTTGAATTCTTGGTTCTCATGAAATTTTCAATGAAAAGTTTAGTTAACATATATGCATTTTTTTTCATCTTTATCCCAAACCTTCTTCTTTAAAAAAAGAATCAATTTTTTTTACTCTTTATCATATTCTTTCTAATATAAATTTATCACATCTCACCTATCTAGAAAAAGATAAAATTTATATTCAAAAATCACAATTATCACAATGAAAGACATAACAAAACTTATACCGCTCTAATTAAATAAGCAATAGGGTATAAATTAAAAACTTAAAAAAAATTACCATAGGAAACAGAAAACACAAAATCCCTAAATTTCATAATTAAGGGATATAATAATTTGGAAAAAAGTATAATTAGGATTCATACCAATTTCATAAAAGAATCCCTAAAATCATAATTAGGTTTATACTAATTTGAGATAAAAAGTTGGAGAAACATCCTAAAAAGAATCATAAATCTAACATACATAAATTATAATAAGATATTAACCTTGATCTGAGAGATCATACAAGAATTACTTCAATCTTGATCTATATGTTCTCCAACCTCTGATTTCGAATCTATGTCTTTGTATTTATTTCTCTTCATACACTTTCATGGTACGGTAAAAAAATCCTATAGCCAATCAAAATCCTAATCTCTTTTATAAATCAATGTCTCCATTAAATTTTTTATTTTATCTTTTATTATAATTTTCATAATATAAATTTAATATAAATAATATATAAATATAATTTTAAAAAATATATAAATATATATATATATATATAATAAATTAAAAAAAATTGGGGGAGCCGTGACTTCCTCTGTCCATTCATAGTTCCGCCATTGATAGTATATATACATGTATTTAATGCAAATAATGTGACATTTATATAATTAAATAAATTTACCTTTTGTGAGTATATCTCTTTTAACATTTTTTACCAACTTTTACTTCAATGCAAGTGTCATATAAAATTCACAGTTCAACAATTTTTATAGAAACGTCTTATTTAAGATTTAAGATTTAAAATTTTAATATAGAGAAACACTCAAGGTTTTAAATTTTATACCTTGTAAACATATTTTAATGGAGGGTCTTATAATTAAGATTCAAGGTAATGGTTAAAACTTATGATCTTGATTATGATTTGCAATGAAAATGTCCTTATACAATGAATTTTTCTTAAGTTGGACAAAATAAGTATGCGTCATAGGATCTTTTGGATGGTAGAATTCTTCAAGATTTGTTTGCTTAAAGTCAAAAAAACTCACTGAGAAACCACTAAAGGATATGTTTTAAAATTAAATTATTTACTGCAAATAATTCTATTTAATACTTTTTTCAATGGTTGTTTCTTTAACTAAAGAAACCAAATCTTTAAAATAGTCTATTATGGATGTGTCACAACTATTTTTTCAATTTAAGAAAAACTTACTGTATAAAAATTCATTACAAGGTCCTACTCAGGATAATGAGTTTAAGACATTAGTCTTATAAAACATTTTCATTGGACTATGCTCAAATTATATAAAATTTAAGACTTTGATTCTTAAATAAGACTTTTACCCGTACGGAAATTATTATTTTTATCTTAAATTCATGTATATATACTAAACAACCAAATAAAAATGATTAAAGTGTGAATTTCATATAACTGCGCATTGAAATAGATAAAACGTCTTAAAGATGATGTATTTTAAAAATGAGTAAATTTATTTAATTATTATCTAAATGCTACATTATTTGCACTAAATACATGTATGTAATGCATTGTAATAATAACAGTACAAAAGTTAATGTTATATTGTATCTAACTTATAATACAATAAATGATTCAATTTTGACCATTTTGACTTACGCTTTCTTAGTGCTTTCCTTGATGTAAAAAATAAAATAAATAATCAAACCTTGAAAAATCGTCATCGAAGATATCATATCTTGCACGCCCATCTTGTCCAACCGAAGAAAAACTTTATTGTATAAGGACATTTCCATTGCAAGATCATATTAAGGATTATAAGTTCATGAATTTTGAATTATATAAAACCTTTCTATTGAAATATAATAATTTGATATAAAACTTTAACTTTAAATCTTAAGATTCTATATTATAATAATAATTTATATTACTAAAAACGTTTGTTTTTGCTAACAACGAACTCTAGTAGTTGCTAACTCCTATTCGGTGGTGGTGTGTAAAGGTTAAATAACCATTTAAATAGTGTTGAATGACAGTTTAGAAGTTTAGAAAGAAATGATTTTTTTTAAAACTAATTGATAAAAAATAACTCATTCAAGATCAATGTTAATATTTTAATAATGTTTTTTCTAATTTAAATTAGAGTATAGCAGATATGGATGTCCACGGTACGGATACTATGATACCCATACCCACCCCATTAACATGCGAGTATTAAAAGTACTTGTACTCGTTATCCATGGGTATCCAGATACAATATCTATTTCTTACTCGTTGCGGGTTTTATCCATGGATATCTGCAGGCAATGACGGAGCACTGTTGATGCAGGGAGGGGCCATGGCCCCCCAAAGTTTTAAAATTTTTTATTATATATATCTTAATTTTTTTATATTTTAGATATTAAAAAATATATTATAGTTAAATAAAATATTTTATTTTTTTTATAAACATAATAATTAATGTTAATAAATAATAAAATATAAAATTAAACATAATAAAAAATAAAAAATAAAAAAATTTATCAAGATATTTTATTTATTTATTATGGTTTGAGTTTTTCACAAATTATTTTCATATTCCATTCTTACCTGTTTTTTCTGGTTTTTGAACAGAAAAAAATATATTATTTTTGCTCTTATTTATCCTCTGTTCTCTTCCTTCCATTATCATCGAAGTAAAGAAGAAGGTAATTCTTTGGTCTCAATTGATAATGAAATATTAGTTTAAAATGATAACAACAAACTAAAAGATGCAATGGTGAATTAAAGAAAATAACAATTTAGGATTGAGTTTAACTTTTTCAATATTATATATATAATATATAAATATATATAATATAATACATATAACTTATATATATATATATAAACGCATATAATATATATATATATATATATTATATATTATATATATAATATATATATATATTATATACATATATAATCTATATATATATATATATATATATATATATAAACATGTATACGTATATAATATATAATATATAATATATAATATATAATATATAATATATAATATATAATATATAATATATAATATATAATATATAATATATAATATATAATATATAATATATAATATATAATATATAATATATAATATATAATATAATATATAATATATAATATATAATATATAATATATAATATATAATATATAATATATAATATATAATATATAATATATAATATATAATATATAATATATAATATAATATATAATATATAATATAATATATAATATCTAATATGTAATATATAATATATAATATATAATATATAATATATAATATGTAATATATAATATATAATATATAATATATAATATATAATATATAATATATAATATATAATATATAATATATAATATGTAATATGTAATATATAATATATAATATATAATATATAATATGTAATATGTAATATGTAATATATAATATATAATATATAATATGTAATATGTAATATGTAATATGTAATATATAATATATAATATGTAATATGTAATATGTAATATCTAATATCTAATATATAATATATAATATATAATATATAATATGTAATATGTAATATATATATATATAATATATAATATATAATATATAATATATATAGATATATACATATAATATATATATATATATATATATATAATATAATATATATATATATATATATATATATATATATATATATATATATATATATATATATATATATATATTATTTTAATATTTAAAATTTATTGGTAGGTGGGTTAGCCAATCCGACTCATCACGGGTTCAACTCGAATGAGCCGGGTTCTTAACAGGTTGGGTTTAATTTTAACCCGTACTAAAATTTGTAAATTTTTTTCAACCTAACCCGATCCGAGAGAGGGGTTTTTCGATTTTTCGATTTTTTCTTCTCTTTTGCATTGTAGAAATTTTGTGCTTATATAGGCACCTTGGAGTACCCCTAAAATCCTAGTCTTTAATTATAATTATTAACGAAATATTGTCTGTAGTTACTAGAATCATATTATGAGGAATATTTTCTTTTAACTATTAAAATCGTACAATTCTCTAAAAGCATTATTATTGGGAATATTTGCTTCTATTTAAAATAATACCTTCCGAGACTGACAACGCAAAAAAACACATCACATAAGTGTACATGCAAGATATTTATTCCAATTATTATAAAAAAATTGCTCCTAATATTATACCATTCTCTAAAAACAAAAATTATGAAACGTCATTTTCTGACATGTCATGTGAGGAGTGTAAATAGAAAACAGTGGGGGTGAAAATATATACAAAACATTTGGACTTATGAAAAGCATGTGATAATTAAAAATAAATTAGATTCTCGCTTCTCTTGGTTTTTTCCTTTTTTTTTCCCATGGTAGAATTAAAGTTTAAAAAAAACCTACCATCAATCAAAACATGTTTTTTAGTTTAATTATTTATTATTTATTATTATTATTTTATATATTATTTATTATTTTATTTATTATTTTTTTAACAAAACAAATGCATTTATCTAGACGAAATTGAGTGTTGACAGCTTCCCCTCTGTACTTAGATTTGACTAGATAATATGAAAGTGAAAATTTCATATTATCATAATAAAATATAAGTAAAGAAAAAAACACTAATTTCGTTCGGGTTTCAAAAATGAAAAGAAAACCTGGGCTCGACCATTGCCTCGCAGAGGGCCGAGATACCAAAAGAAAACATGATCTCGACCATTGCCTTGCAGAGGGCCGATATATCAAAAGAAAACCAGGGCTCGACCATTGCCTCACACATGACCGATATACCAAAAGAAAACCTGGGCTCGACCATTGCCTCGCAGAGGGCCGAGATACCAAAAGAAAACCTGAACTCGATCGTTGCCTCGCAGATGACTGATATAAAAAAAGAAAACCTAACCTCGACCATGGCCTCGCAGAGGGCCGATATGCGACTAGAAAACATAAACTCGATCGTTGCCTCACAGACGGCCAATTTACCAAAAGAAAACCTAGGCTCGACCATTGCCTCGCAGAGGGCTGAGATACCAAAATAAAACCTAAACTCGACCATTGCCTCGTAGAGGGTCGATATAACAAAAGAAAACCTTGGCTCGACCATTGCCTCACAAAGGGCCGATATACCAAAAGAAAACTTGGGCTCGATCATTGCCTCGCAGAGGGTCGATATACCAAAAGAAAACTTGAGCTCGACCATTGCCTCGTAGAGGGTCGATATACCAAAAGAAAACTTGGGCTCGACCATTACCTCGCAGAGGGCCGAGATACCAAAAGAAAACCTAAACTCGACCATTGCCTCGTAGAGGGCCGACATAACAAAAGAAAACCTGGGCTCGACCATTGCCTCGCAGAGGGCCGAGATACCAAAAGAAAACCTGAACTCGACCATTGCCTCGCAGAGGGATAATATAACAAAGGAAAAGTTGACCTCGACCATTGCCTCGCAGAGGGCCGATATTGAAATGAAAGTTTGTAACCATTTTGTGAAGATGGTTCTAATATGAAATCAACATGTGAAAGTCGACTCGAATTTTTTGAGAAACAAAAATTTTTAATGAAAGAGACTCATTTTTGTTCTTGATAGATTATGTGAACACTGTATGGTAAAATTGTAGATGGGAAAAAAATGAAACCCAAAATGTTGGCCCAAGTTAGAAACATGAAGAATAAGATATGACTCAAATGGATTTGTGTGGGAACCATGATTAACACATCAACAAAGTGAAAAAACCTTACCAATACAGAAACAGGGTGTGGAAACCTTGACTAACACAAAAACAAGGTATGGAAACCTTGGCAACATAGAAAGGCGTAGAAACCTTGACTAATACCAAAACAAGATAATGCTGGGCTTGAGGGCTAAATAGAACTAGGATTGAGAGTTATACAAAACTAAGCTTGGTGGCCAGATAAACTAGGCTTGGGCCAAACAAAGTTGGGCTTGCGGGCTAGACAAAGGTAGGCTTGGGGTGGCCATATGAAACTGGGCTAAAGGGGCCAGTGCAAAATTGGGCTTGAGCCAGACTAAACTGGGCTTGAGGGGGCCAGTGCGACACTGGGCTTGGGGGCTAGACAAATCTAGGCTTGAGGGCTAGACAAAGCTGGGCTTGGGGTGGCCAGATAAAATTGGGCTTGAGGGGCCAAATAAAATTGGGCTTGAGGGCTAGACAAAGCTAGGCTTGGGGTGGCCAGATGAAACTGGGCTTGTGGGCAATGGCGGAAGAACGTTGTGAGAGGGGGGAGCCACGGCTTCCCCAACCATTTTTCTTTTACTTTTTTTTCTCTCTCTCTCTATATATATATATATATATATATATATATATATATATATATATAAAATAATATTTATAAATTATTATTTTATTTATATTAATTCATTTTTATTTTATTTTACTTTTTATATATTTTAAAAAATATATTTATACATTACTACTTTATTTATATATTATTACTTTATTTATATATTATTACCTTATTTATATTAATTTAGTTTGAAAATCTTTTTTAAAATTTTAAAAATTATGTCTTTTTCTCTATTATAATTTTTTATATTTTTTTATTTGGTTTCTCTCTTATGTGCTTCCATATCTTTCTCTCGTTTTATTTTCATCTCGATTTTCACCATCAATTCCTTATTATTTTCAAAATCAAATTGCACTACAGCAAAATTGAAGAGTTAAGGAACATTTTGGATCGAACAATTTCTTCTTTTGAGTAAGTTTATCTTTTCCTCTTTGTTTTTGAAGCAATATGTTTCCCTCTTGTATGTGACTTTTCTACGCTCTAGACATATCTCTATGTGTCAGAGATCATAAAATCATGCTTTAATTGTTGATCAAACTCTTCTTTGTGTAGATAGAGATATTTTAGGCTTTGAAGTTGTGTAAGGGAAGAACAAGATTATGAATCTACTCTAAGGTAATGGAAGCTAATCATTTAAAAGTTATTAGTTTTCTTAAAATATTTAGGAAGACTTGTGATGAAGATGAAAAAATGCATCTACGTCATTTAAAATTGAGAAACTTCATGAGAATCCAAATATTGAAGAAAATGAAAAACAACTCTCTAATGTTTCTAAAATTACATATAATGAATTTGAAAATGCTTTAAAATGTGATGCGAGGAAGCGTCTTCAAATTTGGCAATACCCACCAAATCAAATTGATGAGGTACGAAAGACTTATCTAAAATGAGGTTCATATCAAATGCATCTGACTAAAGGTAACTTTTGTTTTATATATATATATATATATATATATATATATATATATATATATATATATATATATATATATCACTACTAAAAAAACTCATATTTCCTGCCAATTTTGTTTTGAAATTTTTTTTGTAAGAAATACTTAAAAATTTTGTTATGAAAAAAATTTTCGCAGAAAATTGCTGCCAATTTTTTTGCAAAATATTTTGTATAAAACACTTTTCGCAAAAAATTTTGTAAGAAATACTTACGAATTTTATAATTTTGTAGGAAATAATTACCCACGAAGGAATTATCTGGCAATTAAAATCCTTAGAAAAAATAGCAGGAAAAAACCTTTTCTTGCAATTTTTTTTAACAAATTTGCAAGAAAATTTCCATGTAATATGAGAATTTTTAGTAGTGTATATATATATATATATATATATTATTTTTTATGATAAACTTTATGTTACTCTTTCGTATATATTATTGTTATATTGTTTGGATTTTATTGTCATGAATGCTTATTTTGAATAAAAAAATGATATAAAGAAATTAATATTTTTTAATTAAAAGAAATTATTTTTTTAATTAAAAATAATAATTTATATATAATAAATATAATTTGGCCCCCTAAAATTGGTCAAGTTCCGCCACTACTTGTGGGCTAGACAAAGCTAGACTTAGGGGCCAGTGCGAATCTGGGCTTGGGGGCTGGACAAAGCTAAACTTGAGGTGGCCATATAAAACTAGGCTTGTGGGCTAGACAAAGCTAGGCTTAGGGGTGTCCAGATAAAACTAGGCTTCAGAGGCCAGATAAAACTGGGCTCGAGGGCTAGACAAAGTTAGGCTTTGGGACCAATGCGAAATTGGGCTTAGGAGTTAGACGAAACTAGGCTTGGGCCAGACTAAACTAGGCTTTAGGGGCCAGTGTGAAACAGGGCTTGGGCCACACTAAACTGGGCTTGAGTGGCTAGTGCAAAAATTGGGCTTGTGGGCTAGACAAAGCTAGGGTTAGGGGCCAGTGTGAAATTAGGCTTGGGGGCTAGACAAAGTTAGGCTTGAGGTGGCCAAATAAAACTGGGCTTGGGCCAAATAAATCTAGGCTTGAGGATATATGAATGAAGAGAACCATCAATCCGAGAAATATTAAAGAAGCAAACTTTTGTATCTTTCTTATTTTCTTCGTTTTGAAACAGAAGGATTCGACAACCGTTCATGTGAATGAAGAGGGTTTTGATCCCAAAAGTGACAAAAAAAATTCATTTCATAAAATGAACTATGATGCATGTATATGATGCATGATGATTAAGACATGTTAGGAATTTTTCTTTTTGAGCATTTATATATTTGTGCATGCATGAATATGCTATGATATGTGCATGAATATGCTAATATGAAATGTGCATGAATATGTTGGCATGTATATGCTTTGTTTTCTTTTTGAACCAAATACTACATAGAGCCTAATTTTGCTAACATGTGTTTGGATATTTTCTATTTGATGATTGATGTGATATGTGTATGAATGCATGTAGATGCTAACACATGTTATGAATTTTCTTTTTATGAGTGGATGAATATGTTAACGCTTGTTATGACTTTTTTTTACATGATATACGCATAAAAATGTTGACGCATGCTATGTTTATTTTTTACATTGATTATGATGTGTGATAATGCTGTTATGTTTATTTTGATCATGCATAGTGAATGATAATGTTAGCATGATTAATGGAATTTCCTTTTGAGAAACTCTTTTCTGTATCATTACTTTTTTGAACACTATTTGAGTGACGTACATGAAATTGCCAAAGGTCTTGGAAGGGATTAGATGAGGTAATTGACTAAGGAGTTGCCCCAATTTGATAGTTAAGAGTTAACTTCAGGACATGAGGTGTGTTTGGGCTTGTCCCAGTTATTAATAAAAAAAAATGGAGACTTCAAAATTTGCCCCAATTTGAGAGTATAGATTGGTCTCAAGGTGCAAAATGTGTTTGAGTTTGCCCTAGTTGTTGATAGCATGAGAAAGTTGAAAATACTAGGAGACTTCATACTAGTTGCCCTAATGTAAGCTTGACAATCAAAGTCAATAATTGCCCAAATTCAAGATACCGACTATAATGTAGGAACAACAAGTGAAACGTCTCCCCAATTTATTTCAAGGTGAGAATAATGAGTAATGGTAGGAGAAAGGTAGATCAAAGTTTAGGCTCAAAGCAGAAAATATGATAAGAAACGCATGAAGAATGAAAGAATGAGAGGGCATGACCTTGATTTGACTACTCGTGCTAATTTTGTTCTCGATGGAAATATGTCAACCAAAAATAAATGCCCCAGTGTTTGAAAACAAATCTTTGAACGCTTTTTCAATCTTCTTTTTTTTTGACAAACCTCTGAACATAACAAAATATTTTCCTCTAAATTAAAGTTTTTGAAAGCAACCAATCATTGATTTGTGTGGACTTTATTAGGCTTGTATTATGGCTAAGGCTAAGGGATATAAAAGAATGGGTGGTGAAGGCTCAAAATAAATGGTATAAAGGTTATTTTAAACAAGGGTCTTTATCTAACGTTGCACCTAAAATTCATTTGATTACCTTTGTTCACCACTTTTTTTCCACTTTCCAACTCTTGTTTCTTTTTTTTTTGCATAACAAATTTTTTTCGCCTTTCCAAACTTTTTTATTTTTTTATTGGTGAATTACAAGTCAAATGAAATAGATGCAAACATTATGTTAACTTCAGTGTGAAGGTGACCCTTGTTCAGGATAGTGAGGAAAAAAATTTGGTTTTTTATAGGCTCAAAATGGGTAACAAAGGAAGATCATTTTTTCTTGATAAAGAAACATGGCCACGCATCATTTCAACTCATGATTGTTTTAATTTCAAAAGCTTTAATCCGAAAGGAAAAAAAAAATTCAATCACATTAGAGGTTGCCCCTTGTTTGCCCTTACTTTTCTTTTGTATTATTTTCTTTTTTTTTTTGTCATAATTTTTGCTTAGACCGCCTTCTTGGGTTTTCAGTCTAGTAGACTTTTCTTCATTTTTTTTTATTTTCCTTTTTTTTGTGTTCAAAGATTAACTTCAATTTAAATTCATTATAGGGCACATGCCCCCTTTATGATGATCTCCATAGAATACAAAAGTCAGATTTATGAATGCAAGGTGATGAGAAATGGGATGGGAAAAGAAATGAATTTGAGCAATTTCATGTACACACATTAGAGCAATGTTTCAAAAGCATGCCATTTTTCATAAAAAAAAACTATTTATTCAACTAACTGATTTGACCAAAGAATAATTTATTTTCTCCTCTTATTTTTTTTTCACCAGATTCCATGAATTTATAAACAAAAAATGGGAAACAATTAATTTTAAAAATGATTATAGTGCAACCTTTTTTCAAGATGTGTTGATGCATGTTATATGTTATGCAATTATAAAAAAAACATGCATGATATGCATTTAATTGACTTGCCTAATGAGATGTAATACATGTATGCACCTCGATAGGCTCTTATTTATACGTTGATGCAAATATGACATAGTTGAAATTAACTACTTAATTTTATAAAAAAAGTTATTAAAAAGAAATAATGCATGCTCCCTTTGTGTCCTAGAAGGTGTAGACAAAATCTATTTTCTAGTCTATGGGCTTTTACATGATAATTCTAAGGATAGTTCTAAATAATCTCACAGGCCGCTAGAGTTGAAGTCAACCTCGAGACATATTCCACAACGATAGGCGACCTAACATATGTGGCATGTTAAGAGGAAGCAAACTCTAGATAAAGTCTTTCCAATAGTCAAGTAGATCTGAGATCTAGCATAACAATCGTTAGACCTCCACTCCTTACGGCTAACTCAAGTTCGGGTATAGGATCCCAATATTAAAATGAATGCACTAGCCTACCATGTGTAGTGTGTGAATGGAGCAACCTAAGACTACCCAAACCCATACATGCAAAATAACCAGAAAATTCCCCTACAGATATATCAATTGTCTTCTACCCTAGGTTTCAATAATTTCAACAATATAATCATATGAGGACATTAAAAAGTAAACATGGCATCAAGACAAACAAAGATAGATAAATATACATGAAATAAAACAAAAGACAAGGGGAAAACGAATATGTAAAAACAACATATATTTTGCACACTCAACTAATAGGATTTACTCTCAAACATGTCCCCAGTGAAGTCGCCATCTGTCGCAACCGAGATCGCGACGGGACGGCGAAAATAATTTAAAAAAAATGTACAGAGGAGTCGCCATCATAGTTTATTATGGAAAACTATAAACAAACCTTAAAAAAGAAAAGTCTTCGAAACCAAATTTGGATTCGGGAGTCGGTTACATGTGGGGAAGGTATTAGCAACCCATAACACATCCTTCTTTATTTAAGTGTGCAAGATAGAATTTGATGTTTAAAATATTTGTTGTTCCCAAATAAAAAACAAAATAATAATAAAAAACACATAAAAAAATTATAAAGATTAAAAAACAAAATTATTTTTTATTTTTTTGGCCCAACGAGGATTGTATCTCGCTCCTACGTATTTCCATTTGGAAAATCAGGGATAATACAGTTCTTTTAAAAAAACTGTTTGATATTATTATTATTATTATTTTTTAAAATTTTAGATTTATATATAGGGTTAAATATGTTTTTGGTCCCTCAAGTTTCAGCGAAATTTATAATTAGTCCCTCATCAAAACTTTTGATCAATTTAGTCCTTCATCTTTCAAAATGCGTGAATTTAGTCCTTTAAACCAAATTTTGTTAAGTTTATCTAAGGTTTCAAACGCATTTCATGATAGTATTTAAATTATTTACACTGTTTGACACATTTTTACTTCAATGTTAACTCAAATACTATTATGAAATGTGCTTGAA
The DNA here is from genome assembly GCF_004118075.2 of Vigna unguiculata. NCBI lineage: Eukaryota > Viridiplantae > Streptophyta > Magnoliopsida > Fabales > Fabaceae > Vigna > Vigna unguiculata. The sequence continues at coordinate 6,304,728 of NC_040288.1, read as the reverse complement.
ACGTCAGATAAACTTAACAAAATTTGGTTAAAAGGACTAAATTCACGCATTTTGAAAGATGAAGGACTAAATTGGTATAAAGTTTTGATGAGGGACTAATTCCAAAAATTACTGAAACTTGAGGGACCAAAAACATATTTAACCCTTATATATATATATATATATATATATATATATATATATATATATATATATATATATATATTATTAATATAGAGAGAACCCGAGATTCTGCATGATAAAGATTTAAGTTATCAAGCAAATCCGAGATTTGACATCATATTTAAAATGATTTTATAATTATTTTTTTTATTACTAATTGTTGTTCAAAAAAAGAATTAAAAGCCTATAAAAGAGTGTTTTGATTATCAACCAAGTCCGAGATTCTGCATGTTATATATTATATTATATTTAAAATTTATTGGCAGGTTGGTGAGCTAACTCGGCTCATCACGGGGTCAACTCGAATGAGCCGGGTTCTTAACGGGTTGGGTTCAATTTTAACCCGTACTGAAATTTGAAAATTTTTTTCAACCCAACCCAACTCGAACCCGTGATGAGCCGGGTTGGCTCGCGGGTTATAACCCATTTTGACGTCTCTAAAGAACCCCGAACACATTTAATCATACAACAATTCAAACGATCATATATTTGATGTTATAAGAGAATCATAAAAAGCATTAGGAGCAAAGAAAATTTACCTTAAGGTGGTGACCCCCTTTGTGTGTGTGTGTTCTGTAATAAAAAAAATAGAGGGGTTTTTCGAATTTTTTTTCTCTCTTGCATTGGAGAAATTTTGTGCTTATATAGGCACCTTGAAGTACCCCTGAAATCCTAGTCTTTAATTATAATTATTAACGGAATATTGTTTGTAGTTACTAGAATCATATTTTCCGTCACATAAAGATCGTGATCAAATCATAACATATTTTTCATACAATTGATTCTAATTATTACCAGGAATATTTTCTTTTAACTATTAAAATCGTACAATTCTCTAAAAGCATTATTATTGGGAATATTTGCTTCTATTTAAAACTAGTATGAGACCCGTGCCTACGCACGAGTCGTTTTTTTTTTTTATAATTTAGATTAAAAAATTAATATTTTATTGTTATATTTGAATAAATTATTTATTTATATTATTATATTTTATTATTACAATTACATATATGATATTTAAATAATAAAATAAAAATTAAATAATTAATTACTATTATTTTTTATAATTAGTTAATTAAGAGTACATGGAAGCTAATGTAATGTTAAAATTTTAAATAGAATAACATTTAGTTACAGTGAAATTAAAACAATAATAATATTGGAAGGTTTTGACATATGGAATAAGAAAAATGAAGTTAAACTTAAATTATTTTGAATAAAGAGTAACATTTAAATATGAATAAAGTGAAAACATATTGTGAAATGTAATCTTATTAAAAATTTAACATGAATTCAAGGTTAAAGTGGAAAAAGAAATACATAAGATATTGTTATCAACGTAGACATTGACTCTAAGTTAATTGTTTGATTTGTACGCACATATTTTATGATTAGAGTGGTTAGTTATATAAAATGTATATGTACATAAAATGTGGGTATATTGTGAACTTTGGTCCCGTGCAAAAGTATTGTAATATATTATTTGGTCCCGTGCAAGAGTCAACTTAAAAAAATGAAAAAATGTAAATATATTGTGAGATGATATGGTCCTTATTAAAAAAAGTAAGAGTATCCTGGAATTGATGTTAAAAATTTTAAACAAAAATACATGTAGGTGTCGTTATCAACGTAGACATTGAATTATAATAAAAGTTAAACGTAATACAATTTTTTTTATAATTTAGATTACGAAAATTAATATTGTTATTTTTATATATGAATAAATTATTTATTTATATTATTATATTTAAATAATAAAATAAATAATATTTTTAATATTATTATTAGCATTTAAATAATTACATGTATAATCATGTGTCATGAAAACTGCAGGATCATTTTTGGTGGATGAATTTTCTTTCAGAGGAAGAGAATGAAAAATGGAAGAGAAAATTCACATTAACAACATGCATTGCAAATTGTTGCATAACGATTCTCAATTGTAACAGTTTAGTTTTTTAAATAGCATTTGCAAGAGTTTCAATTAAAAATATAATAAAACTCTAATTTGCTACCTCTATGCGAAATTCTAATACGCATTCACACACATGACAATTTGCTCTATGAGGTGACTCAATATTCCTGTCCATTCTCACAAATGCAAATACCTGAAAGAAAATTAATCCAGCTCAATGCAGATAATGAAATTAAATCTTACATATGTGCAGTGTCTCACAAGTTATCAACATAAGTTGAGGGACAGAATGGAAAAGAAACAATGGACAGTTATCACAGTGACTGACCTCTTCGCCGCAATTTGGACACACACCTTTTAGTGCCACCAAATCACTCCTCCACAGGCCTTGAAGTACCTTAATTGTGAAAGGACAGTTAATTGAATACAGATGTAGAAGTAGTGACAAATTGACAATATCATCAATAGTTGAATATTTTGAGGTATACAATGAAATTTTCCTATAAGGAATTCATAATTGAAGGGAAAAAGCATAAGATATTGAAGGGAAAAAGCAGAAAAAAAGGGTTTTTACCTGAAGCAGAAGCAATAGGGTAGCCGATGATAACACCCAGCCCAAGGAAAATAAAGTTGTTCAGCAAGGCCAGAAACCCTACTCCAGGTATTTGGCTACCAAGTGATACGCCTGAATCGAATGCATTTTGATAAGCCATGCCAACAGTGTATGATATGGGCCCAACACAGGCTAAACTGCCAAATGCAAGGAACATGGCCCATGTGCTTGCTAAAGCAAAAACCATAGAAATATCTTCATGCCCTACGACCACATCTTTCAATATTGTAGAGAAGAAACCAAGAAGAAAGGAACACAAGGCAGGGAGCCCTATACATTCTAGCCAGATAAACATATAGCCCTTTAAAATCAAAAAGTCTTTTACAATTGCCCTTGTAATTGATTGAGCCAGCCACAAAATAAAGGGAATGGCTGCAAACCAAGTTAGAATAAAGCTATATGACTCTGGAATCTGCACTTAACAATTCACGACGTTAGCTAAATCATTGAAGGTGTAACAATATATATAAGAAAAGAATGGAAGAAACCAAAACAAATCAAAACCTTAAGCAGGATGAAGCTCTCACACACAGAAAAAATGAGAGTTACTCACAATCCAAGTGCAACCACAGTAGCTGGGCCGTTCAGCAGGAACATCTTCAAGTAGTCAACAGACAGGTCACTGTAGACCTGTAAAATGATTCCAATTAGTAATTAAGGAATTAACATATCTCTGTCCAAGGTTCAATGTTCAGAGAATGATTGATTCCCTTCCAATTTTTTATTTAAGAAAAAAAAATCACAACCATAACTCGGCATTGCCTAGAAATTAATTTCTCCTTGAAATCTGTTATGAAAATTACATTATAGAAACAGCTGGGAGATGCTCATTCATTTCCTCTGTTTTCTTCAAGTGCACAAGAGATCAACTTTTAGAAAACATAGATATACTCAGACAGAGTACATTCATACTCCAATGAATCAAAATACAAACAAATTTAAGAACAGAACAGACAACAAAATTTTAAAACAGTAAACAGACAAGGACTTAATTTTTCTATCCTTCCGTCTTCAATCCAATTAGATTTTCAAACCAATCTCTTCCCTTACTTTCTTTCCCTTGTATAAAACAGAAGGAAAGCAGAAAATTGCAAAAACATACTACAACACTTCATTCTAAACTACTGAGAGTGTGATAAAAAATCAGCGACCAAGATTTGAGATCACAACCCATCAGAGACAGGTGACAAAAGAAAATAAAATCACCTCTGCATCAGCAAATGTGGATTGCCTCCTGATACTGCATTTAGGATACTTGACAACAGACTTCGAACCAAGACAATAGAAACTGCCAATCCAATAGAAGCTAGATGGAATTTCGTCATACACAAGACAAGCAACATAAAATTAGAGTTAGCATAACAATGCATGTCATCTGACACCAGTAAAGCACACATCCTCGGAATTGAGGTCAAGTCAAAATCATTTGAGAATGATGCATTAAGTGTAGGGACATCCTTTAAGGTCGACTGTTCTGAGAACCCTCCTCTAGCAATTGTGATCACACCTAGTCAAGATAAAATTAAATAGAAAAAATGTTCAACATTTTCTGATAACACAACTAACCTCATTCACCATCCCAACCATGCATTTAAAAACAATCACTAAGCCATTCTAAGCAAGAGTGAAAACCGAGGACCACCACTCTCAACAATTCACATACTTTGTTATTCATGCTTCTAAAGATAAACTTTTCAATTAATAAGAACAATACCAACTATATCAAAAAAAAGCAAAAGTGACCATTTATGTCTCGTTTCTTATTTTATTTATTTGTACAAATCAAAGGGAAATACACTACGTTTAACCTCAGAAAAAGTAACAGATCGAAGCAATGCATGGTTGGGGGATTCTATGTCATCTGGGGTCATGAATCACAACATGATTCTGGAATGCTTCCAACAAACCAATGCTTTCTTCCTTCATGAAAACTTTCGCTCCTTCACCATATAATAAGAATAGAAGATACAATACAACTTTTAAAGTCTAAGGCTCCACTTCATTTTGTGAAGAAACATTAACATCATACAATGAAAGCAAATACATTCATTTTGTGAAGAAACATTAACATCATACAATGAAAGCAAATACACGCCTGGTAATTTCAAAGTGAAAAACTAAAATCTCATGTTATTCATATTAGAAAGAAACTACCATGGCCATGTTTAACAATGCAGCCTGGTTTGTTATTAGTCCCAAGTAGTCTAGTTAGCTTCTCATCCAAGTTCCAACACGCAGCATCATTTGGATCTTTGGTTGGGAGTCAACATTGAAGTTGGCCAAACATAACCCCCTTGCTATCAATTATTGGCATTGCTTTCATCTTCCTCATTAGATAATAATCTGTAAAACTAAACTTTCAAGAACATCATATTTGTAGATCATTGTATGAACCAATTTGTTGTAGGCAGATGGCATTTTCAACACAGAAACATGAAATGAAGGGAAATTAGAGAAGTAAGGAAAAAGGTAACCAATATAAAAGGGAAAGTAGAAGAACCTACCGTGGTTGGAGAGTTGTAGAAAAAACTTGAAGAACGAAATAATGAAGGCATTGTATCTGCATAAATTACTTTAAGAGCACAAACTATACATTTTTTGTTAGTTGTTCTCACATTACTTCATACAACCATGTTTTTTTAATTTGAATTTATAAGTTCAAACAATCAAAAGACAATAAACCCAAGACAAAAAAAAAGTATGCATTCAGTCTTGAACCATAAAAACTCCTCATCAAAAGAATAGAATGTTGGCTAAAATTAGAACTTGAATTACTTCAAGTATCAATTTCAATAGTGTCAATATTATGAAAGAACAAATTAAAACAAAAATAAATATCATAAATAAAAGATTAAACAATAGTAATGTTTGTTTAATCGGGGTCAGCAACCATTGAATACTAATACCAAAAGATTTTGCATTCAGTCCTGCACCATATAAACTCATCAGAAAAATAAATAAAAAAACTATAAAAGCATAACTTGGAAAAAGCCCAAAAATTTGAAAAACAACAAAATAAAGCATAAATAAATAAACTGTACAAAAAAAACGTTACCTTTTGTTCAATCACAATAATAACCTGTAAAACTTTCAAGAACATCACATTTGTAGATCATTGTATGAACCAATAGAAAAGGAAAAGTAGAAGAACCTACCTGGTTGGAGAGTCGTAGAAAAAAATGCCGTAACCACAATAAAAGAAGATGGGATAAATCACTTCCATAATATGTCCATGAGATGAAAAAATTATTTCTTTAAATAAAATAATTGAAAATGGGACATGTTCTTTCACAGAGTGCAAAGAAAGTAATAGGAGAATATATATTACCTAGAAACATGCCCTAACAGGTTCCCGCATCAAGATCACAATCCTCACAAACAGAAAAGGAAACAAGATCCCGAGCATCACTAAGATTGGAGCCAAGGCTTGTTATTGTCTTCGTCCTCGATATCACAACTTTCCTTGGTATGTAGAAATTGTCCAAAAAACAAAAAAACCCAATGAACCATGAAATAAAATCAAATAAGGAAACAATACCTAGAAAACCTAAAAATAAAATCAAGCTTACCAAGAAGAGCAAAACCTATCTGTGCAGGTGTTTATTTGAATTGCTGCAAACCACCTTAAATCCTTACCTCCAAGCCTTGTTTCTCTAAACCTGAAAAATTCAAAACCAAAAGTTCCCAAAAAATTAACAGAAAAATTTCGATTGAATCTGGGAAAAAACAAAAGCCCAAAACCTGAAAAATACTTCAACAATCTCCTCTGTCAACAGCAACCTACAAAAGTTTAGAAAAAGGGAAAAATGAGAAGCATTTGAAGCATAAAAAGAAAAAAAAAGACTAAAAATCGAATCTTTTTTAACTTCTTTTTACAAACCACCTTAAATCCTTACCTCCAAGTCTTCTTTCTCCAAACCTGCAAAATTTAAAACCAAAAGTTCGCAAAAAATTAACACAAAAATTTTAAAGGTTGAATCTGGGAAAAAACAAAAGTCCCAAACCTGAAGAACTCAAAACCAAAACTTCCCAAAAAATAACCCAAAAATTTCAACAGTTGATTCTGAGAAAAACAAAAGTTGAATCTCGAAACCAAAAAAGAGGAGCAAGAAGGGGGTTTAGGAGGAAAGAGACCCAGAATCCCAAAAGATGGATCTTTAACTGAGCGAGAAGAGTTAAAAGGGTCAAAAGAGAATAATGACAAAAAACCTCATTTTTTTCTTGGAATCGAAAAAATAGAGGAGCAGAAAGGGTTTTTAAGAGGGATGAGGAGCAGAAAGGGTGTTTATGAGGGAGAGAAGACGAAAGTGTGGGTAGGAGGGAGAGAAGACGAAAGGGAAAGGGTGCGTAGGAGGGAGAAAGATGAACGAGAAGGGAAGAGGAAAGGTCAAAAAAAGTTGAAAGAGAAGAATGACAAACAGGCGGGAAAGCGAAAATGACCTAAATACCTATACAATCACAGATAACCCAGGATGCTGAAGAGGGTGTTTTTCGTAAAATACCAAACCCTATCAGTGCACATCACGGACCATATTCAGACGAAGTTAAAATGACCAAAAAACCATAAAAATGGACACGTGTCAACGAAATAAATAAGGGTATTTGGGTATTTTCTAGAGGTGTTTGTTTTCATATATTTTAGATAATACCTTCCCAGACTGACAACGCAAAGAAACACATCACATAAGTGTAAATGCAAGATATTTATTCAAATTATTATAAAAAAATTGCTCCTAATATTATACCATTCTCTGAAAACAAAATTATGAAACGTCCTTTTCTGACATGTCATGTGAGGAGTGTAAATAGCAAACAGTGGGGGTGAAAATATGTACAAAACATTTGGGCTCATGAAAAACGTGTGATAATTAAAAATAAATTAGATTGTCCCTTCTCTTGGTTTTTTCTTCTTTTCTTTTTTTTTCCTTTTTTCCCATGGTAGAATTAAAGTTTAAAAA